>NC_071606.1:600000-900000 GCF_024509145.1 Vidua macroura
CCTTATTCAGTCTCTTTTATAGTTTCTTGGAGGTTTCTTCGTTCGTGTCTTTTGGGATAGCGGTGGGCGTAGCTTGAGCATCTCTCTGCGTCGTTTCTGCGTTGTGTCGAGGCAGGTGATCGCTGATTTCACAATCGGCTCCGGACAGTGATGGGCGCACCCGGAGCACTCCTACGTTGTCTAGTCCGGTGGCCGTTGCCTGGTGGTCGCTGATTTCATAATCAGCTCCGGCCATCCCCCGACATCCTTAGCCTGTGTCTGCAAAAAAGCTACGAAAAGCTCCCTATATGGTGATTAATCATACTTGTAATCTTGCGGTTTTGCAATATGTCTATAGCCTTGTGGTTTGTAGCAGCTGCTTTTTTTATTGTTCTCCCCTATCTCCTAACAAGCAGGCTAGTCCCTTATACTTTAATTTTTATATTTCCTCCTTTAATATTCTAATTCTTTTGATGAACAAACAAGTTACCACAGTTTATTACACGCGGATCCATTTTTTCCTGCGGCTGCGGCTCCCAGCCCCGGCGGAGCAGGAGCGGGCGCTGGGACTGCGATCCCTGACTGGCGATCCCCTTCTGTGCCTCTCGCTCTTCTCTCCCTTTCCTTGGGGCCATCACAGACCCCAGAGCGGCTGCAGAGCCCCGTGCCCAGGCCGGGTTTCCCAGCAAAGGGAGGCCTGGGGGTGAGGTGCCCCGGGCTGGCCGGGAATGGGGGTCCGGGGGTGCCCGGAGTCAGGGAAACGGGGGATCCAGGGGCTGCCAGAGGAGGAGAGCCGGCAAAGGGAGTGCAGGGGATGTCAGGGCAGGATAAGGGGGTACAGGGGGTCCTGGAAGTGGGGAAGGAGCTGCGGGGGGGTCCCGCAGGACCCCAGGAATGGGGATTCCAACGGGGTCCCAGGGGGGCTCCCCGAAGCCCCTCCCAGAGGGGAGCAGGAGCTGGGGCAGGACTCTGGGGAGAGAAAAGGGGGTGACCCCGGCATGGGGGGACATGGGGGAGTCAGACGCGCTCCCAGGGGGAACACGACCCCCGGACCCTCCTCCCCTTCTCCCGCAGGGGAAGCTGAGCCCCAGCCCAGCAGACGAAGCCCAACACGAAGCCCCCGAGCCCCGGCAGCATCTTGGGGGGCGTCCGGCTGCAGCTCCGGGGGCGGGAGGGGCAGGATCTGGGAAACGGCAGCGGCTGCTGGGAAGGGACCGGCGTGGACTGGGACAGGCTGGGATGGACTGGGACACCGGGATACAGCGGGACACACCGCACCCAGGACTGGGACCCACAGGGAGCAGGATCAGAGCACACTGGGACCCAGCAGGACCAGAACTGGGGCAACAGGGATCATAGTGGCACCAACTGGGATTGACTGGGAGTGGCTGAGAGTGACTGGGATCATACTGCTGGAAACTGGAACCTTACTGGGCTGAGTGGATGTGACTGGGAATGACTATGAGTATGCTGAGGCCATCTGGGATATACTGGGAGTGTCTGTAACTGTACTGGGAGTGACTGGGAACACACTGAGAGCAACTGGGAGTGACTGAGTCTACGCTGGGGGCAACTGGGATTGATTGGGACCATACTGGGGAAGACTGGGATCATAGTGGGCTCATACTGGGATCATACTTGGAGTGACTGGGTCTATGCTAGGGGCCACTGAGAGCAACTGGAATCATACTGGGAGTGACCAGGATGATACTGGGAACATAGTGAGTGGAACTGAAAGTGGCTGGGAGTGACCTGGGGGGAACTGGGGGAACTGGCTGAGCTGGGGCTCGGGGCTGTTCTCCCCCAGGGCTGCCTCGGGTCCTGCTGCCACCCCCAGCCCACAGAGCCGAGGGACAGGGGACAGGGACAGGGGACAGCCGAGGGACAGGGCACAGCCGAGGGACAGGGGCGTCTCAGTGCCGGCCGGGCAAAGGGGTAAAAGGACGTCTCAGTTCTCAGGAATGGGAGTGCAGGGGGGGTCTCAGGGTCACAGAAATGGGGGGGCAGGGACGTGGAGAGGTAGAAGGGAGTTGTAGGGATTTGTGGAAGAGGGGACAGTGGGAGCCACGCCGCTCTGGCGCCTCCTGAACTCGCAGCACCCTCCTCTCCCCGCCTGTCAGGGAGTAGTGCAGAGCCAGAAGGTCCCCCCTGAGCCTCCTTTTTTCCAGGCTGAGGCCCTTTCCCAGCTCCCTCAGCCCCTCCTGGTGTTCCAGCCAGGGTAGAATACTAGTGCTACCCCAAGAGCAATGGATAGGCCTGCCAGGGGTGCCTTTATCACCACATTTGAAGCTTTCCTAAATACTTGGAGAAAAACTCTTCAGAAAGCACCAAAGTCAAGTCAGTAGCTCAAGTGACGATCGCCTTTGAAAATCGCTGCGGCTCGGCCCGGCCCCGCCCGGCCCGGCCCCGCCCGGCCCCGACGATCGGGTGCCGTGGGTGCCTGGTAACCGCGAACGCGGCGGCGGCGGCGGCTGTGACGTGCGGGGCTGCTGTGCTGCGGAACAGCTCAGTGGCCACAGACCGCGCTCCTGGCTGCTTGTGCCAGCCTGGGCTCGTGCAGGCGGCTACACTCGCCATTCACAAGCGAATTGTTCGCAGAGCATTGGTCTCTGCAGAGGATTCATCAAAACGCAGAGCATTGGTCTCTGCCAAGGAGTCCTGAACACGCAGAGCATTGGTCTCTGCAAAGGATTCCTCAAAACGCAGAGCATTGGACTCTGCACGGGATTCCTGAATTTGCAGAGCATTGCTCTCTGCACAGGATTCCTGAATTTGCAGAGCATTGGTCTCTGCACGGGAGTCCTGAATTTCCTTTGAAGGTAAAGATTGACTAAAGTTGAACTTTTTGGTTTTGTCTCATCTGGGCTCTGAAAGAGAATGCCAAAGGGAAGTACAGGAATTGATAATGCCAGTCTTCTGGTGCAGCAGTTCAGTGAGTGGATGAATGACATAGGGTCTACTGATTGTGCTTTTTTTTCACTGAGGAAATGCAACATTTTCTAAATGTGCTAGTCTATAGTTTTTTTTTCCTATAGTGATTGCTTAAACTGCTTAAAGGTGAAAGAGTTCTGGTCAAGTTTCAGTGGGTTATTATCATCTGGTTATTAAAATTATTAGGGAGATGCCTCTGAATTGAGGTGCAAACGAGACCATATGCCAAAGTCAATAGTCTGGATTTTATGTAACAGTAAATGTGAGGAAGAGAGAGAGAAAGAAATAGAAAAAGGGGGGGGGAATGGGGGGTTGGGAAGAGGGAAGAGAAAGAGAGTGACAGAGACAGATTAGGTAAAAAATGTCACCATTCCATGGATCCCATCAGCATACCATAAAATCCTCTTCTGGTCTTCTCTGTGGTGAGGTCTCGCAAAAGGTAAGACTCCAATGGATTAAGGCAGATTTGGGCAAGGGGCGACTTCCCAGGTACCTCCTTGGGGAGGGCCAAATCTGACTCTGTCTATTGCTACTTTCAAATAATATCACATGTTTAGCACCAGAATATCCTTGGAGTCTGCCATGAATTGGGTTCTGGATTTTCAGATCTGTTGTGTTACTTTGCATGCCCTGCAGTCACCTGGTGCAAGGCCTCTGGAATGGGTCTGGGGGCACTTTGGAGGTCTTTGATGGGAGGTTTGTGTGCAAACCTGGCCTCAGCAGACGAGTCTGTGCCTATGAATTCCCCACCCTGAACCCAGACAGAGCTGATTTTCAGGACAGCTGCTGGGTTTGGCTTTGTTGTGGAGAGGTTTTTCTCCTCAGCCTTGTTTACTTCTCCCCAGACCTGAGATAACCGGACAATAGTGTCACCTTTGGCTTGTTCCGAGTTCCCTTAGGCAGCTTAGCTCACAGTCCAAAGTTCCAGTCAGGAGGCGTTTTCAGGGAAGGGTGGGCTTGGGTGGTCGCAGCTCCTTTATACAGTTTTGTTGCAATGGGCAGAAAGTCCTTTATAACAATATTTAAGCCATTTGCCATAACATTCCAGTCTCTCAGAAGTCCTGTCAGGAGCAGCTGAGAGAGCAGGGGTGGTTTAGCCTAAAGAAGAGGAGATCCACTCTAGCTCTTTTTTTAAGTATTTAATATTTAAGCTACAGCTTGGTCTGTTCTATTATTAATGTTCAGATTTTTAGCT
Source organism: Vidua macroura (assembly GCF_024509145.1). Classification (NCBI taxonomy): domain Eukaryota; kingdom Metazoa; phylum Chordata; class Aves; order Passeriformes; family Viduidae; genus Vidua; species Vidua macroura. Next base: position 604,106 of record NC_071606.1, read on the forward strand.
CCCGGTTTCAGTAGGATCCATCTCTGAATTGCACAACATAGCCATATAGTACAAGTAAAGCCCAATTAGAGGCCTGACAATACTAGCTACTTACACCAAACAAGCATTTAGCTACTTTCAAATGCTATAAAATTTTTAGCACCAGTATATGCCTTGAATCTGCCAGGAATTGGGTTCTGGATTTTCAGAGTTCCATTGTTGCTCCTTCCAGTTTCGTTGAGGCTTTGTTGCTGATCTGGGATATCCTCCCTTCAAAATGGCTTCTGGATTCCCAAAAAAGACACCGACACCTCGTCCTTGGTCCAGGGAAATGCTGCAGTCTTTTACTGTAAGTAGCCACTGGGGCTGTGTTAAGGCTGGAAACTCCCCTCGCGTCCCTCCTCTCCCTGCCCCTGTTGTCCAGCAGCGCTGTGAAGCTGCAGACCCCCTCCCCACCTCTTTGTGCCCTGCTCCTGTTGGTGGGGGCTGTCCTGGTGCAGTAGGGAACGCCGTGTGTTGCCTCAGGCTCTTGCCGGGCTGTGCCACCGGAGCCAAGTTAAAGCAATGTGCAGCTGAAGCCCGGAGCGTGTGTTCTCTCCCTTTCCCTTTGCCACAGCAATTCCTTCTGTCAGGCTGGGCACTCACCTGTGCTGTGTAGTAAGCACATTTCTCTCTCTCTCAAGATTTTTCATCCAGGTGCACAGAGAAAAAGAAAGAGAAAACAATTTCTATTTCTGCTCCTTGTTTTTCCTATGTGGATTGTGTTTAGAAAATTGTTCACCTAGAGTGATTACTTAATTGGAGTCTAGTGAAAATTGTTTGAACCTAATAACCAATCAGATCCACCTGTGGCTAGACTCTCAAAAACAAAGTCACAAGTTGTTAGTTAGTTAGTTAGATATCTAGTAGTTAGAATTGCCACAGCAATTCCTTCTGTCAGGCTGGGCACTCACCTGTGCTGCTCTCACCAACCTGCCCTTGGGCACCTGGGCATGTTGGTGGGGGGAAGCTCAAGCTCTGCCCAGAGCCTTGAGAGACACGGCTGGTCCCAGCTAGAAGAGGTTCCAAGCCAGCTGTTCTCTCTCGTCTCCTGTGTGGGCGCAGATCCAGCCCTGCAGGCAGCGCTGGAGTCAGGGCCACAAAGGTCCCTTGGGGTCTGGAGCTCCCTGGACTGAAGATGCCCCACTGCTGAGGCTCTGTCAAGGAGATCCCTCTGTTTTCTTCTCCGGAGGGGCCTGTGAGCCCAGACAGAGAAAACAAATGCTGATGAACAGAGAGAAGGAAAACTTGGACACATTCCTGTGCACCTCACTCTTGCTACAACGTTCCTTTCTTGCGTCTCTTGGACTCACACAGCAGCGACATCTCCTTGCTGGGAGTTCTGAGTGTTGTGCAGGGATGGGGTTAGGGGAGTTCTGAGAGCTCCTCCCCACTCTCTGAAAAGGTCATTGCCTCAATCCAATGAAACTAAAGAGGAAACAAATGCCCAAAGAGCAGAACTCCCCCAAGATGTCACATTAAATCACGGAGAAGCCTATGGGATAGGGCCATGTGGTTGGAGTATGTGTATTGCACTCTGTACTAATAATTTATTGGTGCTAAGTATTTCAGCAGGAAAATTCCAGGGCTTCCAGGACTGTCCTAGACTATGTGTTCTCAAATTGTTCACCAGTGCCACTCGTTCAAGCCAAGCCTTTCTGAACAAGCCCATCTCTGAGGCTCTCGCTGGTTTATTTTTGCCTTTCAGCTGCGTCCCTCTAAGTCCCTGTGGGAAAAGTTTTTCAGCATGAAGAAGAAGATCGAAGCCAGGAGGAGTATTCTGCCCAGCATTAACCCAGTTCTAGACAAGAGTGAGCCTCATCAGAAGGTAGCCTTTTCCTGCTCTTTTCCTTTCTGTTTGATGTGAAGTTTGAAGAGGGTGTGTGCTTGTGACAGGCTTGCCTCCAGCAAAATGCCTCAGTGTCCAGGTCCTGTTGTCAGTGCAAACTGCTGGTAGTGGTGGACTGGGAGTCCTGATCTGCACTGAGCCAACACAAATAACCTCTGCTGAAGCTGCCTAAATTGCTAAAACAGTGGGGGGAAGGCTGGGGAGACAAAGGCACAAAGTTGCCATTTGCCATTCTCCTGCTGAAGTAGCCACCTCTTGCTTTGGTGTGGTCGCCATCAAATGCTCGGGGTCACGGGATTCCCTCCAGAGTGGCAGCGTTGGCCTTTGAAGGCCAAGGACCTGCAGTAACTACTTCAGATTTAAGAAAACAAACGGCATGAATGCTTTGGGGTGGAACAATGCGTTGGACCCTGACGGGGTGTTAGATTTTGCAGGCTGCCAGATGTGCAGGGGACTCGCCCTGGGCAGAGGGGAATGGATGTGCTTTATCTGCATCAGTGCCTACCTAGAGGTGTGTTTAAAGCTGCTTTTCTGGCAGGACTGGCTCAGTCTAAAGCACAGTCCAAAGGGGTAGGTGAGCGAGGTGGGCTGTTGAGCAGGAAATTGGCAGCAAGAGACATGTAAGACACTGGGTAAGGATTGCCCTGGAGAGGGGCGTTGGGAACACCTCAGGGAAGGGCACAACTGAGGGACAGGGTGCTGCAGCCACTCCCTTCAGCAGCCTGTGCCTCCTGTGGAGTCACACAGGAGACCTGCTTGTGTCTCTGGAGTGACAGCAGTGTGGCTGGAGAAGGCAGACAAAGCAGGGCAGAGTTTTCTCAAAGCAGTGTCTCTGCTCCAGAAGCATTTGCTGTTGTTGTGTCATTCCAGACATGCCTCTACAATGGTATCATGTCAGATAGCAATAATCACAAGAAAGCACCCATTTAAAGCACATGGAAAAAGGAGATACTAACTCTACTTTCACCCAAGCTGCTGAGAAAATAACTGAACCTTATCCTCATTCAGCATTCACCTCATTTGTCTTTTTCCTAACTTCTGTGTTACTTTATTTTTGCATTCCCTCTGTTTGAAATGCACTAACTTTTAAATACAATGAAAGGGAACAAAATCATCGAAGCAAAAGAAAACTATTTCTTAGTAAAGATTCAGCTGTGCTGGGCATGGCTGCTTCCCCCTGGAGACAAACAAACACACCCTCAGAGGAAATGGCAATCTTTCTATCCCCTTTATAGCCGGCCAGGGCGGTCCCTGTCCCCTTTCCCCTTGGATGGGTACTTGGGAACTTCCATTCTGTCCAACTGCCAGCTCTTCTGTCCCCTCCCCTCTCATCCTGCTTCCTTTTGGTCAGGTCTTCAAGCCCATCCCTCTCACAGCAACACCCAACAAACCAACCTGAACAAATTCAAACCACAAACAACACATAGAACCAACACATTCCATGATTTCACTTAATAACCTTTTGGCTGCAGCAAAACGTCACCTTATCTCTCTCACCTCCTCTGGTACTCTTCTCTTCTTACTGATGTTGAAGTTCTAGATCAGAAAAGGTATTTGGAGTTGTGTGGGCCTTGGTTTCCCTGTCTCAGAGTGAAGGACATCCCAAAATCGTTTCCCATGGAGTCTGATGTAAATTTGTGGGTTTTACTTACTCCACGAGTGCTCACGCAGTGCCCCAGAGCTCTGTGACCACACGGGCCCAGGGCTGTGCTTCAGGTAAGTGCTGCCTGGCATTCTGGAGAAGGAAACCTGGAGAAATACACCCCAAAAGAGCAGCTTGCCTTGCGCCTGCTCTGTGTGGCCCAGCAGCTCTTGGTCAGCTCAGAGCAGAGGTGGGTGAGCCACTGTTTGCCCAGTGTGGGCTGGGCAGATGTGCTCACCCCGAGCCTGTACTTCACTGGGGGTCAGTGTAAGGGATCCTTCATGAACCTTCCTCCCAGCAGCTGAACCTCTCCCTGCTCTCTCTCGCCTCTCCAGCTGTCGTCAGTTCCCCTGAAGCAGAACTTGTTTCAGATTTCCCCACCAGAGGTGGTATTTCAGAACTTTGTCACCCATGAGGTCTCTGAAATGGTGCTGTCTATCATGAATAAGGACAAGGTAAGTGCTGGGGTGTGGAGCTTTAACACTGTGCTGGAAGAGGAGAGTGCTGTCATTCCCAGAGTGTACAGCAAAGCAAGTTATCTGCTGCAGCACATCCACCAGAAAATGTCTCAGCACCTTTGTTCTGCAAGGTGGTGGAAATCTTACTCTGCTGGGAATTGTCCCCTGATTTTGGCCATGTGTTGATGGTATCTATCCCAGAGGAGCTGCCTTCTCTCGAAAGCTCTGGATTGATAGGAGTGTTGAGGGCTGTGCAGTTCTTACCTGCTCTCATGCCTTGCCTTGAGTGTGTGCCACACCCTGTGTCTCCTTGCTTAATCTTGGCTCCTCTGCCTCTCTCAGCCTGTTTGGCTCCCTTTGTGCAGCTCACAGTCAAAGCTCAGGGGCTGAGTCTTCTCCACTTTATGCTGGAATCACTTCTCCTTAATGGCACTGGCACTGCAGGAAATGTGTTCTGAAACAGCCCTGGAATCAGGCTGAGGTAGCAGAAGCAGCAGGAGGCTTTAGGTGCCACTTCAGGCCCCTGCTGGGCTTCATCCAGCTCTGCTCAGGTTTTCCAAAAGCACCATGGTGCTCTGCTTTCCCTTTGGAGAACCTCAGCACATCCAAAGCCATGTGCTCCTGGAGGTTTTCACCTTCACTTGAAGAAATTGTGATTGTTTTGCAGTTTCCCAAGAGAGTTGAGAGGGGAAAAGCTGAAAAATGTCAGCAGTTGTGTTCCACTGTAAAGGGGAACACTGAGACCATTTGAATTTCAGTCAGGGCAACATTTTCTCAAATGAGTCTTGTGCCAAGAGTAGGCTGATGGCAAGAGATGGGAGGGAGTCAAAATCATCTGGTTTAGACTTTTTGAGAGCATTTTGGTGCTCGGGGGTTGATATCTGTGTGCTAGAAAATGCATGTTTGCTGTGTCTGTGTGTCCCAGAGGGCAGAACCTGGCCTGCTGGCTGCAGGCAGGAATGCCCAGCAGCCCAGCTTGCCTGCACAGGCAGCAAGAACCCCTGGAGAGACAAGATTGGCTTTTGATACTGGAACCACACTGTGAGTCAGTGCTGGTCATGTTTCTCCAGGCAGAAAATGCCTTCGAAGCCCACAGTCGGTAGGCACAGCCTGTCTGTGTTTCCGTCACTTTTGGCAAGCTGATTGCTCCCATGGTTTTATGATTCTTCCTTGCTGCTTTTCTGCCCATTCAAATTCTCTTTGCCATCTCCTCATTTTAGGGTTTGTCTTGCTGTGTTCCTTTTGGTTTTCAGGTTTGCTTTATTCCCAGTAAGGCCACAGTGTTTGGTCTCCTCTCTTGCTGGTCTGCCTGCATGACTGTATCCCCAGAACTGCCCTACCCAAACCAGATCTGCTAGAAGGGAATTTCTTCCTTCCCTCAGGATAATGTGCTAGTTTGCTTTCAGGCAGCACATTCCCCCTCTGGAACACGACTACTGCATGGCTGTGTGCAGGCAGGAGCCAGCAGGTTTTTTGGCCTGTTGAAGATGCAGATGACTTGGTTCAGGTGCTCTGTCTCCATCCTGCTGGTGCTGACCTGCTCGGCCCTTCCTTCCCACCAGGCAGTGCCCTACTGCCCCTGGCCAAAATGCTGGACCCAGAGAGAAGGGATTCGAGTTCACCCTTGGGAATTCTGTGCCTGTACCTCCACAGCTGAAAGTGCTTTGGAAAGGGGGTCAAGGAGGGATGTCAGCAGGGCACGGACAGGTCTCCTCTCGTGCTGTTTCCACAAGTGGCAAAACCATGGTTTCATGTCTTTCCCGCAGTTTCCTCAGGTGGTGAAGGTCTCCATGGAGAGCTCGCCTTACTTCCAGCTCACGTGCTCCAACGACGCGTACCGTGTCGTGCTGCCGGGCGCGTCCGCCCCCGTGCGCATCCGCTTCACCCCCGAGGAGAACAAGGTGAGACTGGAGGAGCCAAAGCACAGGATTGTCTCCAAAGCCACTGTGCTCCCTGCGCTCTGTGCACCCCCACATTCCATGCTGCGAGCCTGGCTCCAGGCCGTGGGCAGGCAGCCTGCAGCCAGTCACAGCCTGGCACGTGCTGTCAGGCACTGCGCCCGGGCCTGGCAGGCTCTGCTTCCCCTCCCTGCGCATTCCTGAGCCTTCCCAGGGGAAGATGCGCAGGGAACAGTGAAAGTGACAGAGGGGCGTTGATAGATCTTCCGCCATCTCTAGGTACAGTGGAAGGGATTTCATTATTATGGAAAACACTAGAGGAACAAAGAGGTGGGAGAGCTTTCCTCCTTCCTGACTGGCAACAGCTTCCCTGCCTCACCCTGGGCTGGAGCAAAGACGGTGCTTTTCCACACCCTCTGTTCTCCAGCTGTGGGAACCCCGGGCAAGGGGAATATCCCCCTGTCTGCCCTGGGGTGCTCTGACTCCCAAGAAAACACTGACTTTGACCCTCATTCATGGAGAAGGCCTCCTAAGCCTCAGAGTAAACCAGGAACCACAAAAGTGTGAAACGGAGTGTAAAAATTGTAGATAGTAGTATAGTATGTCACATGAGTAAGAAATTGAAGTTTTAAGATTTTTAGTGTGTTATAGATAGGTTCAAAATTGAAGATACAAGGTGGTGTCTCGAGTTCCTTTCTTCTCTCATCTTCTTCCTCTTTTTTCTTAAGTTTAAGTAGTATCTTGTAATTAAGTTAAAAAAATCTACAAGTTTTTAAGAGTCAGTTATTAAGTTAGAAAAAGAAATAATCTGAGTATCACTTCTTAATTAGGTAGTTTAGTTTTTAATTAAACTTCAAAAGACCTTGCAGCACAAAGTTGTTAACCATTCTTGTGCTGTTTTCACACATACAAAGTCTAAGCACAGACAGTGTCCTAAAGTTTTGATAAGATACCAATAAACAGAAACTAAAGAGCAAAAAAGTCCAATACGTCTCCCCTGGCAGGGGAGCCCCCAAAAAGTTACCCAACTTAGAACCCACAAACTCACATCCAGCCTTGCAGCTGTGCTGGCCCAGAGCACAGGTGACCGTGGTACAGCTGCAGGGCCAGGGCAGAGGATGTGCTGTGCCCGTGAGCCCGGCCTGGCACAGGCACACTGGGCTCTAGGTGCCCTTAGCCAGCAGGAGGTTGGTGAGCTGCAGGGGACTTGGTCACCTCCCTGAAAGAGCTGGTGTAGGGCAGGCACAACCTGCAGGCAGAGCTGTGAGCCCAGAGCAGTGACACTGCTGTGCCTCTGTCTTCATGCCTGTCACTCTGGTGGCTCTGTCACCTGGCAGCCGTTCCCTGCCAAAGGTGCTTTTGTGTGGAGGTTTGAACAGCGGTGCTGGGGCCCTGGCAAGTGCGATCTCAGTGCTGTGATCCGGAGGCTTGTTCATACAGAAGGGTTTAGGACATGGCATGGAAGGGAGGAAGCCTTGCAGGAAAACAGAGGCTCTTTCCAACAGCATGCTGCCACCTCTTAGCGCTGTTCTTCTCCTGACTCGCTTGGAGAGGCAAAGGTAGAGGGCAGTTCTGAGCCAACTGATGTTTCTACACCAGGCCAGAGGTGCAGGAGCTTTTTGGGTGCAGCTGTTTCCTCATCTTCTTTTTGCTGCTTAGAGTCAGTTTAACACTTTGCCCTATTCTCAAACAGTGGGAATATAGAAACCTAAAGAGGAATGTCCTGTGTTCCCTAGCTCCATGTTCCTTACAAGGGACTTAGGAATTATTTAACATCATTAAAATTTAGAGTAAAAATTATGGTGGCCTAGGGCAGTTCTCCGGATGACCCAAGTGACACAAGAGCTTAATGCCACTGAGATAGGTTTTGCAAAGTGCACTGGTGCCTTTAAAATGCGACATATTAGTAGAAGTTAGTGTTCATTTTAGGGTGGAATAGGTAAACTGATGCCCTTGAAGGGTTATAGGAAACGGTTTTTCTTCTGCCATGGGGATGGCACTAAATGTCCTGTGCTGAGCTAGTTTCTTTTCCTGCAGGATTATTCCCACCAGCTCGTCTGCATGACTGAAAGCGAAAGGATAGTTGTGCCAATTCGGGCCATTGGTGGCCGAGCTATCCTGAACTTCCCTGAGCAGCTGGACTTCTCGGCCTGTCCGGTCAAGTACAGCACCCAGAAGACTCTGCTGGTTCGCAATGTCGGTAACCGGGCAGCTCATTACCAGCTGAGCACCCAGAGGTGAGGATCTGTCCTTGTGCAAAACACCTTTGGGTGATAACAGGGCTGGGAAAGAGCAACAAAAGGAAGCAGAGCGTTGCAGCTGCTGCCCTCTCTTTGTGTTGCAGTCCTTTCTCCGTGGTTCCGACCACGGGAACTCTGGGCGCTGGCGACAGCACGCGGGTGACAGTGGGATTTCACCCGCTGACGACCGGTGACCATTCCGGGTGGCTGTGCTGCAACACCGGTGAGTGCTGGGCCCTGCACGGGGCACAGGACACTTCTCCACCATCGCTCCCTGTTGTCCCATCCCATGGGGATTGTCCCATCCCCCTCCATTCCCTCCAGAGGTCCCTCCTGTTCCAGCTTTACCCCAAAGAAAACAGAGTTTTCTGTTGTGTTAGCAACTGTTGTGTTGATAACAGTTTTCTGTTGTGTGATCAACTGTTCTGTTGTGTTTATCAAGCCCCTTGGTGTTTAGGGGCTTGATAAAGTGGATCCCCTCTAACAGGGCTAAGATTTTTGCACTCCTGTTTTGCTGGGAGTTGCTGAATGGAGGAAGGAGGAACCCTGATTCTGCAGGACCGTGTGGCTGTGCCTGGGTGAAGTTTTGTTTTATTCCTGGGCAGTGCTGTATGCGAGGTGTGAGGTTTCCATCAGACTCTCTCCAGTGCAATGTGTTTCTTGCACACCTCTGTCCCGTATGCTGCTTCTCCATTGGCTTGTTGCAGACCCTTTTTCTATGTTGCCCTTCCACATATATTTGGTTTCTGTCTAATAACGTTTCCAGGCCCTCGAGTTCCTGTTTGGTGACAAATCAAGACAAATTTTTCCTTGTCCCCATTTCCCAGGCCGTTCAAGCTGTTGCAAACCTCTCACATCTATCTCGCATTTGATTTCTAGACTGAGGAATCCCATTCAGTGTTCATGTAGAAGCTACTCTGTTCTCATTAATCTTTCCTTTGTCCCTTTTTTATTTAATTTGCAATGCTCCAGCTTGGGTTTTGAGATCAGAACAAGATAAAATATTTCACAACTAATGCAGCTGTGGGTTTGGACAGGGAGATGATGATGATGATTTTCACAGGGTTCATTTTGTAGTGGTTTGTCATATTGCAGAGCCAGGCTGGTTGTGTTTCCTCACCTGTGTCCCCTCCTGCTGTGGGCTGTCACTTCACTTGTTCCTCTGGGCCTCCTTTTGCTGCCCACATGCCCCCAGGCGTATTTGCTGGTCAGCAAGAAGGGATCCAAGGGATCAGGAGAGACAGGAGTCTCGTGGGATGCCCAGGGGAGACCCTGGGCAAGCCAGGACTGAACTGGGCTCCTCAGCGTCACCTGAAGGACTTTGATGCAGAAATCCCGGTGATCTGAGTGGGTCACTGGAGCACATTGACAAATCTCACTGTACGTACTGTCAGCTTGGGGTCAAATCTGCACAAACACTCTCAGAAATCAGGTGTTTAAGGAGGTGCCCAGGACATCCTCACGCTGTACCCCCAGAGCTGTCAGGATGTGATAAATGTACTGATCCATGGAACTGCTCATTCAGCTAAAAGCTGTGACACTTTCTTCTGTGACCTGCAGTTTGCTCTGGTCCTTGTGCTTCCATCAGCAACTGAGCTGAGCAAAGACTCCCCTTTGCTTTGTTCCAGGTGAAGAAACTATCCACACAGAGCTCCACGGAGAAGCTGGAGCTGTCCGTGTTGGGTTGAGCACAAATTTCGTGGAGGTTGAGACGACTTTCATCACCATGTCCAACCACGCTACCATGTTCATTAAAAACAGGAGTAACGTCACGGCCCACTTCCAGTGGAAGGCTTTTCCTACTGAGGAAGAAGAGAATAAAGAGAAGAGGAGGTTGGTCTGACAGATCCATTTCAGTGAGATACACGGCCCACGGCTAAAACTGACGTGTGGCCTCAGGGGGGTGTTGGTGCTTTTGAGTGCTTTAGGCCAAGGAAACCATGCCAGGCTCTCAGGTGTGTGTCCCTGCTGGCTTCAGGAGCTCAGCACTTAGCATTCCAGTTCCACTTCTACTCCAACCAAGGATGGCATTTTGGCAAGGAAAGGTTGGTTGCAATGACTGGATTTCCTCAAGTTCTCATTGGGCTTTTGCCTCTCTGATCTTCTTCCTCCATGGCCTGGCAACATCCTTCAACAGCTCACCGTCTTTCCAAAGGTGATACACCCTCTTTTTTTCCCTTAGTTCCTTCAGAAGCTCCTTGCCCATCCAGGCTGGTTGTCTTCCCTGTCAGCTCGCCTTTCAGCACACAGGGACAGTCTGTTCCTGTGCCTTCAAGACTTCTTTCTTGAAGTATGTCCATCCTTCCTGGAGCCCTTTGTCTTTAAGGGCTGTTTCCCAGGGTTCTCGCCAAATCAGTCTCTTGAACAGGCCGAATCTGCCCTCCAGAAGTCCAGAGTGGAAGTTTTGTTGATGCCCCTCCTTGTTTCACCGAATATTGAGAACTCTGTTCTTTCACGGTCACTGTAGCCCAGACAATGGTGAACAGATGAAGTTCATTTAGTCATTAGGGAACTTCCTGGTGATATCCCTGCTGTACCTGGACCCCAGGGAGGCAGCAGACTGCCCTGTGGAATGGATCCAGTCGATCTACAGGGCCCTCAGCTCCCCTTAGAAGGGAGTCACCTACTAGCACTACCCTTCTTTTCCTCTTAATGCTTGAGGCTGTGATCTGTGTGACAGAGCAAGTGCAGCTGGGAGACTCTCCAGGCAGAATTTTTTCTGTAGTGTCATCTGGCAGAGCCTCTGGAGCCAAGCCTCATACCTATTCTGTCAGGGCACCTGGGTAGGTGGTGGGGGTCAGGACGGAATTTTATGACCTCCCCAGCAGAGACCCATTTCCATTCCCCACTGTCTCCTAGGTCTCCTCCTTCTGCCTGATGCCAAGAAGGGCAGGGCTCCTCTGGCTCCTGCTGAGCTTCTCTCAGGGTTGGACGGCTGTAACTCCACCAGTTTCTTTCTGTGTCGCTCTCCCTAATGCTCCTCAGCCTTTCCACTTCTTCCTTAAGCTCTGCCACCGGGCAGAGCAGATCATTCAGCTGCCCACAGCACACGCAGGTGTCTTTTGCACTTCCTCTGGTATTAACACCAGGCTCAGACCCTCCCTGCAGCCAGGGGCCTGGACAGCTGCGTCCTTCCTGGGGGGTTCTGTTTGACTTAGTGCACTTCTGCTGGCAGCAGCAGCAGCAGCAGCAATGGCTTTTCATCATTTGTAAACCATAGCTGGGGGAAATAAAAAAAAGCAGAAAGAAGAAAGAAGAAATCCCTGTCCCTGTCCCTGTCCCTGCCCCTGCCCCTGTCCCTGTCCCTGCCCCTGTCTGTCGCAGCCGCCCGCCCATCGATGGCTGGGCGCTCCCCGCCCTCCCCCATCGCACTCCCTGCCGCCGCCTGCAGACTTTTCCCCCCCGGCCCAGTCTCTCCTCAGCCAGTTCGCACAGCGGCAGCGGCGGGAGGGCCGGCAGCGGGCCGACACCCAGGCAGCCGGGGCCTTCGGCCGGCAGGGCGAGAGCCCGCTGCAGAGGCAGGGCGGGCACGCTTAGCGCCCTCCCTTTCCCAAGGAGCTTGCTCCTCGGCTCTCGCCGAGCCTTCTGCTTTGCCGGCCTTCCTTCCTTGCTGCTCAGGGCCGGCCCCGGCCGAGCCTGCGGCGGGACGGCAGCGGGGGGAGCGGCTGAAGGGAGGGAGCCACATTCCACACTCCATTTCCCAGCTGTTGGTGCCCTTGGTGCCTCCGAGTTCTGCTTGCCCAGCCCCAGGGACGCTCTCCTTCCCCTGCACGCTCAGCCAGGCTGAGATGGTCACTGATGGGTTCTCTGTCAGCCTCTCCCAGCCCAGCCCAGCTCCCTGCAAGCTCTGCCAGCTGCCCTGAGCTCTGTGCAGCACCAAGGGCCTCTCCCCAGCACAGCCCAGCCGGCTCTGGCCCCACAGCTCTGCTCAGGCCAGGCTGCTCTGGCCACTGGCCCCACGGCCTCAGCCCCTGCCAAGGGCACAGCAGCAGCTGCAGCTCAGCCAGGACTCAGCCCCACCATGGGGGAAGGGGCTTGCCCAAGGCACAAGGAGGCTCCCTGGCTGCCCTGCTCCCCTCTGGCTCAGGTGCTGAGAGCTCTGCAGCCCCTGCTGCCATCCCATCTGCCCAGGCCAGCACAAGAGCCCCGGCCTTGGGGCTCTCCAGAGCTGCTCCTGCTCCAGGCCCAGGGCCCATCCCAGAGCTGGGGCAGCCACAAAGCTGTGCCCATTTCTGCTCATTGCTGCTCTGATGAGGATGCATCCTCCGCCACTTGGAGGTTGCTGATGGATTTTACTACTCCACCGGCCTCTTCTTTCTTGAGTTCTTCAATTCAGGACTTCAGGGAGAAAAGCTCATAAACATTTGTTCAAAACACCCAAACAAGAGAAGCCCATGGGAATAATTCAAGTCTTCAGTTCTTCTGTGGTTAATGAGACAGATTTCAGAATTGTATTCAGTGTGAATCTAATATATTGAAAGCAATGAAGAGAGAATAGTTTTGTCCTGTTAAGTTTTCTCTTCCTGTTTATAGATTGAGATCAGCAATGTCCAATTGATATTGATCCCCAGCACCTCCTAATGCAGTCTGAACAGATATGAAAATCAAGAGCCTTCATGGCTGACAATCAAAAACTCTTTGTCCCTACCCACCATTTCCCTCATCCAAGCCCTGGCACTCAGAGCAGCTGAGGAATGGAGTCACATCCAGGGGTGTCCCCAGAGCTCAGGACTGGGGCCTGGTCATTTAAATCTCTTTATTGCTGATCTGGACAAGGGCATAGAGGGCAGCCTCAGTCAGTTCCCAGGTGTTTTTAAGGGAATCAACGCTTAAAAGGAAAGAGGTCCAGGAAGGATGAAGACATTTCAAGAAAGCAATCTGAAGGGGGAAGGAGCAGCCTGTCCCAGCGTGCCAAAAGATGAGCTAGTGAGGAAAATGACTGTCCAGGCTGCCCATGCAGCTTTTTTGGGAACACAGGGAAAAAAAGGACCAGCAACTCAGGAAGTGTTTATGGACTTTGTTTAAGGCTATAAGGAAAGAAAATTAGAGAGATGAAACCTCAATTAAAACTAAACCTAGTGGCTTCTGTAAAAAAAAAAATATTTTTATAAAAAATATTTTATAATTTTTTTTAATAAAAAAATTAGCAAAACCAGGGAGAAGGAGAATCTCTATTCTTTATTGGATGCAGTGGAGAATATAACTAAAGATAAAGGGGTCACAAGCTCAGTTCCTACAGAGAGAACTAAAGATCAAGTAACTAAAGAGAAGGAAAAGGCTGAGCTATTTTACACCTTGTTTGTCTCAGTTTTCAACAAGAAGACAGGTTGTCCTCAGGACAAGTGTTCTCCTGAGCTGGTAATTGGAGACAGGGAGCAGAACAGCCCCTGTAATCCAGGAGGGAGCAGTTGGGACCTGCTGAGCCACTCAGATACTCACAGGTGTATGGGATCAGATAGGATCCATGCTAGGGGGATGAGGGAGCTGGTGGATGAGCTCCCCAAGCTGCTCTCCATCATTTATCATCAGTCCTGGCTCAGCAGGGAGGTCCCAGGGGACTGGAGGTGCCAATGTGAGCCCATCGCCAAGAAGGGCTGGAAGGAGGAGCTGGGGAGCTCCAGGTCTGTCAGCCTGACCTCGGTGCCCGGCAAGGTTATGGAAGAGATCACCTTGAGTGCCATCACAGGGCACCTGCAGGATGGCCGAGGGATCAGAGCCAGCCAGCGTGGATTTGAAGATCTACACTGATGATCTGGATGAGGGGACTGAGTCCACCATCATCACATTTGCAGATGACACCAATCTGGGTGCGAGTGTGGATCTGCTGGAGGGTAGGAGGGCTCTGCACAGGGACCTGGACAGGCTGGATCCAGGGGCCAAATCCAACAAGGTAAGGCTGAACAAGTCCAAGTGCCAGGTCCTGCACTTTGGCCAAAAGAACCCCTGCAGCACTACAGGCTGGGGACAAAGGGGCTGGACAACTGCCAGGCAGAAAGGGACCTGGGGGACTGATGGACAGCAGGCTGGGCATGAGCCAGCAGTGTGCCCAGGTGGCCAAGAAGGCCAATGGCTCCTGGGCTGGATCAGGAATGCTGTGGCCAGCAGGAGCAGGGCAGTGATTCTTGCCCTGCACTCAGCACTGGTTGGGCAGCACCTCGAGTGCTATGTGCATTTCTGGGTCTCCAATTTAGGAAGGACATGGAGGGGCTGGAGAGTGTCCAGAGAAGGGCAGCAGGGCTGCTGAGGGGTCTGGAACACAAGTCCTGTGAGGAGAAGCTTGGCCGCCACAAGCCAGTTATCCCTGTGGTAACTTTTCTGACACCTCCTGCTTAAAACCAAAAAAGCCAGAAGGATCGTGAGGCCCCGCTTTCACGGTCTGTATTTATACTGAAAATCAAGATCAAGCGAGCTTTTGCCCTTCTGCTCTGCGGGAGGTTTCCGTCCTCCCTGAGCTCGCCTTAGGACACCTGCGTTACGCTTTGACAGGTGTACCGCCCCAGTCAAACTCCCCACCTGCCGTTGTCCCTGGAGCGGGTCGCGGCCGGCGCGCGCCGGCCGCTTGGCGCCAGAAGCGAGAGCCCCCCTCGGGTGCTCGCCCCCCCGCCTCACCGGATACGTGAAAAAACGATCAGAGTAGTGGTATTTCACCGACGGCCGGGACGCCGGCGGGCGGGTCGCCCCGCCGCACTGAGCGCTCGCCCGGCCTCCCACTTATTCTACACCTCTCATGTCTCTCCACAGCGCCAGACTAGAGTCAAGCTCAACAGGGTCTTCTTTCCCCGCTGATTCCGCCAAGCCCGTTCCCTTGGCTGTGGTTTCACTGGATAGTAGGTGATAGAAATGGGCCAGGAGACCAGCTCCTTTTAAAGGCCTTTATTGAGTGATCAGCTCTGGGTGGGAGCCTGAGGGGTCGCGCACACCGCCGCTGCTCCCTTTGGCGACGCAGAGGAGGAGGTGATCAGTTTTGCTTTGCAGCAGAACTGGGACTCCAGTCCTCGCGGGCGTGCCTAGGAAGACGTCTCCCGGCTCATGGACTAGGGTCCTCTTCTCAGTCTGATTACCTTTAGATGGTGGTGATCTCCAAAACCTGGTTGATGGTACAGGGGGACTCTTCCCCACTGAGTCTTGTCACTTAATTTTCTAAATCTCCATGTCGGCTCGTTGTTTCCAGGGCCTCTTGTGGAGTCTTCTTCTGCCTAGCTTCATTTGCATATTACCGGAGCTATTTCCGGCCGCCATTTTGGGAGCAGCGGAGGCAATACCCGAGAGACTCAATAAGGGTACCAAGAAAGGGATTCAACAGTGGAGGAAGTAACAAGGGGTACAACTGGAGTATTAACACAAGGGGGTACAACAATTCAACAGTGGGGGAAGTAACGGGGGGGGGGGTATTACAACAAGGGTACAACTGGAGTGAATATGGTGTACAATAAAGGTGTCTATCAATTATCAGCTTATTTCAACTATCTTAACTTTACCGAATTTATTCATGACAGTAGGTAGGGACAGTGGGAATCTCGTTCATCTATTCATGTGCGTCACTAATTAGATGACGAGGCATTTGGCTATTTTTCGAACACATATATAGAATATATGTTCCTTTTCCAGGTTAATAAAGGTGGCCCGTCCACCTTGGACAAGTCCGGTGAAGTGGTCAAATTTGGTTGTAAATTGACACGTTATGAAATAATAGGTTCTGTCCCTACTCACTATCAGCTACCTAACTGACTTGTGGCTGCCCTACGTCCCTAGCTGTGGTCTAACTTATTAAAAAAAATATAAGACAGTACAAAAAAAAGAGCACTATATAACAATATAAAATTAACATAATAAAAACCAACAAAAGGCAGTAAAAAGGAAACAACGGTACACCTACTCTGGGTTATGCAGTTTTCTGGCCCTACTGGGGAACATATGTACAATGTCCACAGATGACAGGAGCGCTCTTGTGGAAAAAGTCTCTGCAATTGTCACTTGCCTCGATTTAGAGAGGCCAAGAGTATTCAAAAGTTCAAAGTTCCCTTGGTGGCATTTCCCCCGCGCTCCTAGGGGAAAGCCCATAAAGACAACGTCCTTTGCGTTGGTGAAACTCCCAGCTGATGGGAACAAACTTTCTGACTGACTGCAGAGGCCAGGACAAAGCTGAGTGGTTTCCCTGCCATGCCCCAGCCCTTCCTGGCTCCAGGGGCTGATGGCATTTGTGCTCCCTCAGGTTCATGTTCCCACACCAACAGCATGGCTGTGCTCCCACCCGCTCTGTGCAATGCAAACAGGGGCTCCTGAGCCAGTGCTGCTGTGTCTGTGCCTGCAAGGATGTGGCACCTCTGTGAGCTGGGGAAGAGGCCAGGGCTGCAGAGGGGGGATAATGTTGGCAGCTCCATGAGGACGCTCTGGGACACTGCCATGGGCTGTCCAGCACAGTGGGGAAGGACCAGCCCCTGCTCTGCTGTTCCTTCCCCTCTACCCCAGGGCCCTGGCTGAGCACCAGCCGTGCTGTTTGCCCCCAGCCTGCACACGGCCAGCCTGGGGCTGCTCACGGGGGTTTTTCTCTGTTGAGCATTGGCCTGGCCGTGTCCTTGAGAGAGCCTGGGCAAAGGAGCCTGGAGTCCCCAGGCCCTGGCCTGAGGCGTCAGCGCTGCCCCAGCAGTGCCCATGGCCTGTCCCTGCTGCAGCCCTGGCACTGCCATCCCCAGCACTGTGCCCGGCCCCGAGAGCACTCAGGCCCTGCAGCAACACCAGGACCACCAGGGCAGCCGGGCAGTGGCACAGGAGCAGCACTGGCACCACCAAGTGCTGCTGCTGCTGGGCACAGCTGCTGTGCCAGCACTGATCTGCCCCCAGCTCTGCACACAGACATTGCTGCTGCAGCTCTAGAGAAGGCAACAAAAGGGGCATCTCTGCAAAAAACTTTGCTGGGAGATCCTTGAGTTCCTTTAAAGCTACCGAGAGTGCAGCCCCTCATTGACACAGTCTGTAGCTACAGGGATGGTGAAGAGAAACAAAATGAGAAATGCCACAAGGAATGGCTTTCCTTTGTGGACTAGATGAAAAAAATGAGCTCCTGGTTCCTCAGGCTGTAGATGAGGGGGTTCAGGGCTGGAGGCACCACTGAGTATAGAACTGACAGTGCCAGTTGCATGGATGGGAAGGAGATGGAGAGGGGCTTCAGGCAGACAAATGTGCCGGTGGTGACAAACAAGGAGAGCATGGCCAGGTGATGGAGGCAGGTGGAAAAGGTTTTGTGCCCTCCCTGTTCAGAGGGGATCCTCAGCACGGCGCTGAGGATCTGCACATAGGAGAAAACAATGAACACAAAACATCCGAGTCCTAAACAGGCACTAACTGCAATGAACCCAAGTTCCCTGAGATAGGATGTGGAGCATGTGAGCTTGAGGATCTGAGGGATTTCACAGAAGAAGTGGCCTAGGGCATTGTCCTGGCACAGGGGCAGGGAAAATGTATTGGCTGGGTGCAGCAGTGAAAAGAGAAAGCCACTGGCCCAGGCAGCTGCTGCCATGTGGGCACAAGCTCTGCTGCCCAGGAGGGTCCCGTAGTGCAGAGCTTTGCAGATGGGCATGTAGTGGTCGTAGCACATGATGGTAAGAAGGGAGAACTCTGCTGAAATGAAAAAGACAGAAAAAAATAGTTGGACTGCACATCCTGTATAGGAGCTGGTCCTGGTGTCCCAGAGGGAATTGTGGATGGCTTTGGGGACAGCGGTGCAGATGGAGCCCAGGTGGCTGAGGGCCTGGTTGAGCAGGAAGAAGAACATGGGCGTGTGCAGTTGGTGGCCGCAGGCTCCGGCGCTGATGATGAGGCCGTTGCCCAGGAGGGCAGCCAGGGAGATGGCCAGGGAGAGGCAGAAGTGCAGGCGCTGCAGCTGCCACGTGTCTGCCAGTGCCAGCAGGAGGAAGTGGCTGATGGAGTTGCTGTTGGACATTGGCTGTGGCTGGGCATTGGGTTCTGCCCTGTGGAAAAAGACAGTGATGAGTTAGAGGAGATACCTGTAACCAAAATCAAAGCCATTTTTCCACCTCATGACTCAGCAGGAGTTTCTCCAATAAAGAAACAAAGCTTTTGCTGAAGCTCCCACTCTGCCCATGACAGGAACTCCTGTGCCAGTCTGGGACATCCCGGCTCTTTGGCAGCCTGGGGACTCCTGGGATGTCACCGTGGAGCCCCCGGGAGTGCCTGTGACAGATCGGTACCTTTGCAACCCAAGGTCCCCTGGGATGTCACCATGGAATGGCTGTGACTGCCTCTGACCACACGGCTCTTTACCATCTCCAGAAGGCCCTGGGAGGTCTCCATGGAGCCCCTGTCTCTGCCTGTGACATTCCAGCTCTTGAACAGCCTGGAGACTCTTGGGAAGTCCCCATGGAACCCCTCTGAGGGCCTGTGGCAACTCGGTTCCTTCCTAGGCAAACATCACCAGCCCCCCTGTTGCTATGGTCAGTTTCCATGGCAACCTTCACCAGCCCCCTGTTCCTATGGTGGGGTGGTTTTGCATGGGAGGCGCTTATGGAAGAAATGCAAAGAGAAGCTGCTAGCAGTTTCCTCCATGTCTGACACAAAAAGCAATCAGTAATTAGCTTTGAGAATTGACAATCTGTTAAAGCCCTGAGAAAGCTGATAAGCCTCTGTGAACATGCATGTAAAAAAGGAAAAATCCTGGGAGATCCCTCTTTCTTTTCCAGCCGGATGGCCTGGCAAAAGAGTCAGAAAATACAGATATTGAGATGAGAACAAGATTTGAAATAGCAAACCTTAATTACTGAGCATCTCAAAAGCAATAATACAGCCAAGCTGAAAGCAATCCCCCCTTCTGATTAAACAATGCCCTTTACTTACAGATAGATCCAAAGGTCAAATGGAATGTTCTGTCTCACCCCCCAATGTATGGTTCATCCCTCACCTGTAACCCTCCCCTGAAGTATCAGGTATCTCTAACCCCATTGGCCCAAGTCCTGTCCCAGCCCACCTTGAAGCCCCCTGATAAGGTGTGGCCGAGGGACCGGACGCTCTCTTGGACCTTCCCCTTGGGACGCTCACCCTCTCTCTCTCTCTCTCCCCGCTCTCCCTGGGCCTGCCACGAGTTGCGGCCAGCAACTCCAAGCAGGGCCCTTCACCCCTTAGAATAAACCAAATGTTCTAAAGACCTGGCTTCAGAGATCCTTCATCACCACCCATCCAAACCGTCCTAAAGCCCAGCTGTCCCCGCAGTCCCCAAAGCTGGGGGGCCAATCTGTCCACACTGGGAGCCTCCATGAATGTCCAGCTCGTTCTCCTGGGGCTGTCAGCACGGGGTCCATTGCCATCCGCTTCCATCCCCCTGACTGGCACTGATCTCCAAGGAAGCCTGGACCAAAGTTCACCCAAAGCCCCAGCCAAAGTTCCCCAATTAGGACACTGCAGAATCTTGCACAATTCCTTTTCAAGATGATGTCAGCACATCAATGAGATCATAGCACTTGTCCATCTAGTCAAGAATCCCCCACGGGAACACTCTGCTCTCTCATCAATGGAGCACAAAGCAGCAACATTCCAGAGGAAAATCTTTGCCCATGGGCACTGCAGCTCCTTGGGCAAGTTCCAGAGCGAACAGTCAAGGCAGTGGCCTGAAATGTTTTCCCAGCTGCGTCACCAGAGATCCCAGATGCATCCACAGTGTCCCTGTGGAAAGAGAGAAGCAGGAGCCTTTCACTAATTTTACTTATGTCAAACAGGAATTGCAGCCATGGACATGTCTTGGGAACCACTTCTCCACTTCTTTTTTCCTTCTTGGAACCTAGGACAAATATCTGGATACACCTGGGAAAAAAAACCCAGGGACACTGGGATTCTCTATGACTCAGGCAAGGCTCCCACAGGCTTCAGAACCCAAACCTTTGACACCCACTGTGGTTCTCCTGAAAAATATGAGTGTCAATTCCCAAACAGGGACACAGAAAGGTTTTATGGCCGGGCAAAAGTTAGAGGAGTGGCATGTGGTGAACAGTTGAAAAAGCAGAAGTTTCCAAGTCCTTGAACTTCAGAGGCTACAAGGAGAAAGCTTGAAGTTTTTATGGTCCATTAATCTCTGTCTTCTCTCTGTTCATTTGGCACATTCCAAGTCCAGAGCAGATTATGGGAAGCAGACCTGCAGGAAGAGTTGAAGGCTCATTGCCAGAGAGAGAAAGAAAAGGGGAAGGAGGGAAAAGAATTCCAATTGCTTTTTTAGCACTAGGACCACAAAAAGCTCTTCACCCATTGTCAACATCGCAAGGGTGAGGCACGTTCCTCGTTTCTTACGCTAAAGTGCAGTAATTTGGAAACTGTCCCTGCATTAGAACAAAACCACAGGCCAATAACTGACCCACTTTGGTTCCCAAATCAGAAATTGTGAAACTTCTCCCCAGATGTGTTTCCCTGCAATAAAGAAGGCAGTTTGATAACTTTTCTCCCAAGTTTCTTCTGAGTTCCTGACTTCAGATGAACTGGAACCGTCCCGGCAGCACAAAAGCAGCCACAATGAGCGGGATCAAACCCCCAGGTCATCCTTCAATGCAC
Organism: Vidua macroura; assembly: GCF_024509145.1. Taxonomy (NCBI): domain Eukaryota; kingdom Metazoa; phylum Chordata; class Aves; order Passeriformes; family Viduidae; genus Vidua; species Vidua macroura. The sequence goes on from NC_071606.1 coordinate 624,760, forward strand.
TCGATCCACACCTTCCACAGCCCAGCAGCAATTCCTGCCTCTGCCCCCGCGCTGGGTCAGCCTGAAGGGATCGCTCTGTTGTGCGGGGCCGGCTCCTGCAGCGCTCGGAGCCGCTCTGTGTCCCACAGCTCCAGAGCTGCAGGGCCTGTGCCACCTCTATTCCATGGCTGTAGTTCCTGTTCCACCACTGTTCCACCTTTTCCATGCTCACTCCACTGCTGCTCAAAAGCTGTGTTGTGCTGTTTCAGCACACTTGCTCTGCTCCTCCACCACTGCTCCACTGCTGCTCCAACACTGCTCATCCACCACTGTTCCACTGCTCCTTCTCTGCTCCTCCCCTGCTCCCCTGTTGTTCCACGGCTGCTGCTTCTGTTCTAGTGCTGCTGCCACAGCTGTGGTGTCACAGAGAGGGGAAGGTTGGGGTTGCCACAGCTGTGGTGTCACAGAGCCAGGGACAATGGGACTGCCACTGCTCGGGTGTCACAGACAGGGAAACACTGGGGTTGCCACGGCTGTGGTGTCACAGACAGGGGAACTCAGCAGCTGCCAGGGCTGTGGTGTCACAGAGAGGGGAATGTTGTGGCTGCCTCACAGCGGTATCACACACATGGGAATGCTGGGGCTGCCACTGCTCTGTTGTCATACAGAGGAGAACGTTGGGGCTGCCAATGCTGTGATGTCATAGAGAGGAGGATACTGGGGCTGCCTCTACCGTGGAGTCATAGAGAGGGGAATGTTGTGGCTGCCAAAGCTGCGGTGTCACAGACAGGGGACGCTGGGTCTTCCACTGCTGTGGTGTCACAGAGAGGGGCACTTGGGGCTGCCACATCTATGGTGTCACAGAGAGGAAAATGTTGAGGCTGACACTGCTCTGGTTCCACAGACAGGGGAACGCTGGGGCTGTCACGGCTGTGATGTCATAGAGAGGGTAATGTTGGAGCTGCCATCCTTGTGGGGTCAAAGACAGGAGAACATTTGGGGCTGCCACCCCTGCGGTGTAATAAAGAGGGGAATGTTGGGGCTGCCACTGCGGTGCTTGTGGCAGCAGCTCTCTGGCCACAGAGAGCAGGCACAGACTTTCCCAGGCATTTTCCTGGGGAAGGCTGAGAGAAGATCAGAGAAAAAAATGAGAAACAATTCTCATCTCCACTTGTTGCACCTGCTGTTGTGCACATGTGTGGAATGTGTCATGGAGATTTGTTTGCCAAAGGGTGATTTTGTAATTGGACACTGGGTGGTGTTTGGATGGATTGACCAATTAGGTCCCAGCTGTATCGGACTGGCTGTAAGGGTTGCTGAGTTTCTTAAGAAGTACAGTATAATACAGTATAAGATGATATAATAAAGCAATTGATCAGCCTTCTGCAGTCATGGAGTCAATGCTAATTATTCCCCAGCTGGGGGCCTGTGGCGACAGGTGTCTACCTGGAAAGGGGCACAGGATTTAATACCTGTTAGTTTCATAAGAAATAAGCACATCTTTATTATCTGGGTCACTTGAGTACTTTGAAGAAATGGCAAAGTTTTCCCACCAGGAACAGGAATTTCCTGGCTCTACTGTTTTCTTCTGCTGATGGCAGGAGAAGAAATACTGATCTTCCCCTCTACCGATGCCACCAACATTCAGTCTAATATTTCATGACCCTCTTCCTTCAGGTGTTTCCAGCTCTCCTGGTTAACTGGCCATGTCTAAGGACGTCTCTTCATTTACATCAGCTGCATCTATGTCCTTCCAGTTGCTCCCAGATTTCCTCCTGCAGCTGGACTCTGGTCATTCCAATGTGTCTCCCTTTACTGGCTTCATGCTTTGAGCATCAGGGAGTTTCCCAGTCTTTCAGAAGTGTAAATAACTCCTTACTCAGCATCTTAGTTGTAGTTTTATCTTTTATATCTCCTCTTCTTATCCCTTTGACTAAAATCCTTCCTGTATGGCAATGCCTTGTAGATGAGGGACATGTCAGACGCTGCTGGAATGTCACAAGGAGCAGAGAGAAAGGTTTTGATGTTTATTAAAATTTATGATGTTCACATTTTTGCTGTTGGCCATGAAGAGAAAGCTTTCTGTGCCTCTGGTCTCAGCAGTTCCTGGGCCCTCAAAGGACACAAACGTGATGAGTTGTGGTTGCCACTCCAGTGGCTGCACTTGGACCTCCCTCCATAGCCAGAGCAGAGCTCCCTTGTCCCACAAAGTCCCTGGCACTGGAGGGATGAAGGAAACAGGACAGGCTGTGGAGATCAGGGGCAGGGCAGAGCCAGGCAGAAGAAGGACTTTTGCATTTGGTGGAGCTGTGCCTTCCCTTGGCTTTGTTGGCTGACAAGAAATGAACATCCCTCTGTGTCTCGGGCTGCTCCTTCTCCAAGGAAAGCAGGTGGGAGTTGGAGCCAAGGAGCTGAAACCTGCAGGTGCAGCCTGGGCTGCAGGGAGCTCAGATTTGCACAAGGCTGCTCTGAGTGCCAGGGCTTGGATGGGGGAATTGCTGGGGTGGGAGCAGGGACAGAGTCAGATTGATTGTCAGCCATGAAGGGTCTTGATTTTCATATCTATTCCAACTGCAGGAGGAGGTACTTGGATTCAGTGTCAATTGGAGATTGCACATAGCCATGTATTAACAGGGAAAAAAACCTAAACAGGACCTAAAACATGTTGTCTCACTGTCTTTTGAAATATGATCTATTCAGTTTGAATACACTTCAAGGCTCTGGAGCAGGAAAATTCAGCAGCAGCCTCCAAGTTGCTGAGAAGGTCAGCAGCCCCCACTGAGGCCATCCCTGCGCAGAGACCCTGGGGGAATGGGCAGCCAAGGAGAGCGTTCCTGGGGCTGGGCAAGCAGAACTCAGAGGCACCAAGGGCACCAACAGCTGGGAAATGGAGTGTGGAATGTGGCTGTGAAAGCCCTGCCTGGGCTGTGCCAAGCAGGACAGACAAGCCCTGACTGCCATCCCCCAAACAATTTTCTCAAGAAGACATTTAAAAGGAGTGACAATCATTTGTGTCCTCTGAGTTGGATGTCCTGCAGAAATACCAACAAGAGATTCTCAGGAGCTAAGAACAACCAAACAGCCTTTCGTGGCAACTTGAGAATATCAGAGAAACTTTGGCAGAAGGTTTAATATGACATTCAATCAACAAAAAAACACTTCTCAGTGCATTAACTTGGGCCATTCAACTTCACAAGCTCTAAGCCCGTTCAGTTTTAAGTTAATTATAATTTGCAAAAGGAGAGAATTAGAAGAAGACACAGAAAGAGAGAAAGACAAATAAGATATGGAGAAGCACACACAGAGCTCACAGCTAATGATTCAAGCCAGCCAGGGCTTCTCCAGTCTGTCACAATAGGGATTATTGAAGGTGGAACACAAATTTGGCCATGGGCACCTGGCCGAGAAGGACAGCTCTTTTCCATGGGAAGGAAAGCACGGAGCCTTCGCCAGGGCTTTGGGGACAGATGAGAGGTGACCCTTGTGACACCACTGCCCGACAGACTTGTCCTGGCGATATCCCTATGGGAACAATCCCTGTGTGAAAAATGCCAATCACTAGCTTTTTAAAATTTTAAAAGTTTAATAATATTAAAATGGTTATAAAAATAGTAATACAATTAGAGTAATAAAAATTTAGAGTTAGTGCGATTGCAAGAGAATAAAAAGCAAAGTCCTATGGACGTCCGGATGCTCTCGGGCACTTAAGCCACGACAGGCATACCTTGTGAACAAAGGAATAACCCTTAAAAACCATATACTGTTCCATATTCATACATACTTCATGGTTATGCATACCTTCTCTTTAAAATAAAAAACTCTGTCTTTAATATGTCAACTCCTTCTTCTAATCCCCACAGTGTCTTCAAGTCTGAGCAAGGCCTGAAGAAATTAGCTTCTTCTGGTAATTCTTCTTCAGAGAACCATAATTTCCTCTTCTCTGGAAGATTTAGGTGTTCTGGGACTGTTACCTCAAAGCGAGTATCTCATTCCCTTAGAAAAACACCACATACATAGTTTCTCTTTTAACATTCTCTTATAACCTAAAACTATATTTAACACACTACTGAAGAGAATTAATATAGCATAACTTTCTAACATTACACATATAATATTCATTTTAATATTTGCTAAAAGCCAATCATAAAAGATGCATTTTTCACACCTGGATATAAGGAAATGTGGTGGTGAAATCCAAGTTCTGGCCATGGGTGCCTAGAGGAGAAGGACAGTTCTTTTCTATAGGAAGGAAAGCACGGAGCCCCAGAGTTTCAATCGCAGATGAGAAGAGTCCCTCAACATGCCAAGGTCAGCTGGACCAGTCAGGTGGCCCCTGGGAGGCCAAACCAGCCAGACCTGTTCTGTGTGCCCTTGGCTTTATGGGGTCCTGCAGTGTCACAATAGACCCTTAGATGGAAGGAGCCCCAGAGTGTCACCATGGCTCCTAGGTTCCAGAAGGCTCTGCAGTTTCCCAATGGTCCCAACAATTCCATGAGGCCTTGCAGTGTCACAATGGTCTCCGTGGTTCTACAGTCCCCACAGTGTCACGGGACTCCTCTCTTCCATGAGGCCTGCAAGGTCACAATGGACCTTTGGACCATGGGGGTTTGCAGTGTCACAACGGTCTCCTTTGGCTCCCCAGTGTCCCAATGGACCATTGATTACAGGCAGCTTCTCTGTGTCACCCTGGAGCTTTGTTTCCATGGGGTCTCATAGTGTCCCAATGGCTCCTTGCTTCCATGGCACCCCAAAGTGTCATAATGGTCTCCACAGTTCCATGAGGCCCCGGTGTGTCACAAGGGGCCCTTGGTTGGATGGGGCCTCTCAGTGTCACAATGATGCCTCCATTGCATGGAGCCACACAGAGTCAGTACGGTCTCCTTTGCTTCCATGAGCTCCAGCAATGCCACAGTGGTCTCCATGATTCCATGAGGCCCCACAGGTCTCTTCATGATTCCAAGGTCCCTTGGTCCCACAAGGCCCCACAGTTTCACAATGGTCCCTTGGTTCCATGGGCCCTGTGCTGGTGCATTCCCCCCACCCCTTCTCAGCCCGCCCTGCCAGCTGAAAATGCTCCTTGGGCCTCAGCCTTGGGCAACAGCCCCTGGGCTCAGCTCCTCTGGAGCTCATCACAAACATGGTCTGCTCCAGGCACTGCTGCTGCCCTACGAGCTCCTGGTTTCTTTAGGAGCAGCCCTGGGAACTGTTTTTGTTCCCTCAGTGGCACAACATCCCTGTTCTGACACTGCCAAAGAAAGCTGTTGATGCCAAGTGCAGCCAGGATGAACCATTGCTGGGACTGAAGCCCCTCTCTTGGGGCCCTACGAACTGCGCTCCAAAAGGAGCCCCTTGGAGCTCTCCTGGGCCAGCCACCTCCCTCTGGTTGGGGCGTCTCCGATCCGGGAACTCTCCCGTTTGCTGCACTCGGGGGATCCCCCAACAACGACGGAGCCTGGGCCGATCCCCCCACTCCTCCAGGCTCAACCCTTTGCCCGCTGGGGAGATGCCACAGCCTCGGCAGGGAGCATTTCCCTGCCCTCAGGGGAATTCCTCTCAGGTGCCTTGCACTGACTCTTTTTGTCTGTGTGCACACACCAGTGCATGTGCTGGGGAAATGTGGCAGAAATGCTGCTCTCTGAGGGGCTTGAGTGCCTTGGGTAGTTGAGTCAGTCAGGCCTGTAAGGAAGGTTAAGTCACAAGCTGTAAGCTAAGTTAAATGCTGCTGAGAGTTGTTAAGTTTCAAATTAGTTATAATCTAAGTCAAATATTGTTAAGTGTTATTCCATTGCCAAATTATGAAGTTCTGGGTTATAAGTAAGGTTAAATACTGTTATGTGCTGTTCTTTTGCTAAATGCTGAAGTCTAAGGTATCAGTCAAGTCCTGTTAAGTTTGAGCTCTGTTAAGCTTTTAGGCCGTATTCCTTTTATCCTTGCCCTCACTGTCCTTTTGTCACACACACCCACACACACACACCCACACACACACAGGGACAGTTCTTGGCTCATTTCTGGTTTAATTGCCTGGATTTTGTTTGGTTTACTTGTTTCTGTATTTCCTTGGTGTGCCTGAAGTGTCCAGTCAGGAGCAGAGTGACTCTTGCCAAAGAAACTCTGTGGTGCTGTCGCTTAATAGTATATCTGGTTTTTACTGATCCCATGCCAGGGATTTTTTAAGTGCTCTCAAACCCTGATTCATAACAGGGTGAAGAAGCCCTGGCCCAAGCTCTGGCCCTGGGGGACACAGGGACGCTGCCAGGGGTCCTCTTCCCCCTGTCCCACCCCTCACAGCCCTGACCCCCCATCCCCGTGTCAGGCTCTGGGGTCGATCTCGTGGAACATCCTCTGGGGGAGGCTGCAGTGGGAGGGGTGGGGGGACCGGGTGGGACAGGGGACCCTGCTGTGCACGAGCAGCGTTGGACTTCTCTGGGGGGAACTGTGAGGGGGGCAGAGGTGTAGTGACCTCCCCAGTGACCTCATACATCCCCTGTGATGTCACACAGCCCCCTATGATGTCACACAACATATTGTGATTTCACACCGCCTCCTGTGATGTCTCAGCTCACCCTGGGATGTCACAAACCCCCTTGTGATGTCACAGAGCCGACCCTGGGAGATCTCTGTGATATCATACAGCTGTGCTGTGATGTCACAGGAGACTCTGTGACACCACAAAGTCACTCTGTGATGCCACTGTCTGTTCTGTCATGTCACAGCCTGCTCTGTGATGTTACTCAGATGCCCAATGATGTCACAACCCACACTCTTGGAAAGTCCCCATGGAACCCCTCTGAGTGTGTGTGACAAATCTGATCCTAAGCAGACAGTCATCACCAGAAGCCTTTGCTATGGTCAGCTTCCAGTGTGACCATCACCACCCCCTGTTGCTATGGTCCATCCCTTGGCAGCTCCATGGAGACCCCATGCCAGGGGTGGCTGCTGATTTATTAAGGAAATATGGATATGGATCTAGCACCAATATCCAACTGTGACGGACAAAAACTCTCTAACAGTTTAAAGTTAGGAAGTGTATGCTTATTGCGACGCCGGGCAGCGTGCGGGATAGCTCCCAAATACACACCGCACCTTTCAGATGATTACAGAGTCCTTTTATCCACACAAGAATTGAATACCCAAAATACAAATACATATTCATACTTTTGGTACATCCCATTCCTCGCTTGATATGCTAATCATTTCAAAAGCTATTAAGCATGCGTAGTTTGTTCCTTGAAATGGGTTGGTGGTCCCTTTCATGGGGAGGGGTCCCAAAATGAGGAAGTCAATGAAGTCTTCCTCATTCTGACCTTTCTACATTTTCAATGCTAATATGACAAATGAACCTTGGTAGAACTCCCATTCCCTGTCTTCAACTGGTTTCAGAACACAGGAGGCCCACAATTGTCTTATGTTGCTAAAAGCTATTTGTCAGTTTCTACATTCTTCATTACAAACCCAGCAAACTAAACATGGTGTTGACAAGCAATCAATTATTAGTTAACTACGAACTCTTAACTTCATCAAGGCCTACTTAAAAATCCCTTTATTTTAATTAACTCTAGTAAGGCTTATCTGTAACTAAAATCTTAGCTCCTCTAAAATCACTAAATCTCTTAAAGTTTATGTTTCACTGCCATGGACACCTGTTGCCACCTGAAGCCTGAGTCTGTAGCCATGGCAACCATTGGCAGTCCCATTCCCAGGGTCATGGGAACCCAGAACACCAGAATTGGCTGAGCTGGGAGGGATCATCACAATCCTCGAGTCCAGCTGCTGGCCCTGCACAGGACACCCCAACAATGCCAGCCTGGGCCTGGCAGTGGTGTCCAAACACTGCTGGAGTGCAGAGAGCCCTGGAGCTGTGACCCTTCCCTGGGGAGCCTGGTCAATGTCCCAGCAGCCTCTGGGGAAAAACCTTTTCCTGAGATCCAACCTAAGCCTGCCCCGACTCAGTTGCAGCCGCTCCCTCCACTCCTGTCCCTGGGCACCAGAGTGAAGAGGTTCCCACAGCTCCCAGCCAGGGACCCGCTGCCAAGGCTGCTGCCATGGCCACCAGGGCTGGCACCAGCTGGGATGCTCAGTCTCCACCAGCCAGGGTTTAGGAATGGGATTCCCCAATTTCCTGCTCCTGCTAAAACCGCCCTGCTACTCGCTGCCCTCCCGCATCCCATGGAAAGCACAAAAGGCAAAGATCCCTGGCTGGGATAAGAACAATTTATTGTGAACAGCAACCACATAAGGAAGAAATAGGAACACAAACAATATTGAACACAGAAGAGATAAGAAAACTACACCACCACCGACTGTCTCTTCCCAGCCACCTATTCCCTCCTACCTGGAAAGGACACCCTCCTCCTCAGGAGAGAGAGAGAGAGTCCCTTTCCTGCCCCTGGCAATGACCTGAGGTGGGAGTGAATGTTATGACAGCACCACGGCCAGACCCTCTTGTTCTTTGAGCCCACATCATGTCATTGCCAGAGGCAGGAAAAGAGACAGGTTTCTTCCCAGCATGGATCACAGGGAACATGGGTCACCAGGGCTCTTCCCAACGTTGGTCCTCCAATGGGGGATGAAGCTGGAGCAGTGCACAAAGCTCTTCCTGCAGTCAGGGCATTTGCAGGCCTTCCCTTACCGGTGTGTCCGTTGGTGTTCAGTCAAGTGAGAGTTCCTGGAGAAGTTCTTCCCACACTGGGGACACTCATAGGGCTTCTCCCCGGTGTGGATGCGGCGGTGGCTGATGAGGTGGGAGTTTTGCTTGAAGCCCTTCCTGCAGTCGGGGCAGCGGAAGGGCCTCTCCTCGGTGTGAATCCGCTGGTGCAGGATGAGATGGGAGCTGATCCGAAACCTCTTCTGACACTCAGGACACTTGTAGGGTCGTTCCCCAGTGTGAATCATCTGGTGGCGGATCAGCTCAGAGCTGCAGCTGAAGCCCTTCCCACATTCCCCACACTTGTAGGGCCATTCCCCAGTGTGGATCATCTGGTGGCGGATCAGGTTGGAGCTCCGGCTGAAGCTCTTCCCACACTCCAAGCACTTGTAGGGCTTCTCCCTGTCATGAAACTGCTCATTCACCACCAGCTTCGAGCTCTGGCTGAAGCTCTGTCCACCTTCCTGGCACAGACTGGGTCTTTTCTCTTCAGAGCACTCTGGGCTGGGTTTGGAGCCCCTCTTCCTGCGGGATCTCTGGGGCTTTTCCTCCCCATTGGATTCCAGCACTGTGGAACCACTTGAAACGGCCTCTTCCATGAGGCTCTGCTGCGGGGATTTGTCCTCCCTGCTCTCCATCTTCAGCTCCTTGTCTGGGGGAGGAAGAACAAGGACAGGATGGGATTTGCCTCCATGCCAGAGGGAAGGGGAAGGAGATGCCCCCAGTGCATCCCCGGGCGGTCGGCGCTGGCAGCGGGGTTGTCCTGCAGCCGGGGGCAATGCTGGGCTGGGAGATGGAGCAGGAGAGGGGGGGAAAGGGGCAGTGACTTCCTCCTCACCTGCCTGGGTGTCCTGGGGCATTGTCTCGGTTTGAAAAGACAGCTGTCTGCTAAGAAAGGCAGGAGTCTCCCTTGAAATGGAAAATATTAACCACCTCCCTCCTGCCAAATTATTATTATTTTCAAATTAAGGGTCTCTTAGGCAAATATAGGGGAATAGGAATAACAGTTCTTTCCTAGAAAATAATTTAAAATACAAATGCTATTGGACAAAGGAAAAAAACCACTGACTGAGTCAGAATACGACCTGACACCCTGTGGGTCAGGATGCTGGCAGCAGTCCCATGAAATGGGGGCTGCAGTCCTCCTGCAGTATGACAGGTGTGGTTGTGTTGAAGCAATGATCCTGTAGAAGGGTGAAGCTTTCCTCTGAAGGTCCAGTGGTGGTGTTGTTGGGAATCTTCCTCTGGGAATCCAGTGGAGAAGAAAAGCTGCTCCACCGAGAATGCAGTGGGAAAAGGATGCCGATGGTGTTCAAAGTCCGAGATTATAAACAGGCAGGAATGCTTGGCCCCTCCCCCTGGGCGGAGCATCTCACAATGGGATGATGTCATTTTTCTCAGTCCTGCAGGGACATTCAATGGCCCATTAAGAGAAGATATTTCCTGCAGGAAAGATTGGTTGTGGAAGAGATAAAGAAAACTGGTCAATTAACAGAAGATAACTGTATCACTTCTAAGAGATGGGAATTGATTACACACCCCCAGCTACATCAGGTAATTTAGAGATATTGACCCTTGTTCTGCCACTGCAAGATTTGGGAGAAAATACCTTGGAACACTATTTTTCCATTTTCACAGACTTTGGAGAGGACCCAAAAATCTCCCAAGATGGGGTTTGGAGGCCTCATCACACAACCAGCAGGTAGAGGCTGCGGGCTCTGGGCTCAGTGGAATGGAGACTGAGGAGAGAACAGGAGTAGCCTGGGAGGGGCTGAAGGGTGGTTTCAGAGATGGTGGAGCTTTTCTTCCTAGAGGAGATAAGCATGAGAAGGAAATAATGGCACCAAGGGCAGCTGGGGAGGCCCAGACTGGACAGCAGGAGAAAGGAATTTCTCTCCCAGGGCAGGGCTGTGGTGCAAGACGTCCTCCAGGAGCAGCCTGGAGCAGCCCAAGGCTTTGTGTGGCCTGGCAGCTCCTGTGCACAGCCCAGCAGGGCTGGACCACTGCCTGCAGCCAGCCCAGGCACAGCCCAGAGGCACAGAGAGCTTCAATCAGTCAGGGCTGGGAAGGTGCTGAGAAGTGCCTGGGGCACAATCACTGCCAGCCCTTGACACAGGAACCTCTGGCTGCAGGACAATGCAGCTGCAGCTCCTGGAGTGTTCTCCTAAGGCTGGAACATCCCAATGCCCACAGACTCTGTGAGTCCATTCTCTGAGGCCAGGGGTGCCCAGGGCTGTCCTGCAGAGCAGGGTCCTGCAGCCCAGGGCGCTGTGCTGGGCCAGGGCCTCTGCTGCCTGCCAGGGACAGCTCTCAGCCAGCCCTGGGTGCTTCTCACAGCACTGGGGGACAAGATCTGGCCAGAAGGAGACAGCTGGTAAGGCTTGGAAGTGTTCTCCTTGTGTGCTGAGGATGCTGCATTGTTCAGGACTGCTCCCAGCACGGCATTGAACTGCAGAACATTTCCAAGTAGGTTCTACTGTCGTGGTTTGACATGGAAGTGAATTTTTTTTTTCGGGAAGTTGGGTCAAAGCAATCAGTGATCATGTTTGGATATTGGCACCTGGAGTGACCACTGAACATATGGACACGCCTCTGAGAACAGAGGGTTCTCAGGGGGTTTTAACAGGGGGTTAAAAGCAAGAACTCCCAGGGGAACTGTCTCTTTGGTTCCAGTCATCAGAGAGTGCAGTGCAGACTCTCCCCTGACCAGTCATGGCCTTGTCCAGGTCGGCCGAGGGGGCTGAAGGTCTGGAACTGAGCCAGCTCCTACAGAGGGAAGGGTGGAGAGAAGCAGAGATGCCTTTGTCCCCCACCCCCAGAGGGAAAGAGACAGAGAGCCTGACAGCACCTGGAGATTTGCCGGCAGAGGAGATGCAGTAAGGGGGGGGATGGTGCCCAGTGTGGGAGTTGAGAATGCGGGGCAGGGATTTCAGCCATCCAGGGAGTCTGAACTTTTAATCCTTTCCGGGAAATGAGGGCTTTGTAAAATATTACTCCTCCTCGATTTGTAGTGGAAGAGAGACAGTCCAGGACCTGAGGTGTTAGAAGAAGAAATATTTAGGTGGGAGGAGATGATGAAGTAGGTTTTGGCTGGACTTTTCCTGTTAGCTCTAGACTGAACCAAATTCTCCTGCAACAGAGACTGCATTTCAGGGGGATGCAGTGGTGACCCAAGGAGACCAGCTTCAGCAACCACCAGCGAAGGAATGGCAAGAACAGAGGAAAGCTGAGGAGGGAATGGTGATGCCCTCTGTCTTCAGGAAGAAGATGATTTCTGTTCCTGGACCCTTGGCCCCAGGGGAAAATGGGGGGACTGTAGTCCCAAGATGAGAAGCTGAACTGTTGTCTCTTTTGGTCCATGGCAAAGCATCCTTACAGGAGCCCTATGAGCAGTCTGTCCATGCGTGATGGTGAGAGCCCTGTGACATGGAAAGGAGAGTGTCACACTGGCAGATTTTCTCCGGGCGGTTGCCGTGTGTGACATGGAAACACAGGAGGTGGCAACTGTGTTTCCTGTGGGGTCTATGGCACAGGAGAGGCTCCTCTCTCCCTTGATAGACTGAGTATTGATTATCTGAAGGGTGGTAATTTGATCAGGAATCCCTGGTGACGTTTCATGGTGGTTGTGTTGGAAATTGGGAGGAGGACGGGTGTTTTAGAGGGGCTCCTTGCTGGATTTAGTGTGTGTATCTTCTGTAGTAGTAGTTAAATAAAGTTTTTTTTTCCCTTTGTTATTAAGCTTGGGCCTGCTCTGCTCTGTTCCTGATAACATCTCACAGCATTTATTTGGGAAGGTGTATTTTCATGGGGTCGCTGGCATTGCGCCAGTGTCAAACCATGACATCACAGCACTGGCAGCCCCAACGTTCTCCTCTGTATGACAACAGAGCAGTGGCAGCCCCAGCATTCCCATGTGTGTGATACCAGTGTGAGGCAGCCACAACATTCCCCTCTCTGTGACACCACAGCCCTGGCAGCTGCTGAGTTCCCCTGTCTGTGACACCACAGCCGTGGCAACCCCAGTGTTTCCCTTTCTGTAACACCCGAGCAGTGGCAGTCCCATTGTCCCTGACTCTGTGACACCACAGCTGTGGCCACCCCAACCTTCCCCTCTCTGTGACACCACAGCTGTGGCAGCAGCACTAGATCAGAAGCAGCAGCCGTGGAACAACAGGGGAGCAGGGGAGGAGCAGAGAAGGAGCAGTGGAACAGTGGTGGATGAGCAGTGTTGGAGCAGCAGTGGAGCAGTGGTGGAGGAGCAGAGCAAGTGTGCTGAAACAGCACAACACAGCTTTTGAGCAGCAGTGGAGTGAGCATGGAAAAGGTGGAACAGTGGTGGAACAGGAACTACAGCCATGGAATAGAGGTGGCACAGGCCCCGCAGCTGTGGAGCTGCGGGACACAGAGCGGCTCCGAGCGCTGCAGGAGCCGGCCCCGCACAACAGAGCGATCCCTTCAGGCTGACCCAGCGCGGGGGCAGAGGCAGGAATTGCTGCTGGGCTGTGGAAGGTGTGGATCGAGTGCATTGAAGGATGACCTGGGGGTTTGATCCCGCTCATTGTGGCTGCTTTTGTGCTGCCGGGACGGTTCCAGTTCGTCTGAAGTCATGAACTCAGAAGAAACTTGGAACAAAAGTCTTCAAACTGCCTTCTTTACTGCAGGGAAACACATCCAGGGAGAAGTTTCATGATTTCTGATTTGGAACCAAAGTGGGTCAGTTATTGGCCTGTGGTTTTGTTCTAATCCAGGGACTGTTTCCAAATTACTGCACTTTAGCGTAAGAAACGAGGAACGTGCCTCACCCTTGGGATGTTGACAATGGGTGAAGAGCTTTTTGTGGTCCTAGTGCTAAAAAAGCAATTGGAATTCTTTTCCCTCCTTCCCCTTTTCTTCCTCTCTCTGGCAATGAGCCTTCAACTTTTCCTGCAGGTCTGCTTCCCATAATCTGCTCTGGACTTGGAATGTGCCAGATGAACAGAGGGAAGACAGAGATTTATGGACCATAAAAACTTCAAGCTTTCTCCTTGTAGCCTCTGAAGTTCAAGGACTTGGAAACTTCTGCTTTTTCAACTGTTCACCACATGCCACTCCTCTAACTTCTGCCCAGCCATAAAACCATCCAATGTCACTGTTTGGGAATTGCCACTCATATTTTTCAGGAGAACCACAGTCAAAGGTTTGGGTTCTGAAGCCTGTGGGAGCCTTGCCTGAGTCACAGAGAATCCCAGTGTCCCTGGGTTTTTTTCCCAGGAGTATCCAGATATTTGTCCCAGGTTCCAAGAAGGAAAAAAGAAGTGGAGAAGTGGTTCCCGAGACATGTCCATGGCTGCGATTCCTGTTTGACATAAGTGAAATTAGTGAAAGGCTCCTGCTTCTCTCTTTCCACAGGGACACTGTGGATGCATCCGGGATCTCTGGTGACCCAGCTGGGAAAACATTTCAGGCCACTGCCTTGACTGTTTGCTCTGGAACTTGCCCAAGGAGCTGCAGTGCCCATGGGCAGAGATTTTCGTCTGGAATGTTGCTGCTTTGTGCTCCATTGATGCGAGAGCAGAGTGTCCCCGTGGGGGATTCTTGATTAGATGGACAAGTGCTATGATGTCACTGATGTGCTGACATCATCTTGAAAAGGAATTGTGCAAGACTCCGCAGTGTCCTAACTGGGGAACTTTGGCTGAGGCTTTGGCTGAACTTTGGGCCAGGCTTCCTTGGAGATCAGTGCCAGTCAGGGGGATGGAACCGGATGGCAATGGACCCCGTGCTGACAGCCCCAGGAGAACGAGCTGGACATTCATGGAGGCTCCCAGTGTGGGCAGATTGGCCCCCCAGCTTTGGGGACCCCATGGGAATGTCCCTGCTTCCCTCAGGGCTCTGTCTCAGTTTTGCAGAATCTGTTCCTATGGCTGTGCAGCCTTTCAGGAAGGATGTGTTTTCCCTCTCGTTTCCAGCCACTGTCTCAGTCACAGGGAGTCAGCCTCTTGCTGCTCCAAGGAAAGGTGCTGGTGGCACAGCCCATGTGTCACCCCCGGTTCTGTCTGCAGCACTGGCGGCTTGGACATGAGGAGGTTGCATGGGGAACCTCCCTGTGGTGAGGAAGCTCAGGTACAGATCCTGGAAGGAAGCCCAAAGGCCCCAAAGCATTTCTGCAGGAGAACTCCTGCTCCAGTGTCTGTGAGGCAGAGCAGAAGGGCTGCTCAGACTTGCCACCCTGCTCTAGGCAATTCTGCTTGGCAGGAACAAACCCCCCAGATCCCTTCCCTGAGCAGCAAGAGGCCCTATGTCCATCCCAGCATCCAAAAGGGACAGTCAGGGCTCCTGGCACAGGTGGGATCAGTGGGCTGGCACAGCAGCCTCAAGGCAGCATCAAGGATGTGTCTCTGGTGGACACTGGTGCACTGTGCTTGGAAACCCCCATTCCAAAGGGGCAGAATCCATCCATCTTTCTGGAGGCATGACAGGATGCCACAGACTGTCTGTGCTGGAGACCTAGGAAGGTCTCACTGGGAAGGAGTGGCCAAATCACCCTCGTGGGACCGGCACTGAGTCTCCATTCATCCTTGGCAGGGATGTCCAGGACCCATTCAGGAGCCCGTGGGCTTTTGTCAGTGATGCCTTGAGGATGGAGAAGGTTCAAGAGCTGTTTGTCTTGCCCGGGACCCCCCAGGATCCTTCCCTTGTGGGGTTGCTGTTGGGTCCAAGAACAGCAGGTGGCCAGTGGGGCCGGGACAGGGCAGAAATGACAACATCGCATCCCCTGGGACTCCCCGGCTCCCTTCCAAGAGCTGATCTGCACCCGGAGGGAAAAGCATTGCTCAAGAAGTCTCACTCAGCCTTGAATACTCCCACCTGACTAGGGCAAAAACCTAATGGAGAGTGGAAGATGATCCTGGGCCTTGAAAAGCATCTGCTGAGGGCACAGCAGCACTGAAAGAACTGAAGCACAGAAAGGCTCTCAGGAGAGCAGTGAGAAAGAGAAATGGGTGTCCAGAGCAGCAGAGCAACAGGCACTGGGATGGGGCCATGTGGGACAGCCTGTGCTGGCCGATGCCATGTGGCCTGCTGAGGCTGGAAGGCATCCAGAGCACCTTGCTCTGCCAACCCTTGGCTCTGGCCAAGCTTCAAACCAAGTGCCTCCTTGCCAAAAAGAAAAAAGAGCAGGGGCTGGAAGGAAAACTGATCCCAAGATGAGTCACCAGCCTGATAAGGATAACAACAGCTGGGAAACACCAACCAACAGAGGGAGGGGCAGCTGCAGGTCCATTATCTCAGAACCCTCAGTGCATGGCTATCAGCTGGGACAATTCACACCTTCCCAGGGGCATTCAAGCACTTACTAGATGGCCAGGAGATACAATCAGCAATCAAGCAATCAGCGCAGGACTATCAATTATCCTGAATGACACAGAGTGTTTGTCCTGTGAACTCCCACCCAGTGAACTTTATTCAGTTTTGAAAGCCAGATGGGAAACACCTGGGACATTTGATAGCCTTGGGAACTTCCAGATTAATAGAAATGCCGACAATAGTGCTTTCAGAGACTTAATTATGGTAAAAGGAATGGAGAAAAATGTGCAGGAGATGAGTACAAACTCGGCTCCTACCCCAGACGAGATAACTCTAAGAGACATCAAGAAGATGGATCCAGAGTAGTCCCAGACCACGGAGATCTTCAGCTTATGGTTAACATTCAGAACAATCCAGGACATGCTGAGGGGTTGCAGGACTGCTTTGATTCCTAAGTCAACCAATCCAGAGTGGTTAAAGGACATTAACAAATGGACACCCATCACGATTGGTTCTGTCTAGCTAAGACTGTTCTCCAGGATTTTAACAGCCAAACTGAGCAAGGCCTGCCCCCTCAACCCCAGGCAAAGGGGCTGTATAAGAGCGGTGGGATGCTCTGAAGACCTGAAACTCCTGCAAACCATAATTTGGTGGGCAAAAAGAGAACACAAAGCCCTGGGTGTTGTATTTTTGGACATCGCCACGGCTTTTGACACCATAAGCCACCAGCACATTCTACGTGCCCTACAGCAAAGGGAAGTTGTTCCCCACATCATCAATTTGGTGAGCAATATGTATGAAAACATCTGTACCAATATCAAAAGAAAGGAAGCACAAAGAGACCACATCGAGATCCGTGTTGGAGTTAAGCAGGGTGATTCAGTGTCACCATTTTTATTTAATCTGGCCATGGACCCCCTATTGTGCAAGCTGGAAGAGGCCGGCAAATGATTCCATCAAGGACCGAGCAGCGTCACAGTGATGGCTGTTATGTCTATTTTCGATAATTTGTGCTTGTGAGAAATAGATGCATGAAATATGTTATGTCGGTAAGAAATATTCCTGTAAGTTTTTTAAGCACTCAAGCTGGGGACAGGAAGGTTGCTTCACAGTATTTCAAAACCGCAGCTGGCAGCAGGGAGGAAAGGACCTAATTTGCAAAGGAATGGACGTGGCTGGTCCAGAGATGGGTGCTTCTCCAAGGTAATCTGAGGAACAGCCAGGCGGTGAATACTTGATAAATAGCTCAGATGGAGATAGCCAGAGCCATCAAGAAGACGCATCTCAATGTCGAGTTCCAGTCACCCTCTGATTGGCATACATGTCTTCCCAGACACAGTTTTGTTCAACTCTATGAATATGTGGGACTTTGAATGGAAAGAAAAGCCCGATTGCCGAAATCCCTGCCTTGAGCAAAATAAACTGTATAAAAACCGCTTGAGCAGGACAGTCAGTGTGAACATAGGGGACCCTATGCTGTAGTGGTCAAACCTGGGTCTCACTCAGTGCTGATCCTGGGCTTGGCACTGACCCTTTTTTTTTTTTTTTTTGGATAGTGGCTTTTCCTTGTTATTCTCTAAATTTATATTTGGACCATTTAATATATTTTCTTTAATTAATAAATTGGAGCATTCATTTATACCAATGGCATTCGCAGATGATCTAGTTTTATGGAGCGGTTCCTGGGAAAACATGAAGAGAGACATCAAGATATTAGAGACCTTCTCCAATCTCACTCGTCTCAAGACACCAGGGGAGAAGTGCTACGGCTTCAACATCAAGCCGCCAAAAGACTCCTACACTGTCAATGACTGCGTTGCCTGGACCATCAACGGCACACCCCTAAGCATGGTCCGCCCCAGCAAGTCTGGGAAATACCTGGGCCTGCAGATTGACCCGTGGACTGTGACAGCAAAATCCAACCTTTCTACAAAACTCAAATCCTGTCTCAAATGCATTGATAAGGCTCCACTTAAACCTTTGCAGAAAATCCATATCCTCAAAACTTATACCATCCCTCAGCAGACCTACCTGGCTGACCACTCGGACCTGAAGGCAGGGTTCCTAGATACCCTCCACCAGAAGGTTTGCACAAGCATGAAGAACTGGCTGCAATTACGTTTGTCTGCCTGCAATGCTATGCTTTACTTGAGCACAAAGGACGGCGGTTTGGGCATCACCAAATTGGCAAGGCTGGTCCCTAGCGTGCAAGCTCAGAGACTGCATGGAATCGCTCAGTCTTCAGATGAGACCATGAAGATGTTCTGGCCTCCCCCTTTTCCAAACAGTCCTTTTTCAAATGCCCAGGTTTCCTGCACCCAAAAAACATTTGGGGGTCCCCCTTCTTAAGAGCCTTTTTCTTGAATTGCATCCAGTTATCATGAGGGTCAGGAGGGAATGATCAGTCTCATAATCTCAATCTCTGGGTCCTGGATCAAAAAGCTCCCCCTCCTCCTCACTGCTAGAGCCACAGTCAGCGATACAAACTGCTAACGACCGTGAGAAAGGATGCCTTCCCCTCCTTCGTCTGGGTAGGGGGCAGGTTGATGGCTGGGCCCCTCTCCAGAATCAGAGGTGCCAGTTTCAAGTGGACAGGGAGAGTCAGAGTGAGGCAGGGAGCCAGTGGCATCTGCAGAGGATACAGCCTGAGACTGCTCTTGCTTTTTCAATGTCTCAAAAGTATTCTCCAGGACGGGAGCCTATCTGACACCCATCGTAAAAGTGACTTAAGGTCCTGCTTTAGGATGGGAGAGCCATGCCTGCCCAGAAGGGCAAGCATGGTTCCATAGACGTCTCTCTTGCTGGACATGTCCTGTCCCTTTTTTAGTTCCCCTGGCTCACCTGTCAGTCACAGCAGACAGGCGATTGTGGGCCCATACGTGGTTCTCTCACCGTTACGATCAGTTCCAGCGGCTCGCCGACTGCCACCAGTCAGGTTCTTCCCTCACATGGAGGCACCAATTATCAGCGATGAAGAGAGAGAGATGGGGATTCGGTGTGATGGTCAAAGAATCCCAATTTATTGTGAAGTACAAAAGCTTATATACTTATTCTAGGAAGACTAGTAATGTTTTACTACAATGATTAGGTTAAAGAGCACATAAACAAACATATTCATTTCTACAAACATATACATTTCTACATTTTCCTACATTTTAAACATCTCTTGCTTGCAGAGGTCTGATGTAATTTTCCTTTTTCCAGTAAACTCCTCTGATTGAATTGTCTTGCAATCTTCATTTAATCCTGAAAGTTCTGTTTGCTATTGCCAGGCCATTTTGTTTATCAAATCTCTCATGCTAATAAGATCCAAAGTACTCTCTGATTTGTGTGCCCCAACAGGGTACCAGGGTGGGGACAACCAGGATGTTGGGGAAGGGGGAGTTCAGGGGGTCTCTGCTTTTGCAGAAACGAGGGGCTAGGGGCTGGGAAAGGCAGGAATGGGGGCCCAAGGCATTCCAGGGTGTGCCAGGGTCAAGTCCACAGGAAGTCTGGTGGCTGGGAGCCATGGGATGCCTGGGAAAAGGGGAGCAGGGTGTCCTGCTGTGCAGAAATAGGGGATTCAGGGCGGTCCCTGTGCAGGATAAGGGGAGCAGGGGGGTCCTGGTGCTGGGAATGGTGGTTCAGGGTCCCGATGCCGGGACTCCTTGGACCCCCTACACCCCAAAGCAGAGAATAAGGAGAAAAGGGACCCTGGGACCCCAAAACCTCCAGCATCCCTAAGTGGGGAGATGGAACAGGGGGGAACTTTCTGGATTCCTGTGACTCCCTGCAGCCTGGGGAGGGCAGGGAGTGAGTAGATGAGGGACCACCAATACAAGTGTGACCCCAACAGCTGGGACAGGGGGGAACACACAAACATGAAAGGGGAGAGACCAGAGACGGGGAACTCCTGAGAAGCATTTTCAGGGCTAAATCATGGTATTTGGGAGGTTTTTATGGACCGCAGATGGCCGGTGACTTCTAGGGATGGACTTGGGCAGAGGGACCTTCAATCCCAATGTGCTGATCCCCTGTTTTCCCCCTACCAGGATTTTCCATTCCCAGTCTTTGGGGGCAAGGACGAGAAGGATGCGACAAAGATGCCTGTCTTAGGTTGCAAGATGTAGCTGGGGGTGTGTCTATACCCATCTCATAGAGGTATGGGTATAGACAGTTATCACAGTCTCTGCCAGAGCTGCCAGAGCCCAGCCCAGCCCTGGGGGCTCAGCTCTGCCCTACAGAGCCCTCCCAGCTCAGGCACTGCCCAGGGGCAGCTCTGGCTCTGCAGGCTCTGATGGCAACGTCAGAGCATCCCTGAGCAGGCTGGAAAAGCAACACAGATGCTTCCTCTAAAGGCCACTGTGCTGATTTCTGTCACTGCCTGGTTTATTGAGATCTAAGAGAAAACTTGTTTATTTTTCTCCACCTGAACTGAGACGAGTATCTATGTGCAATTTCTCATCCAGGCATCTCAGAGCAGTAGATTAAAAAAGAAGGATTTTCCCTTTTATGCAGCCCCTGCTTTGCTGTTCTCCCTGTAGAATCTACTTGGAAATGTTCTGCAGTTCAATGCCGTGCTGGGAGCAGTCCTGAACAATGCAGCATCCTCAGCACACAAGGAGAACACTTCCAAGCCTTACCAGCTGTCTCCTTGCAGCCAGATCTTGTCCCCCAGTGCTGTGAGAAGCACCCAGGGCTGGCTGAGAGCTGTCCCTGGCAGGCAGCAGAGGCCCTGGCCCAGCACAGCGCCCTGGGCTGCAGGACCCTGCTCTGCAAGACAGCCCTGGGCACCCCTGGCCTCAGAGAATGTACTCACAGAGTCTGTGGGCATTGGGATGTTCCAGCCTTAGGAGAACACTGCAGGAGCTGCAGCTGCATTGTCCTGCAGCCAGAGGTTCCTGTGTCAAGGGCTGGCAGTGATTGTGCCCCAGGCACTTCTCAGCACCTTCCCAGCCCTGACTGATTGAAGCTCTCTGTGCCTCTGTGCTGTGCCTGGGCTGGCTGCAGGCAGTGGCCCAGCCCTGCTGGGCTGTGCACAGCAGCTGCCAGGCCACACAAAGCCTTGGGCTGCTCCAGGCTCCTTCTGCGGGACGTGTTGCACCACAGCCCTGCCCTGGGAGAGAAATTCCTTTCTCCTGCTCTCCAGTCTGGGCCTCTCCAGCTGCCCTTGATGCCATTATTTCCTTCTCATGCTTATCTCCTCTAGGAAGAAAAGCTCCACCATCTCTGAAACCACCCTTCAGCCCCTCCCAGGCTACTCCTGTTCTGTCCTCAGTCTCCATGCCACTGAGCCCAGAGCCCGCAGCCTCTACCTGCTGGTTGTGTGATGAGGCCTCCAAACCCCATCTTGGGAGATTTTTGGGTCCTCTCCAAGGTCTGTGAAAATGGAAAAGTAGTGGTCAAAGGTATTTTCTCCCAAATCTTGCAGTGTCAGAACAAGGGTCAATATCTCTAAATTACATGATGGAGCTGCAGGTGTGTAATCAATTCCCATCTGTTAGAAGTGATACAGTTATCTTCTGTTAATTGACCAGTTTTCTTTCTCTCTTCCACAACCAATCTTTCCTGCAGGAAATATCTTCTCTTAATGGGCCATTGAATGTCCCTGCAGGACTGAGAAAAATGACATCATCCCATTGTGAGATGCTCCGCCCAGGGGGAGGGGCCAAGCATTCCTGCCTGTTTATAATCTCGGACTTTGAAGGCCATCGGCATCTTTTCCCACTGCATTCTCAGTGGAGCAGCTTTTCTTCTCCACTGGATTCCCAGAGGAAGATTCCCAACACCACCACCACTGGACCCTCAGAGGAAAACTTCAGCCTTCTACAGGATCATTGCTTCAGCACAACCACACCTGTCATACTGCAGGAGGACTGCAGCCCCCATTTCCTGGGACTGCTGCCAGCATCCTGACCCACAGGGTGCCTAGTCCTATTCTGACTCAGTCAGTGGTTTTTATTTTGTGCTATCGCATTTGTGTTTTTCTAGGAAAGAACTGTTATTCCTATGCCCATATTTTTCCCTGAGAAACCCTTAATTTCAAAATCATCATTATTTGCAGGGAAGGGGTTTACATTTTCTATTTCAAGAGAGGATCCTGTCTTCCTTAGCAGACAGCTGTCTTTTCAAACCGTGACAATGCCCCAGGACACCCAGGCAGGTGAGGAGGAAGTCACTGCCCCTTTCCCCCCCTCTCCTGCTCCATCTCCCAGCCCAGCATTGCCCCCGGCTGCAGGACAACCCCGCTGCCAGCGCCGACCGCCCGGGGATGCACTGGGGGCATCTCCTTCCCCTTCCCTCTGGCATGGAGGCAAATCCCATCCTGTCCTTGTTCTTCCTCCCCCAGACAAGGAGCTGAAGATGGAGACCAGGGAGGACAAATCCCCGCAGCAGAGCCTCATGGAAGAGGCCGTTTTGAGTGGTTCCACAGTGCTGGAATCCAATGGGGAGGAAAAGCCCCAGAGATCCCGCAGGAAGAGGGGCTCCAAACCCAGCCCAGAGTGCTCTGAAGAGAAAAGACCCAGTCTGTGCCAGGAAGGTGGACAGAGCTTCAGCCAGAGCTCGAAGCTGGTGGTGAATGAGCAGCTTTGTGATGGGGAGAAGCCCTACAAGTGCTTGGAGTGTGGGAAGAGCTTCAGCCAGAGCAGCACCCTGATCCGCCACCAGATGATCCACACTGGGGAATGGCCCTACAAGTGTGGGGAATGTGGGAAGGGCTTCAGGTGCAGCTCTGAGCTCATCACCCACCAACGCACCCACACCGGGGAGAGGCCCTACGAGTGTCCTGAGTGTCAGAAGGGGTTTCGGATCAGCTCCCATCTGATCCTGCACCAGCGGATTCACACAGATGAGAGGCCCTTCCGCTGCCCCGACTGCGGGAAGGGCTTCAAGCAAAACTCACACCTTGTCACCCACCAACGCATCCACACCAGGGAGAGGCCCTATGAGTGCTCTGAGTGTCAGAAGAGGTTTCAGACCCGCTCCCATCTCCTTCTGCATGAGCGGATTCACACAGATGAGAGGCCCTTCCGCTGCCCTGACTGTGGGAAGGGCTTCAAGCAAAACTCCCACCTCATCAGCCACCGCCGCATCCACACCAGGGAGAAGCCCTACGAGTGTCCCCAATGTGGGAAGAGCTTCTCCAGGAACTCTCACTTGACTGAACACCAACGGACACACCGGTAAGGGAAGGCCTGCAAATGCCCTGACTGCAGGAAGAGCTTTGTGCACTGCTCCAGCTTCATCCCCCATTGGAGGACCAACATTGGGAAGAACCCTGGTGACCCATGTTCCCTGTGATCCATGCTGGGAAGAAACCTGTCTGTTTTCCTGCCCCTGGCAATGACATGATGTGGGCTCAAAGAACATGAGGGCCTGGCCGTGGTGCTGTCATAACATTCACTCCCACCTCAGGTCATTGCCAGCGGCAGGAAAGGGACTCTCTCTCTCTCTCCTGAGGAGGAGGGTGGCCTTTCCAGGTAGGAGGGAATAGGTGGCTGGGAAGAGACAGTCGGTGGTGGTGTAGTTTTCTTATCTCTTCTGTGTTCAATATTGTTTGTGTTCCTATTTCTTCCTTATGTGGTTGCTGTTCCCAATAAATTGTTCTTATCCCAGCCCAGGATCTTTGCCTTTTGTGCTTTCCATGGGAGGCGGGAGGGCAGCGAGTAGCAGGGCGGTTTTAGCAGGAGCAGGAAATTGGGGAATCCCATTCCTAAACCCTGGCTCATGGAGACTGAGCATCCCAGCTGGTGCCAGCCCTGGTGGCCATGGCAGCAGCCTTGGGAGCGGGTCCCTGGCTGGGAGCTGTGGGAAGCTCTTCACTCTGGTGCCCAGGGACAGGAGTGGAGGGAGCAGCTGCAACTGAGTCGGGGCAGGCTTAGGTTGGATCTCAGGAAAAGGTTTTTCCCCAGAGGCTGCTGGGACATTGACCAGGCTCGCCAGGGAAGGGTCACAGCTCCAGGGCTCTCTGCGCTCCAGCAGCGTTTGGACACCACTGCCAGGCCCAGGCTGGCATTGTTGGGGTGTCCTGTGCAGGGCCAGCAGCTGGACTCGAGGATCCTGATGGAAAACCCGGATGGCTGGGACTAGGGGTCCCGGGTGTTTTCGGTGTTGAGGAAAGCAGGGGCTGGGTGCTGGGAAAGTCAGGAATAGGGGTCCAGGGGGTCTGTGGGCGAAGGAAAAGGGGGCTCTGGGGGCTGAGAGAGGCGGGATGGCCGGGAAGGGGGTGCAGGGGTTGTTGGTGCCGGATAAGGGGGTGCAGGGTGGAACCCATGCCGGGAATGGGGGTGCGGGGGGATGGCGGCGCCCAGGAATGGGGGTTCAGGGGCCCCTCGGTGCTCCGGAACGGGCGATCAAAGAGTCCCGGTGCCGGGGGTCCCTCTCACCTCTCGCCGCCCCCCCCGGAGCCCCAGGAGCGCCCCCAGCCCCAGCGCTGGAGCCATCGCTCTGCTCCGCTGCGGCCCCGCCCCCAGAGCCGCCTCCGGCCCCGCCATTGGCGCCGCTCTTTGCTGCCCGCCAATGGCAGCCCGAGGCTGCAATGACGTCACCGGGCACCGGGCAGATCCCGGCGGCGCAGGGCGGGAAAGGCCGAAGCAAAAGTGCCCGAGGGAGCGAGGGGGGAGGGGACGGGGGAATTCCAGAGAATTCCCCGGGATCCCCTCCTGGCATCCCCCGGCAGCTCCTCGGCCGCTCCCTGCGGGACCCCCGGGCCGGGCTGGGCTCAGCTGCCGGGCCCTGCGCTCCAAGCCTGCCTGGAACCCGCCGGCTTCGGCCCGAAGCGGGGCAAGCCCCGCCATCCGCGTGTGATAAATTGAGGCGAATAATTTGATTCAGCCTTTTTAAGGTCAATTAGAATTTTATTAATTACAGCAAGCAGTAGCAAGCAAAACAGCGCTGGGTGGGTAGGGGTCTCCTAACCGCCCCTCCTGCAGTGTCCCACACTGCAGTGCCCCACACCCCACTCCCTTATTCAGTCTCTTTTATAGTTTCTTGGAGGTTTCTTCATTCGTGTCTCTTGCGATAGCGGTGGGCGTAGCTTGAGCATCTCTCTGCGTCGTTTCTGCGTTGTGTCGAGGCAGGTGATCGCTGATTTCACAATCGGCTCCGGACAGTGATGGGCGTACCCGGAGCACTCCTACGTTGTCTAGTCCGGTGGCCGTTGCCTGGTGGTCGCTGATTTCATAATCAGCTCCGGCCATCCCCCGACATCCTTAGCCTGTGTCTGCAAAAAAGCTACGAAAAGCTCCCTATATGGTGATTAATCATACTTGTGATCTTGCGGTTTTGCAATATGCCTATAGCCTTGTGGTTTGTAGCAGTTGCTTTTTTATTGTTCTCCCCTATCTCCTAACAAGCAGGCTAGTCCCTTATACTTTAATTTTTATATTTCCTCCTTTAATATTCTAATTCTTTTGATGAACAAACAAGTTACCACAGTTTATTACACGCGGATCCATTTTTTCCTGCGGCTGCGGCTCCCAGCCCCGGCGGAGCAGGAGCGGGCGCTGGGACTGCGATCCCTGACTGGCGATCCCCTTCTGTGCCTCTCGCTCTTCTCTCCCTTTCCTTGGGGCGATCAGGGGATCCAGGGGCTGCCAGAGGAGGAGAGCCGGCAAAGGGAGTGCAGGGGATGTCAGGGCAGGATAAGGGGGTACAGGGGGTCCTGGAAGTGGGGAAGGAGCTGCGGGGGGGTCCCGCAGGACCCCAGGAATGGGGATTCCAGAGGGGAGCAGGAGCTGGGGCAGGACTCTGGGGAGAGAAAAGGGGGTGACCCCGGCATGGGGGGACATGGGGGAGTCACACGCGCTCCCAGGAGGGACACGACCCCCGGACCCTCCTCCCCTTCTCCCGCAGGGGAAGCTGAGCCCCAGCCCAGCAGACGAAGCCCAACACGAAGCCCCGAGCCCCGGCAGCATCTTGGGGGGCGTCTGGCTGCAGCTCCGGGGGCGGGAGGGGCAGGATCTGGGAAACGGCAGCGGCTGCTGGGAAGGGACCGGCGTGGACTGGGACAGGCTGGGATGGACTGGGACACCTGGATACACCGGGACACACCACACCCAGGACTGGGACCCACAGGGAGCAGGATCAGAGCACACTGGGACCCAGCAGGACCAGAACTGGGGCAACAGGGATCATAGTGGCACCAACCGGGATTGACTGGGAGTGGCTGAGAGTGACTGGGATCATACTGCTGGAAACTGGAACCTTACTGGGCTGAGTGGATGTGACTGGGAATGACTAGGAGTATGCTGAGGCCATCTGGGATGTACTGGGAGTGTCTGTAACTGTACTGGGAGTGACTGGGAACACACTGAGAGCAACTGGGAGTGACTGACTCTACACTGGGGGCAACTGGGATTGATTGGGACCATACTGGGGAAGACTGGGATCATAGTGGGCTCATACTGGGATCATACTTGGAGTGACTGGGTCTATGCTAGGGGCCACTGAGAGCAACTGGAATCATACTGGGAGTGACCAGGATGATACTGGGAACATAGTGAGTGTAACTGAAAGTGGCTGGGAGTGACCTGGGGGGAACTGGGGGAACTGGCTGAGCTGGGGCTCAGGGCTGTTCTCCCCCAGGGCTGCCCCGGGTCCTGCTGCCACCCCCAACCCACAGAGCCGAGGGACAGGGGACAGCTGAGGGACAGGGCACAGGCGAGGGACAGGGGCGTCTCAGTGCCGGCCAGGCAAAGGGGTAAAAGGACGTCTCAGTTCTCAGGAATGGGAGTGCAGGGGGGGTCTCAGGGTCACAGAAATGGGGGGGGCAGGGACGTGGAGAGGTAGAAGGGAGTTGTAGGGAGTTGTGGAAGAGGGGACAGTGGGAGCCACGCCGCTCCGGCGCCTCCTGAACTCGCAGCACCCTCCTGTCCCCTCCTGTCAGGGAGTAATGCAGAGCCAGAAGGTCCCCCCTGAGCCTCTTTTTTCCCAGGCTGAGCCCCTTTCCCAGCTCCCTCAGCCCCTCCTGGTGTTCCAGCCAGGGTAGAATACTAGTGCTACCCCAAGAGCAATGGATAGGCCTGCCAGGGGTGCCTTTATCACCACATTTGAAGCTTTCCTAAATACTTGGAGAAAAACTCTTCAGAAAGCACCAAAGTCAAGTCAGTAGCTCAAGTGAGGATCGCCTTTGAAAATCGCTGCGGCTCGGCCCGGCCCCGCCCGGCCCGGCCCCGCCCGGCCCCGACGATCGGGTGCCGTGGGTGCCTGGTAACCGCGAACGCGGCGGCGGCGGCGGCTGTGACGTGCGGGGCTGCTGTGCTGCGGAACAGCTCAGTGGCCACAGACCGCGCTCCTGGCTGCTTGTGCCAGCCTGGGCTCGTGCAGGCGGCTACACTCGCCATTCACAAGCGAATTGTTCGCAGAGCATTGGTCTCTGCAAAGGAGTCCTCAAAACGCAGAGCATTGGTCTCTGCAAGGGATTCCTCAAAACGCAGAGCATTGGTCTCTGCAAAGGATTCCTCAAAACGCAGAGCATTGGTCTCTGCACAGGATTCCTGAACACGCAGAGCATTTGTCTCTGCAAAGGATTCCTGAACACGCAGAGCATTGGTCTCTGCACAGGATTCCTGAACACGCAGAGCATTGGTCTCTGCACAGGATTCCTGAACACGCAGAGCATTTGTCTCTGCAAAGGAGTCCTGAACACGCAGAGCATTGGTCTCTGCACAGGAGTCCTGAGAGCTTGGTCTCTTCTAACTATTATTAATGTTCAGATTTTTAGCTCCTGGTTTCAGTAGGATCCATCTCTGAATTGCACAACATAGCCATATAGTTCAAGTAAAGCCCAACTAGAGGCCTGACAATACTAGCTACTTACACCAAACAAGCATTTAGCTACTTTCAAATGCTATAAATTTTTTAGCACCAGTATATGCCTTGAATCTGCCAGGAATTGGGTTCTGGATTTTCAGAGTTCCATTGTTGCTCCTTCCAGTTTCATTGAGGCATTGTCGCTCATCTGGGATATCCTCCCTTCAAAATGGCTTCTGGATTCCCAAAAAAGACACCGACACCTCGTCCTTGGTCCAGGGAAATGCTGAAGTCTTTTACTGTAAGTAGCCACTGGGGCTGTGTTAAGGCTGGAAACTCCCCTCGCGTCCCTCCTCTCCCTGCCCCTGTTGTCCAGCAGCGCTGTGAAGCTGCAGACCTCCTCCCCACCTCTTTGTGCCCTGCTCCTGTTGGTGGGGGCTGTCCTGGTGCAGTAGGGAACGCCGTGTGTTGCCTCAGGCTCTTGCCTGGCTGTGCCACCGGAGCCAAGTTAAAGCAATGTGCAGCTGAAGCCCGGAGCGTGTGTTCTCTCCCTTTCCCTTTGCCACAGCAATTCCTTCTGTCAGGCTGGGCACTCACCTGTGCTGCTCTCACCAACCTGCCCTTGGGCACCTGGGCATGTTGGTGGGGGGAAGCTCAAGCTCTGCCCAGAGCCTTGAGAGACACGGCTGGTCCCAGCTAGAAGAGGTTCCAAGCCAGCTGTTCTCTCTCGTCTCCTGTGTGGGCGCAGATCCAGCCCTGCAGGCAGCGCTGGAGTCAGGGCCACAAAGGTCCCTTGGGGTCTGGAGCTCACTGGACTGAAGATGCCCCACTGCTGAGGCTCTGCCAAGGAGATCCCTCTGTTTTCTTCTCTGGAGGGGCCTGTGAGCACAGACCGAGAAAACAAATGCTGATGAACAGAGAGAAGGAAAACTTGGACACATTTCTGTGCACCTCACTCTTGCTACAACGTTCCTTTCTTGCCTCTCTTGGACTCACACAGCAGGGACATCTCCTTGCTGGGAGTTCTGAGTGTTGTGCAGGGATGGGGTTAGGGGAGTTGTGAGAGCTCCTCCCCACTCTCTGAAAAGGTCACTGCCTCAATCCAATGAAACTGAAGAGGAAACAAATGCCCAAAGAGCAGGTGGGAGTTCACAGGACAAACACTCTCTGTCATTCAGGATAATTTGAGCAAGTCTGGCCCTATCTAGATGGTACAGATCTTGGAAGCAAAAATAATGACCTTTCTTAAGTGATCTTCTTTTTCATCTACTTTTGAAAAGGTCTTCTTGGTCCTTTTTCCTGGCTCCCCATTTTTCTCTTCTCTTGGCTTGCTGTTCTTCTCTGGCTTCTTGATTCAAGGCATCAGAAGCAGTCCTGCACTGATTGCTTGATTGCTGATTTGTTGTATTGTGTTTTATTATGTTTGGTTATACTGTTGTTCTTGCCTATGTTCTAAGAATGGTTTGTCCCTGTTACTCCCCCATATCCCTTTGGTTCAACCCCTGTCACTCCTCCCTAAGCCTGCCCCTTGACTCAGCAGAACTGATGTTTCTCAGCAGAACTGCTGAGTCATTCCTGAGTCCCCTCCCTGGTGCCCTGTCCATCACTCGGCAGCCCATTCCCACCACCCAGAAACTTCCATCAGGAGCGTCGAGTGATTGGATCAGTACCAGGGACCCCTCCCCTACTTTCCCCTAATAGGTTGTTATCCCTATCCATCCCCTTGAAAGCCACTCCCCAGTTCTACCCCATTGGTTGTTCTCCCCTTCCACTCCCCCCTTTATAAACTGTTGCAGAGTCCCTCTCGGGGCTCTCGTTGGTTGGCTTCTGTTGAGTTTTGATGGAGCTCCTGGAATTTCTAATAAAACCCCGACGTTCACCCCCAAAGAGAGTCAGCCTCATCCTTCAGTGGGTTAGCCGTCCGGTCACTCCTCTGGAGGCACTCCTGGAAAACCCTGCGGGGAACCGAAGGCAGTGATTTCCACCGTCGTCGTGTCACCTGGCCAGGTCACTCGAGCGGTTGCCGAGTGGACACGACGGCATGAAAGAGCTCGTGTAGGTCAGGCGCAACCTGCAGGCAGAGCTGTGAGCCCAGAGCAGTGACACTGCTGTGCCTCTGTCTTCATGCCTGTCACTCTGGTGGCTCTGTCACCTGGCAGCCGTTCCCTGCCAAAGGTGCTTTTGTGTGGAGGTTTGAACAGCGGTGCTGGGGCCCTGGCAAGTGCGATCTCAGTGCTGTGATCCGGAGGCTTGTTCATACAGAAGGGTTTAGGACATGGCATGGAAGGGAGGAAGCCTTGCAGGAAAACAGAGGCTCTTTCCAACAGCATGCTGCCACCTCTTAGCGCTGTTCTTCTCCTGACTCGCTTGGAGAGGCAAAGGTAGAGGGCAGTTCTGAGCCAACTGATGTTTCTACACCAGGCCAGAGGTGCAGGAGCTTTTTGGGTGCAGCTGTTTCCTCATCTTCTTTTTGCTGCTTAGAGTCAGTTTAACACTTTGTCCTATTCTCAAACAGTGGGAATACAGAAACCTAAAGAGGAATGTCCTGAGTTCCCTAGCTCCATGTTCCTTAGAAGGGACTTAGGAATTATTTAACATCATTAAAATTTAGAGTAAAAATTATGGTGGCCTAGGGCAGTTCTCCGGATGACCCAAGTGACACAAGAGCTTAATGCCACTGAGATAGGTTTTGCAAAGTGCACTGGTGCCTTTAAAATGCGACATATTAGTAGAAGTTAGTGTTCATTTTAGGGTGGAATAGGTAAACTGATGCCCTTGAAGGGTTATAGGAAACGGTTTTTCTTCTGCCACGGGGATGGCACTAAATGTCCTGTGCTGAGCTAGTTTCTTTTCCTGCAGGATTATTCCCACCAGCTCGTCTGCATGACTGAAAGTGAAAGGATAGTTGTGCCAATTCGGGCCATTGGTGGCCGAACTATCCTGACCTTCCCTGAGCAGCTGGACTTCTCGGCCTGTCCGGTCAAGTACAGCACCCAGAAGACTCTGCTGGTTCGCAATGTCGGTAACCGGGCAGCTCATTACCAGCTGAGCACCCAGAGGTGAGGATCTGTCCTTGTGCAAAACACCTTTGGGTGATAACAGGGCTGGGAAAGAGCAACAAAAGGAAGCAGAGCGTGGCAGCTGCTGCCCTCTCTTTGTGTTGCAGTCCTTTCTCCGTGGTTCCGACCACGGGAACTCTGGGCGCTGGCGACAGCATGCGGGTGACAGTGGGATTTCACCCGCTGACGACCGGTGACCATTCCGGGTGGCTGTGCTGCAACACCGGTGAGTGCTGGGCCCTGCACGGGGCACAGGACACTTCTCCACCATCGCTCCCTGTTGTCCCATCCCATGGGGATTGTCCCATCCTCCTCCATTCCCTCCAGAGGTCCCTCCCCTGTTCCAGCTTTACCCCAAAGAAAACAGAGTTTTCTGTTGTGTTAGCAACTGTTGTGTTGATAACTGTTCTCTGTTGTGTGATCAACTGTTCTGTTGTGTTTATCAAGCCCCTTGGTGTTTAGGGGCTTGATAAAGTGGATCCCCTCTACCAGGGCTAAGATTTTTGCACTCCTGTTTTGCTGGGAGTTGCTGAGTGGAGGAAGGAGGAACCCTGATTCTGCACGACCGTGAGGCTGTGCCTGGGTGAAGTTTTGTTTTATTCCTGGGCAGTGCTGTATGCGAGGTGTGAGGTTTCCATCAGACTCTCTCCAGTGCAATGTGTTTCTTGCACACCTCTGTCCCGTATGCTGCTTCTCCATTGGCTTGTCGCAGACCCTTTTTCTATGTTGCCCTTCCACATATATTTAGTTTCTGTCTAATAACATTTCCAGGCCCTCGAGTTCCTGTTTGGTGACAAATCAAGACAAATTTTTCCTCGTCCCCATTTCCCAGGCTGTTCAAGCTGTTGCAAACATCTGTCATAATCATCTATCTCACATCTATCTCGCATTTGATTTCTTGACTGAGGAATCCCATTCAGTCTTCATGTAGAAGCTGTTCTGTACTTGTTGATCTTTGCTTTGTCCCTTTTTTATTGAATTTGCAATGCTCCAGCTTGGGTTTTGAGATCAGAACAATATAAAATATTTCACGACTAATGCGGCTGTGGGTTTGGACATGGAGATGATGATGATTTTCACAGTGTTCATTTTGTAGTGGTTTGTGATATTGCAGAGCCAGGCTGGTTGTGTTTCCTCACCTGTGTCCCCTCCTGCTGTGGGCTGTCACTTCGCTTGTTCCTCTGGGCCTCCTTTTGCTGCCCACATGCCCCCAGGCGTATTTGCTGGTCAGCAACAAGGGATGCAAGGGATCAGGAGAGACAGGAGTCTCGTGGGATGCCCAGGGCAGACCCTGGGCAAGCCAGGACTGAACTGGGCTCCTCAGCATCACCTGAAGGACTTTGATGCAGAAATCACGGTGATCTGAGTGGGTCACTGGAGCACACTGACAAATCTCACTGTACGTACTGTCACCTTGGGGTCAAATATGCACAAACACTCTCAGAAATCAGGTGTTTAAGGAGGTGCCCAGGACATCCTCACCCTGTACGCCCAGAGCTGTCAGGATGTGATAAATGTACTGATCCATGGAACTGCTCATTCAGCTAAAAGCTGTGACACTTTCTTCTGTGACCTGCAGTTTGCTCTGGTCCTTGTGCTTCCATCAGCAACTGAGCTGAGCAAAGACTCCCCTTTGCTTTGTTCCAGGTGAAGAAACTATCCACACAGAGCTCCACGGAGAAGCTGGAGCTGTCCGTGTTGGGTTGAGCACAAATTCTGTGGAGGTTGAGACGACTTTCATCACCATGTCCAACCACGCAACCATGTTCATTAAAAACAGGAGTAACGTCACGGCTCACTTCCAGTGGAAGACTTTTCCTACTGAGGAAGAGGAAAATAAAGAGAAGAGGAGGTTGGTCTGACAGATCCATTTCAGTGAGATACACGGCCCACGGCTAAAACTGACGTGTGGCCTCAGGGGGGTGTTGGTGCTTTTGAGTGCTTTAGGCCAAGGAAACCATGCCTGGCTCTCAGGTGTGTGTCCCTGCTGGCTTCAGGAGCTCAGCACTTAGCATTCCATTCCACTTCTCCAACCAAGGATGGCATTTTGGCAAGGAAAGGTTGGTTGCAATGACTGGATTTCCTCAAGTTCTCATTGGGCTTTTGCCTCTCTGATCTTCTTCCTCCATGGCCTGGCAACATCCTTCAACAGCTCACCCTCTTTCCAAAGGTGATACACCCTCTTTTTTTCCCTTAGTTCCTTCAGAAGCTCCTTGCCCATCCAGGCTGGTTGTCTTCCCTGTCAGCTCGCCTTTCAGCACACAGGGACAGTCTGTTCCTGTGCCTTCAAGACTTCTTTCTTGAAGTATGTCCATCCTTCCTGGACCCCTTTGTCTTTAAGGGCCGTTTCCCAGGGTGTCGGAACCCAAGGTGTCCCTCAGACACTCTTGGATGTTCTGGGCTCAGGGCAGAGGCCTCTGAGACCCTGGCAGGCGGCCAGGGACCCCTGTGGTCTTGAGCTTGACCCATGGAACAATTTACCAACTTTGCAGGAAGAACAAGAAATCACAAAAGTTTAGATATTATAATAGAAGTAGTCACAAGGTGAATGGTAGAATTTTTTAGTGCTGTACAGGGGGGTTTTAGGCCTTGTACAGGGGGGTCTAAGGTTTGTACATGGGGGTCAGAGGTTCTAGGATGGAGGAATTTGGGCGTGCCCTGTCCTCCTTCTTTCTTCTTCCTATTCTCCATGTTCTTGGTGATGTTGGCACTCACAGATTGGTTTAGAGTAGAAAGTCACTGTTCAACATAGGTAGTGGGCATTGGGGAAAAACTATAAACACCTAATACGTAATATGTGATATAAAAGATGGCACCAGCCCCTCGGGGAGGGGAGAGAGGAGACAGCCAGAGACGGGGACAGACAGAGTCAGGGACAATGTCAGGGAGTCTGTGTGCCTTGAGATAACATGCAATAAACTGCCTTGAGACCGGACGACTGAAGACTGCTGAGTCTTTCTTTGAAGGCACGGGTTGGAGGAGAGACTTTACCACCATCCGGAGTCACCCCGATCCGGGGAAGGCTCCGACATCTGGCGTCCCTGGGTGGGCACCGACAAGAGACTAATTTGCCAGACGACCTCCAACTTCCACCCGAGAAACAGGCACACCCTGAAGACTCCGCAGAGAGAGAGAGCGGACAGCTCCAGACGAAACATCCTGACCTTCACCGAAACAAATCATCCCAAGGACAGCCCGGAGAGGAGAAAAACCAGAAGCGCGCCTGGAATTTCTCGCCTGTGAGCTGCTGGACAGTAATCAGGACCATCTCCGGACCGACCTTGCGCCGACTCGGCTTTTGGTGAGATCGGTTGAGATTGAGAACATGGGGGGGGGATACTCCCAAGAGCAGATCCAAGAAGCAAAGACGCGGGCACGCAAACGAAGACGGACAACAGCGCTGCAAACATCTCATCAGACAACGATTGACAACTCAGAGACTTGGGGTTTTTCTTGGGACTCGAGTGTCATTCGGGTGTTGCTGCATTGCAAGGTTTCTCGCAGAGAGTGAGGACATGGGCATGGGGTTCAGACAGATGATGTTCATGTGCTTCATTCTCTTGCCTGTTGCCATGAGCAATGGGGCACATTTTCCCATGAGACAGCCAAAGGGAAATGTGTGGGAAACTTTGGCAAAGGCAGCGGGTCTGGACAGCATTTGTCTGACTCATTCAAAGCCAGGGAAACCATTCTCGACATGTTTGGTAGGTGTACCGGTGAAGGAATGGCCGATTCCAAAGAACATCCCTCCAAAGGTTCTGAAATCTTTTTCGGATCCTGTGGAAGGATGGCGTGTTTGGACACAGTTCCTTCCTGTGGCTCATTTCGAACCCCAGGAATTGGACATCTTTGGATCAACAAGAATGAAATTTTGCATCATATTCAATCCATCAGGAGTGACAGAGACAGATAACCACACAATAGATGTCACTCCAAACCAGCTCTTTTACAGAAATGCATCATCCTGGTGCAATTACACCAAGATGACGAGCAAACTATCCCTCCAGAATCCAATCGTTTTACCAAAAGGAATTTTCTTGATTTGTGGGGACAGAATTTGGCCTGCTATCCCTGCAAAAATCAAGGGCGGTCCATGCAGCATTGGAGAACTCTCATTGATAACACCCAATTTGAAAATTTTGAGAGAACAGTCACACAGGAAAACAAGATCCATAGAACAATATGGCCCAAATTGTGATGATGAGGTTTATACCTGGAACAAGGCTCGGAGAATTGCAGTAGCAATTTTCTCACCCCAAGCAGCATCGGGGGTGGCCTTGACACAATTGGACCACATAGCGTGTTGGTTGAGCAAACACACTCGCGCCATTTCTTCTGCACTGAGCGACATGTTAACAGATATCGACAGTGCGAGACAAGCAACGCTTCAGAACAGGGCGGCAATTG
This sequence comes from Vidua macroura, assembly GCF_024509145.1. Classification (NCBI taxonomy): domain Eukaryota; kingdom Metazoa; phylum Chordata; class Aves; order Passeriformes; family Viduidae; genus Vidua; species Vidua macroura. Next base: position 659,866 of record NC_071606.1, read on the forward strand.
ATTATTTGCTGCTATCACACGGACATGGGTGTGAAGAATTTGAGGGAATGTGCTGCATGAACTTGTCTGATCATTCGAAATCTATCCATGAAAACATAAGACAAATGCAAAATAGCATCAACAAATTGCAAAAGGTCACAGGATCATGGTGGGATGATTTCACCAACCTTTTTAATCTCTCACCATTGTGGAGGGAGCTTTTGAAGATAGCATTTTATATCCTTACAGGGTTTCTAGTTCTCCTGCTTGTTCTGCCGTGCATTTTTCTATGCACTCGGCGGGTCATGGACAAAGTGGCAAGACAAGTCTTCTTGGTGCAAACAGGAGGGGGAGATGTCGGAACCCAAGGTGTCCCTCAGACACTCTTGGATGTTCTGGGCTCAGGGCAGAGGCCTCTGAGACCCTGGCAGGCGGCCAGGGACCCCTGTGGTCTTGAGCTTGACCCATGGAACAATTTACCAACTTTGCAGGAAGAACAAGAAATCACAAAAGTTTAGATATTATAATAGAAGTAGTCACAAGGTGAATGGTAGAATTTTTTAGTGCTGTACAGGGGGGTTTTAGGCCTTGTACAGGGGGGTCTAAGGTTTGTACATGGGGGTCAGAGGTTCTAGGATGGAGGAATTTGGGCGTGCCCTGTCCTCCTTCTTTCTTCTTCCTATTCTCCATGTTCTTGGTGATGTTGGCACTCACAGATTGGTTTAGAGTAGAAAGTCACTGTTCAACATAGGTAGTGGGCATTGGGGAAAAACTATAAACACCTAATACGTAATATGTGATATAAAAGATGGCACCAGCCCCTCGGGGAGGGGAGAGAGGAGACAGCCAGAGACGGGGACAGACAGAGTCAGGGACAATGTCAGGGAGTCTGTGTGCCTTGAGATAACATGCAATAAACTGCCTTGAGACCGGACGACTGAAGACTGCTGAGTCTTTCTTTGAAGGCACGGGTTGGAGGAGAGACTTTACCACCATCCGGAGTCACCCCGATCCGGGGAAGGCTCCGACACCAGGGTTCTCGCCAAATCAGTCTCTTGAACAGGCCGAATCTGCCCTCCAGAAGTCCAGAGTGGAAGTTTTGTTGATGCCCCTCCTTGTTTCACCGAATATTGAGAACTCTGTTCTTTCATGGTCACTGTAGCCCAGACAGTGGTGAACAGATGAAGTTCATTTAGTCATTAGGGAACTTCCTGGTGATATCCCTGCTGTACCTGGACCCCAGGGAGGCAGCAGACTGCCCTGTGGAATGGATCCAGTCGATCTACAGGGCCCTCAGCTCCCCTTAGAAGGGAGTCACCTACTAGCACTACCCTTCTTTTCCTCTTAATGCTTGAGGCTGTGATCTGTGTGACAGAGCAAGTGCAGCTGGGAGACTCTCCAGGCAGAATTTTTTCTGTAGTGTCAACTGGCAGAGCCTCTGGAGCCAAGCCTCATACCCATTCTGTCAGGGCACCTGGGTAGGTGGTGGGGGTCAGGACGGAATTTTATGACCTCCCCAGCAGAGACCCATTTCCATTCCCCACTGTCTCCTAGGTCTCCTCCTTCTGCCTGATGCCAAGAAGGGCAGGGCTCCTCTGGCTCCTGCTGAGCTTCTCTCAGGGTTGGACGGCTGTAACTCCACCAGTTTATTTCTGTGACGCTCTCCCTAACGCTCCTCAGCCTTTCCACTTCTTCCTTAAGCTCTGCCACCGGGCAGAGCAGATCATTCAGCTGCCCACACCACACGCAGGTGTCTTTTGCACTTCCTCTGGTATTAACACCAGGCTCAGACCCTCCCTGCAGCCAGGGGCCTGGACAGCTGCGTCCTTCCTGGGGGGTTCTGTTTGACTTAGTGCACTCCTGCTGGCAGCAGCAGCAGCAGCAATGGCTTTTCATCATTTGTAAACCATAGCTGGGGCAAATAAGAAAAAGCAGAAAGAAGAAATCCCTGCCCCTGTCCCTGTCCCTGTCCCTGTCTGTCGCAGCCGCCCGCCCATCGATGGCTGGGCGCTCCCCGCCCTCCCCCATCGCACTCCCTGCCGCCTCCTGCAGACTTTTCCCCCCCGGCCCAGTCTCTCCTCAGCCAGTTCGCACAGCGGCAGCGGCGGGAGGGCCGGCAGCGGGCCGACACCCAGGCAGCCGGGGCCTTCGGCCGGCAGGGCGAGAGCCCGCTGCAGAGGCAGGGCGGGCACGCTTAGCGCCCTCCCTTTCCCAAGGAGCTTGCTCCTCGGCTCTCGCCGAGCCTTCTGCTTTGCCGGCCTTCCTTCCTTGCTGCTCAGGGCCGGCCCCGGCCGAGCCTGCGGCGGGACGGCAGCGGGGGGAGCGGCTGAAGGGAGGGAGCCACATTCCACACTCCATTTCCCAGCTGTTGGTGCCCTTGGTGCCTCCGAGTTCTGCTTGCCCAGCCCCAGGGACGCTCTCCTGCCCCTGCACGCTCAGCCAGGCTGAGATGGTCACTGATGGGTTCTCTGTCAGCCTCTCCCAGCCCAGCCCAGCTCCCTGCAAGCTCTGCCAGCTGCCCTGAGCTCTGTGCAGCACCAAGGGCCTCTCCCCAGCACAGCCCAGCCGCCTCTGGCCCCACAGCTCTGCTCAGGCCAGGCTGCTCTGGCCACTGGCCCCACGGCCTCAGCCCCTGCCAAGGGCACAGCAGCAGCTGCAGCTCAGCCAGGACTCAGCCCCAGCCATGGGGGAAGGGGCTTGCCCAAGGCACAAGGAGGCTCCCTGGCTGCCCTGCTCCCCTCGGGCTCAGGTGCTGAGAGCTCTGCAGCCCCTGCTGCCATCCCATCTGCCCAGGCCAGCACAAGAGCCCCGGCCTTGGGGCCCTCCAGAGCTGCTCCTGCTCCAGGCCCAGGGCCCATCCCAGAGCTGGGGCAGCCACAAAGCTGTGCCCATTTCTGCTCATTGCTGCTCTGATGAGGATGCATCCTCAGCCACTTGGAGGTTGCTGATGGATTTTACTACTCCACAGGCCTCTTCTTTCTTGAGTTCTTCAATTCAGGACTTCAGTGAGAAAAGCTCATAAACATTTGTTCAAAACACCCAAACAAGAGAAGCCCATGGGAATAATTCAAGTCTTCAGTTCTTCTGTGGTTAATTAGACAGATTTCAGAATTGTATTCAGTGTGAATCTAATCTATTGGAAACAATGAACACAGAATAGTTTTGTCCTGTTAAGTTTTCTCTTCCTGTTTATAGATTGATATCAGCAATGTCCAATTGATATTGATCCCCAGCACCTCCTAATGCAATCTGAACAGATATGAAAATCAAGAGCCTTCATGGCTGACAATCAAAAACACTTTGTCCCTACCCCCACCCACCATTTCCCTCAGCCAAGCCCTGGCACTCAGAGCAGCTGAGGAATGGAGTCACATCCAGGGGTGTCCCCAGAGCTCAGGACTGGGGCCTGGTCATTTAAATCTCTTTATTGCTGATCTGGACAAGGGCATAGAGGGCAGCCTCAGTCAGTTCCCAGGTGTTTTTAAGGGAATCAACGCTTAAAAGGAAAGAGGTCCAGGAAGGATGAAGACATTTCAAGAAAGCAATCTGAAGGGGGAAGGAGCAGCCTGTCCCAGCGTGCCAAAAGATGAGCTAGTGAGGAAAATGACTGTCCAGGCTGCCCATGCAGCTTTTTTGGGAACACAGGGGAAAAAAGGACCAGCAACTCAGGAAGTGTTTATGGACTTTGTTTAAGGCTATATGGAAAGAAAATTAGAGAGGTTAAAGCTCTATTACAACTAAACCTAGTGGCTTCTGTAAAAAAAATATATTTTTATAAAAAATATTTTATAATTTTTTTTTAATAAATTAGCAAAACCAGGGAGAAGGAGAATCTCTATTCTTTATTGGATGCAGTGGAGAATATAACTAAAGATAAAGGGGTCACAAGCTCAGTTCCTACAGAGAGAACTAAAGATCAAGTAACTAAAGAGAAGGAAAAGGCTAAGCTACTTTACACCTTGTTTGTCTCAGTTTTCAACAAGAAGACAGGTTGTCCTCAGGACAAGTGTTCTCCTGAGCTGGTAATTGGAGACAGGGAGCAGAACAGCCCCTGTAATCCAGGAGGGAGCAGTTGGGACCTGCTGAGCCACTCAGATACTCACAGGTGTATGGGATTGGATGGGATCCATGCTAGGGGGATGAGGGAGCTGGTGGATGAGCTCCCCAAGCTGCTCTCCATCATTTATCATCAGTCCTGGCTCAGCAGGGAGGTCCCAGGGGACTGGAGGTGCCAATGTGACCCCATTGCCAAGAAGGGCTGGAAGGAGGAGCTGGGGAGCTCCAGGGCTGTCAGCCTGACCTCGGTGCCTGGCAAGGTTATGGAAGAGATCACCTTGAGTGCCATCACAGGGCACCTGCAGGATGGCCGAGGGGTCAGAGCCAGCCAGCATGGATTTGAACATCTACACTGATGATCTGGATGAGGGGACTGAGTCCACCATCATCAAATTTGCAGATGACACTAAACTGGGTGTGAGTGTGGATCTGCTGGAGGGTAGGAGGGCTCTGCACAGGGACCTGGACAGGCTGGATCCAGGGGCCGAATCCAACAAGGTGAGGCTGAACAAGTCCAAGTGCCGGGTCCTGCACTTTGGCCACAACAACCCCTGCAGCACTACAGGCTGGGGACAAAGGGGCTGGACAACTGCCAGGCAGAAAGGGACCTGGGGGACTGATGGACAGCAGGCTGGACATGAGCCAGCAGTGTGCCCAGATGGCCAAGAAGGCCAATAGCTCTTGGGCTGGATCAGGAATGCTGTGGCCAGCAGGAGCAGGGCAGTGATTCTTGCCCTGCACTCAGCACTGGTTGGGCAGCACCTCGAGTGCTATGTGCAGTTCTGGGTCTCCAATTTAGGAAGGACATGGAGGGGCTGGAGAGTGTCCAGAGAAGGGCAGCAGGGCTGCTGAGGGGTCTGGAACACAAGTCCTGTGAGGAGAAGCTTGGCCGCCACAAGCCAGTTATCCCTGTGGTAACTTTTCTGACACCTCCTGCTTAAAACCCAAAAAGCCAGAAGGATCGTGAGGCCCCGCTTTGTATTTGTACTGGTCTGTATTTGTACTGAAAATCAAGATCAAGCGAGCTTTTGCCCTTCTGCTCCGCGGGAGGTTTCCGTCCTCCCTGCGCTCGCCTTAGGACACCTGCGTTACGCTTTGACAGGTGTACCGCCCCAGTCAAACTCCCCACCTGCCGCTGTCCCCGGAGCGGGTCGCGGCCGGCGCGCGCCGGCCGCTTGGCGCTAGAAACGAGAGCCCCCCTCGGGGCTCGCCCCCCCGCCTCACCGGATACGTGGAAAAACGATCAGAGTAGTGGTATTTCACCGATGGCCGGGACGCCGGCGGGCGGGTCGCGCCGCCGCACCCGGCGCGCGCCCGGCCTCCCACTTATTCTACACCTCTCATGTCTCTCCACAGCGCCAGACTAGAGTCAAGCTCAACAGGGTCTTCTTTCCCCGCTGATTCCGCCAAGCTCGTTCCCTTGGCTGTGGTTTCACTGGATAGTAGGTGATAGAAATGGGCCAGGAGACCAGCTCCTTTTAAAGGCCCTTATTGAGTGATCAGCTCTGGGTGGGAGCCTGAGGGATCGCACACACCGCCGCTGCTCCCTTTGGCGACGCAGAGGAGGAGGTGATCAGTTTTGCTTTGCAGCAGAACTGGGACTCCAGTCCTCGCGGGCGTGCCTAGGAAGACGTCTCCCAGCTCATTGACTAGGGTCCTCATCTCAGTCTGATTACCTTTAGATGGTGGTGATCTCCAAAACCTGGTTGATGGTACAGGGGGACTCTTCCCCACTGAGTCTTGTCACTTAATTTTCTAAATCTCCATGTCGGCTCGTTGTTTCCAGGGCCTCTTGTGGAGTCTTCTTCTGTCTAGCTTCATTTGCATATTACCGGAGCTATTTCCGGCCGCCATTTTGGGAGCAGCGGAGGCAATACCCGAGAGACTCAATAAGGGTACCAAGAAAGGGATTCAACAGTGGAGGAAGTAACAAGGGGTACAACTGGAGTATTAACACAAGGGGGTACAACAATTCAGCAGTGGGGGAAGTAACGGGGGGGGGGGGGTATTACAACAAGGGTACAACTGGAGTGAATATGGTGTACAATAAAGGTGTCTAACAATTATCAGCTTATTTCAACTATCTTAACTTTACCGAATTTATTCATGACAGTAGGTAGGGACACTGGGAATCTCGATCATCCATTCATGTGCGTCACTAATTAGATGACGAGGTATTTGGCTGTTTTTCGAACACATATAGAATATATGTTCCTTTTACAGGTTAAGTAAAGGTGGCCCGTCCACCTTGGACAAGTCCGGTGAAGTGGTCCAATTTGGTTGTAAATTGACAGGTTATGAAATAATAGGTTCTGTCCCTACTCACTATCAGCTACCTAACTGGCTTGTGGCTGCCCTACGTCCCTAGCTGTGGTCTAATTTATTTAAAAAAATATAAGACAGTACAAAAAAAAGAGCACTATATAACAATACAAAATTAACATAATAAAAACCAAAAAAAGGCAGTAAAAAGGAAACAACACTACACCTACTCTGGGTTATGCAGTTTTCTGGCCCTACTGGGGAACATATGTACAATGTCCACAGATGACAGGAGCGCTCTTGTGGAAAAAGTCTCTGCAATTGTCACTTGCCTCGATTTAGAGAGGCCAAGAGTATTCAAAAGTTCAAAGTTCCCTTGGTGCCATTTCCCCCGCGCTCCTAGGGGAAAGCCCATAAAGACAACGTCCTTTGTGTTGGTGAAACTCCCAGCTGATGGGAACAAACTTTCTGACTGACTGCAGAGGCCAGGACAAAGCTGAGTGGTTTCCCTGCCATGCCCCAGCCCTTCCTGGCCTCAGGGGCTGATGGCATTTGTGCTCCCTCAGGTTCATGTCCCCACACCAACAGCATGGCTGTGCTCCCACCAGCTCTGTGCGATGCAAACAGGGGCTCCTGAGCCAGTGCTGCTGTGTCTGTGCCTGCAAGGATGTGGCACCTCTGTGAGCTGGGGAAGAGGCCAGGGCTGCAGAGGGGGGATAATGTTGGCAGCTCCACGAGGACACTCTGGGACACTGCCCTGGGCTGTCCAGCACAGTGGGGAAGGACCAGCCCCTGCTCTGCTGTTCCTTCCCCTCTCCCCAAGGGCCCTGGCTGAGCACCAGCCGTGCTGTTTGCCCCCAGCCTGCCCACGGCCAGCCTGGGGCTGCTGACGGGGGTTTTTCTCTGTTGAGCATTGGCCTGGCCGTGTTCTTGAGAGAGCCTGGGCAAAGGAGCCTGGAGTCCCCAGCAGTGCCCATGGCCTGTCCCTGCTGCAGCCCTGGCACTGCCACCCCCGAGAGCACTCAGGCCCTGCAGCAACACCAGGACCACCAGGGCAGCCGGGCAGTGGCACAGGAGCAGCACTGGCACCACCAAGTGCTGCTGCTGCTGGGCACAGCTGCTGTGCCAGCACTGATCTGCCCCCAGCTCTGCACACAGACATTGCTGCTGCAGCTCTAGAGAAGGCAACAAAAGGGGCACCTCTGCAAAAAACTTTGCTGGGAGATCCTTGAGTTCCTTTAAAGCCACCATGAGCACAGCCCCTCATTGACACAGTCTGTGGCTACAGGGATGGTGAAGAGAAACAAAATGAGAAATGCCACAAGGAATGGCTTTCCTTTGTGGACTAGATGAAAAAAAAATAAAACAAAGGAAAAAAAAAAAAACAAGACATAACCAACAAGAAGCATCAAAGATTACTTTTATTCCAAGTGATTTAGAGTTTATTACAATTGATTTGCCAGCACTTGAATGATCCTGAAATCATCCAGTCATCAGTGTCCACACTGCAGCCTTGAGCTCCTGGTTCCTCAGGCTGTAGATGAGGGGGTTCAGGGCTGGAGGCACCACCAAATACAGAACTGACAGTGCCAGATCCATGGATGGGGAGGAGATGGAGAGGGGCTTCAGGCAGACAAATGTGCCAGTGGTGACAAACAAGGAGAGCATGGCCAGGTGAGGGAGGCAGGTGGAAAAGGCTTTGTGCCCTCCCTGCTCAGAGGGGATCCTCAGCACGGCGCTGAGGATCTGCACATAGGAGAAAACAATGAACACAAATCATATGAGTCCTAAACGGGCACTAACTGCAATGAACCCAAGTTCCCTGAGATAGGATGTGGAGCACGTGAGCTTGAGGATCTGAGGGATTTCACAGAAGAAGTGGCCTAGGGCATTGTCCTGGCACAGGGGCAGGGAAAATGTATTGGCTGGGTGCAGCAGTGAAAAGAGAAAGCCACTGGCCCAGGCAGCTGCTGCACATGATGGTAGGAAGGGAGAACTCTGCTGAAATGAAAAAGACAAAAAAAAAATAGTTGGACTGCACATCCTGTATAGGAGCTGGTCCTGGTGTCCCAGAGGGAATTGTGCATGGCTTTGGGGACAGTGGTGCAGATGGAGCCCAGGTGGCTGAGGGCCAGGTTGAGCAGGAAGAAGAACATGGGCGTGTGCAGGTGGTGGCCGCAGGCTCCGGCGCTGATGATGAGGCCGTTGCCCAGGAGGGCAGCCAGGGAGATGGCCAGGGAGAGGCAGAAGTGCAGGCGCTGCAGCTGCCGCGTGTCTGCCAGTGCCAGCAGGAGGAAGTGGCTGATGGAGCTGCTGTTGGACATTGGCTGTGGCTGGGCATTGGGTTCTGCCCTGTGGAAAAAGAAAGTGAAGAGTTAGAGGAGATACCTGTAACCAAAATCAAAGCCATTTTTCCACCTCATGACTCAGCAGGAGTTTCTCCAATAAAGAAACAAAGCTTTTACTGAAGCTCCCACTCTGTCCATGACAGGAACTCCTGTGCCAGTCTGGGACATCCCGGCTCTTTGGCAGCCTGGGGACTCCTGGGATGTCACCGTGGAGCCCCCGTGAGTGCCTGTGACAGATCGGTGCCTTTGCAACCCAAGGTGATGTCACCATGGAATGGCTGTGACTGCCTCTGACCACACGGCTCTTTACCATCTCCAGAAGGCCCTGGGAGGTCTCCATGGAGCCCCTGTCTCTGCCTGTGACATTCCAGTTCTTGAACAGCCTGGAGACTCTTGGCAAGTCCCCATGGAACCCCTCTGAGGGCCTGTGGCAACTCGGTTCCTTCCTAGGCAAACATCACCAGCCCCCCTGTTGCTATGGTCAGTTTCCATGGCAACCTTCACCAGCCCCCTGTTCCTATGGTGGGGTGGTTTTGCATGGGAGGCACTTATGGAAGAAATGCAAAGAGAAGCTGCTAGCAGTTTCCTCCATGTCTGACACAAAAAACAATCAGTAATGAGCTTTGAGAATTGACAATCTGTTAAAGCCCTGAGAAAGCTGATAAGCCTCTGTGAACATGCATGTAAAAAAGGAAAAATCCTGGGAGATCCCTCTTTCTTTTCCAGCCAGATGGCCTGGCAAAAGAGTCAGAAAATACAGATATTGAGATGAGAACAAGATTTGAAATACCAAACCTTAATTACTGAGCATCTCGAAAGCAATAATACAGCCAAGCTGAAAGCAATCCCCCCTTCTGATTAAACAATGCCCTTTACTTACAGATAGATCCAAAGGTCAAATGGAATGTTCTGTCTCACCCCCCAATGTATGGTTCATCCCTCACCTGTAACCCTCCCCTGAAGTATCAGGTATCTGTAACCCCATTGGCCCAAGTCCTGTCCCAGCCCACCTTGAAGCCCCCTGATAAGTTGTGGCCGAGGGACCAGATGCTCTCTTGGACCTTCCTCTTGGGACGCACACCCTCTCTCTCTCTCTCACCCCCTGCTCTCCCTGGGCCTGCCACGAGTTGCGGCCAGCAACTCCAAGCAGGGCCCTTCACCCCTTAGAATAAACCAAATGTTCTAAAGACCTGGCTTCAGAGATCCTTCATCACCACCCATCCAAACCGTCCTAAAGCCCAGCTGTCCCCGCAGTCCCCAAAGCTGGGGGGCCAATCTGCCCACACTGGGAGCCTCCGTGAATGTCCAGCTCGTTCTCCTGGGGCTGTCAGCACGGGGTCCATTGCCATCCGGTTCCATCCCCCTGACTGGCACTGATCTCCAAGGAAGCCTCGCCCAAAGTTCAGCCAAAGCCTCAGCCAAAGTTCCCCAATTAGGACACTGCGAAGTCTTGCACAATTCCTTTTCAAGATGATCTCAGCACATCCATGACATCATAGCACTTGTCCATCTAGTCAGGAATCCCCCACGGGGACACTCTGCTCTCTCATCAGTGGAGCACAAAGCAGCAACATTCCAGAGGAAAATCTTTGCCCATGGGCACTGCGGCTCCTTGGGCAAGTTCCAGAGCAAACAGTCAAGGCAGTGGCCTGAAATGTTTTCCCAGCTGGGTCACCAGAGATCCCGGATGCATCCACAGTGTCCCTGTGGAAAGAGAGAAGCAGGAGCCTTTCACTAATTTCACTTATGTCAAACAGGAATTGCAGCCATGGACATCTCTTGGGAACCACTTCTCCACTTCTTTTTTCCTTCTTGGAACCTGGGACAAATATCTGGAAACACCTGGGAAAAAAAACCCAGGGACACTGGGATTCTCTGTGACTCAGGCAAGGCTCCCACAGGCTTCAGAACCCAAACCTTTGACACCCACTGTGGTTCTCCTGAAAAATATGAGTGTCAATTCCCAAACAGGGCCACAGGAAGGTTTTATGGCCGGGCAAAAGTTAGAGGAGTGGCATGTGGTGAACAGTTGAAAAAGCAGAAGTTTCCAAGTCCTTGAACTTCAGAGGCTACAAGGAGAAAGCTTGAAGTTTTTATGGTCCATTAATCTCTGTCTTCCCTCTGTTCATTTGGCACATTCCAAGTCCAGAGCAGATTATGGGAAGCAGACCTGCAGGAAGAGTTGAAGGCTCATTGCCAGAGAGAGGAAGAAAAGGGGAAGGAGGGAAAAGAATTCCAATTGCTTTTTTAGCACTAGGACCACAAAAAGCTCTTCACCCATTGTCAGCATCGCAAGGGTGAGGCACATTCCTCGTTTCTTACGCTAAAGTGCAGTAATATGGAAACTGTGCCTGGATTAGAACAAAACCACAGGCCAATAACTGACCCACTTTGGTTCCAAATCAGAAATCATGAAACTTCTCCCCGGATGTGTTTCCCTGCAGTAAAGAAGGCAGTTTGAAAAATTTTGTCCCAAGTTCCTTCTTAGTTCATGATTTCAGACGAACTGGGACCGTCCTGACAGCACAAAAGCAGCCACAATGAGCAGGATCAAACCCCCAGGTCATCCTTCAATGCACTCGATCCACACCTTCCACAGCCCAGCAGCAATTCCTGCCTCTGCCCCCCGCGCTGGGTCAGCCTGAAGGGATCGCTCTGTTGTGCGGGGCCGGCTCCTGCCGCGCTCGGAGCCGCTCTGTGTCCCGCAGCTCCACAGCTGCGGGGCCTGTGCCACCTCTATTCCATGGCTGTAGTTCCTGTTCCACCACTGTTCCACCTTTTCCATGCTCACTCCACTGCTGCTCAAAAGCTGTGTTGTGCTGTTTCAGCACACTTGCTCTGCTCCTCCACCACTGCTCCACTGCTGCTCCAACACTGCTCATCCACCACTGTTCCACTGCTCCTTCTCTGCTCCTCCCCTGCTCCCCTGTTGTTCCACGGCTGCTGCTTCTGATCTAGTGCTGCTGCCACAGCTGTGGTGTCACAGAGAGGGGAAGGTTGGGGTTGCCACTGCTCTGGTGTCACAGAGCCAAGGACAATGGGACTGCCACTGCTCGGGTGTTACAGAAAGGGAAACACTGGGGTTGCCACGGCTGTGGTGTCACAGACAGGGGAACTCAGCAGCTGCCAGGGCTGTGGTGTCACAGAGAGGGGAATGTTGTGGCTTTCTCACAGCGGTATCACACACATGGGAATGCTGGGGCTGCCACTGCTGTGTTGTCATACAGAGGAGAACGTTGGGGCTGCCAATGCTGTGATGTCATAGAGAGGAGGATACTGGGGCTGCCTCTAGCGTGGAGTCATAGAGAGGGGAATGTTGTGGCTGCCAAAGCTGCGGTGTCACAGTCAGGGGACGCTGGGTGTTCCAGTGCTGTGGTGTCACAGAGAGGGGCACTTGGGGCTGCCACATCTATGGTGTCACAGAGAGGAAAATGTTGAGGCTGACACTGCTCTGGTTCCACAGTCAGGGGAACGCTGGGGCTGTCACGGCTGTGATGTCATAGAGAGGGGAATGTTGGAGCTGCCATCCTTGTGGGGTCAAAGACAGGGGAACCTTGGGATTGCTACCCCTGTTTTGTCATAGAGAGGGTAATCTTGGGACTGCCACCGCTGTGGTGTCACAGACAGGGGAACATTTGGGGCTGCCACCCCTGTGGTGTAACAAAGAGGGGAATGTTGGGGCTGCCACTGCGGTGCTTGTGGCAGCAGCTCTCTGGCCACAGAGAGCAGGCACAGACTTTCCCAGGCATTTTCCTGGGGAAGGCTGGGAGAAGATCAGAGAAAAACATGAGAAACAATTCTCATCTCCACTTGTTGCACCTGCTGTTGTGCACATGTGGAATGTGTCATGGAGATTTGTTTACCAAAGGGTGATTTTGTAATTGGACACTGGGTGGTGTTTGGATGGATTAACCAGTTAGGTCCCAGCTGTATCGGACTGGCTGTAAGGGTTGCTGAGTTTTCTAAGAAGTACAGTATAATACAGTATAAGATGATATAATAAAGCAATTGATCAGCCTTCTGCAGTCATGGAGTCAATGCTAATTATTCCCCAGCTGGGGCCCTGCGGTGACAGGTGTCTACCTGGAAAGGGGCAGAGGATTTAATACCTGTTAGTTTCATAAGAGATAAGCACATCTTTATTATCTGGGTCACTTGAGTACTTTGAAGAAATGGCAAAGTTTTCCCACCAGGAACAGGAATTTCCTGCCTCTACTGTTTTCATCTGCTGATGGCAGGAGAAGAAATACTGATATTCCTCTCTACCGATGCCACCAACATTCAGTCCAATATTTCATGACCCTCTTCCTTCAGGTGTTACCAGCTCTCCTGGTTAAATGGCCATGTCTAAGGACATCTCTTCATTGACAGCAGCTGCATCTATGACCTTCCCGTTGCTACCACATTTCCTCCTGCAGCTGGACTCTGGCCATTCCAATGCATCTCCCTTTACTGGCTTCATGCTTTGAGCATCAGGGAGTTTCCCAGTCTTTCAGAAGTTTAAATAACTCCTTACTCGGCATCTTAGTTGTAGTTTTATCTTTTATATCACCTCTTCTTATGCCTTTGCCTAAAATCCTTCCTATATGGCAATGCCTTGTAGACGAGGGACATGTCAGATGCTGCTGGAATGTCACAAGGAGCAGAGAGAAAGGTTTTGATGTTTATTAAAATTTATGGTGTTCACATTTTTGCTGGGATGAAGGAAACAGGACAGGCTGTGGGGATCAGGGGCAGGGCAGAGCCAGGCAGAAGAAGGACTTTTGCATTTGGTGGAGCTGTGCCTTCCCTTGGCTTTGTTGGCTGACAAGAAATGAACATCCCTCTGTGTCTTGGGCTGCTCCTTCTCCAAGGAAAGCAGGTGGGAGTTGGAGGCAAGGAGCTGAAACCGGCAGGTGCAGCCTGGGCTGCAGGGAGCTCAGATTTGCACAAGGCTGCTCTGAGTGCCAGGGCTTGGATGGGGGAAATGCTGGGGTGGGAGTAGGGACAGAGTCAGATTGATTGTCAGCCATGAAGGGTCTTGATTTTCATATCTATTCCAACTGCATGAGGAGGTACTTGGATTCAGTGTCAATTGGAGATTGCACATAGGCATGTATTAACAGGACCTAAAACATGTTTTCTGACTGTCTTTTAAAATATGATAGATTCAGTTTGAATACACTTCAAGCCTCTAGAGCAGGACAATTCAGCAGCAGCCTCCAAGTTACTGAGGATGGCAGCAGCCCCCACTGAGGCCATCCCTGCCCAGAGACCCTGGGGGACTGGGCAGACAAGGAGAGCGTCAATGGGGCTGGGCAAGCAGAACTCAGAGGCACCAAGGGCACCAACAGCTGGGAAATGGAGTGTGGAATGTGGCTGTGAAATCCCTGCCTGGGCTGGGCCAAGCAGGACAGACAAGCCCTGACTGCCATCCCCCAAACCATTTTCTCAAGAAGACATTTAAAAGGAGTGACAATCATTTGTGTCCTCTGAGTTGGATGTCCTGCAGAAATACCAACAAAAGATTCTCAGGAGCTAAGAACAACCAAACAGCCTTTAGTGGCAACTTGAGAATATCAGAGAAACTTTGGCAGAAGGTTTAATATGACATTCAATCAACAAAAAAACACTTCTCAGTGCATTAACTTGGGCCATTCAACTTCACAAGCTCTAAGCCCGTTCAGTTTTAAGTTAATTATAATTTGCAAAAGGAGAGAATTAGAAGAAGACACAGAAAGAGAGAAAGACAAATAAGATATGGAGAAGCACAGACAGAGCTCACAGCTAATGATTCAAGCCAGCCAGGGCTTCTCCAGTCTGTCACAATAGGGATTATTGGAGGTGGAACCCAAATTTGGCCATGGGCACCTGGCCGAGAAGGACAGCTCTTTTCCATGGGAAGGAAAGCACGGAGCCTTCGCCAGGGTTTTGGGGACAGATGAGAGGTGACCCTTGTGACACCACTGCCCGACAGACTTGTCCTGGCGATATTCCTATGGGAATAATCCCTGTGTGAAAAATGCCAATCACTAGCTTTTTAAAATTTTAAAAGTTTAATAATATTGAAATGGTTATAAAAATAGTAATACAATTAGAGTAATAAAAATTTAGAGTTAGTGCGATTGCAAGAGAATAAAAAGCAAAGTCCTATGGACGTCCGGATGCTCTCGGGCACTTAAGCCACGACAGGCATACCTTGTGAACAGAGTAATAACCCTTAAAAACCATATACTGTTCCATATTCATACATACTTCATGGTTATGCATACCTTCTCTTTAAAATAAGAAACTCTGTCTGGAATATGTCAACTCCTTCTTCTAATCCCCACAGTGTCCTCAAGTCTGAGCAAGGCCTGAAGAAATTAGCTTCTTCTGGTAATTCTTCTTCAGAGAACCATAATTTCCTCTTCTCTGGAAGATTTAGGTGTTCTGGGACTGTTACCTCAAAGCGAGTATCTCATTCCCTTAGAAAAACACCACATACATAGTTTCTCTTTTAACATTCTCTTATAACCTAAAACTATATTTAACACACTACTGAAGAGAATTAATATAGCATAACTTTCTAACATTACACATATAATATTCATTTTAATATTTGCTAAAAGCCAGTCATAAAAGATGCATTTTTCACACCTGGATATAAGGAAATGTGGTGGTGAAATCCAAGTTCTGGCCATGGGTGCCTAGAGGAGAAGGACAGTTCTTTTCTATAGGAAGGAAAGCACGGAGCCCCAGAGTTTCAACAACAGATGAGAAGAGTCCCTCAACATGCCAAGGTCAGCTGGACCAGTCAGGTGGCCCCTGGGAGGCCAAACCAGCCAGACCTGTTCTGTGTGCCCTTGGCTTTATGGGGCCCTGCAGTGTCACAATGGGCCCTTAGCTGGAAGGAGTCCCAGAGTGTCACCATGGCTCCTAGGTTCCAGAAGGCTCCGCAGTTTCCCAATGGTCCCAACAATTCCATGAGGCCTTGCAGTGTCACAATGGTCTCCGTGGTTCTACAGTCCCCACAGTGTCACGGGACTCCTCTCTTCCATGAGGCCTGCAAGGTCACAATGGACCTTTGGACCATGGGGGTTGGCAGTGTCACAATGGTCTCCTTTGGCTCCACAGTGTCCCAATGGACCATTGATTACAGGCAGCTTCTCTGTGTCACCCTGGAGCTTTGTTTCCATGGGGTCTCACAGTGTCACAATGGCTCCTTGCTTCCATGATACCCCAAAGTGTCATAATGGTCTCCACAGTTCCATGAGGCCCCGGTGTGTCACAAGGGGCCCTTGGTTGGATGGGGCCTCAGAGTGTCACAATGATGCCTCCATTGCATGGAGCCACACAGCATCAGTACGGTCTCCTTTGCTTCCATGAGCTCCAGCAATGCCACAGTGGTCTTCATGATTCCATGAGGTCCCACAGTGTCACAATGGTCCCTTGGTTCCATGGGCCCTGTGCTGGTGCATTCCCCCCACCCCTTCTCAGCCCGCCCTGCCAGCTGAAAATGCTCCTTGGGCCTCAGCCTTGGCCAACAGCCCCTGGGCTCAGCTCCTCTGGAGCTCATCACAAACATGGTCTGCTCCAGGCACTGCTGCTGCCCTACGAGCTCCTGGTTTCTTTAGGAGCAGCCCTGGGAACTGTTTTTGTTCCCTCAGTGGCACAACATCCCTGTTCTCACACTGCCAAAGAAAGCTGTTGATGCCAAGTGCAGCCAGGATGAAGCATTGCTGGGACTGAAGCCCCTCTCTTGGGGCCCTACAAACTGCGCTCCAAAAGGAGCCCCTTGGAGCTCTCCTGGGCCAGCCACCTCCCTCTGGTTGGGGCGTCTCCGATCCGGGAACTCTCCCGTTTGCTGCACTCGGGGGATCCCCCAACAACGACGGAGCCTGGGCCGATCCCCCCACTCCTCCAGGCTCAACCCTTTGCCCGCTGGGGAGATGCCACAGCCTCGGCAGGGAGCATTTCCCTGCCCTCAGGGGAATTTCTCTCAGGTGCCTTGCACTGACACTTTGTGTCTGTGTGCACACACCAGTGCATGTGCTGGGGAAATGTGGCAGAAATGCTGCTCTCTGAGGGGCTTGAGTGCCTTGGATAGTTGAGTCAGTCAGGCCTGTAAGGAAGGTTAAGTCACAAGCTGTAAGCTAAGTTAAATGCTGCTGAGAGTTGTTCTTTTTCTAAGTTGTTAAGTTTCAAATAAGTTATAATCTATGTCAAATATTGTTAAGTGTTATTCCATTGCCAAATTATGAAGTTCTGGGTTATAAGTAAGGTTAAATACTGTTACGTGCTGTTCTTTTGCTAAATGATGAAGTCTAAGGTATCAGTCAAGTCCTGTTAAGTTTGAGCTCTGTTAAGCTTTTAGGCCGTATTCCTTTTATCCTTGCCCTCACTGTCCTTTTGTCACACACACACACACACACACACACACAGACACACACACACAGGGACAGTTCTTGGCTCATTTCTGGTTTAACTGCCTGGATTTTGTTTGGTTTACTTGTTGCTGTATTTCCTTGGTGTGCCTGAAGTGTCCAGTCAGGAGCAGAGTGACTCTTGCCAAGGAACTCTGTGGTACTGTTGATTAATATTAAATCTGGTTTTTACTGATCCCATGCCAGGGATTTTTTAACTGCTCTCAAACCCTCATTCATAACAGGGTGAAGGAGCCCTGTCCCAAGCTCTGGCCCTGGGGGACACAGGGACGCTGCTGGGGGTCCTTGTCCCCCTGACTCCCCATCCCCGTGTCAGGCTCTGGGGTCGATCTCGTGGAACATCCTCTGGGGGAGGCTGCGGTGCCAGGGGTGGGGGGACCGGGTGGCACAGGGGACCCTGCTATGCACGAGCAGCGTTGGACTTCTCTGGGGGGAACTGTGAGGGGGGCAGAGGTGTAGTGACCTCCCCAGTGACCTCATACATCCCCTGTGATGTCACACAGGCCCCTATGATGTCACACAACCCATTGTGATGTCACACCGCCTCCTGCGATGTCTCAGCTCACCCTGGGATGTCACAAACTCCCTTGTGATGTCAAAGAGCCAACCCTGGGAGATCTCTGTGATATCATACAGCTGTGCTGTGATGTCACAGAAGACTCTGTGACACCACAAAGTCACTCTGTGATGCCACTGTCTGTTCTGTCATGTCACAGATTGCTCTGTGATGTTACTCAGATGCCCAATGATGTCACAACCCACACTCTTGGAAAGTCCCCATGGAACCCCTCTGAGTGTGTGTGACAAATCTGATCCTAAGCAGACAGTCATCACCAGAAGCCTTTGCTATGGTCAGCTTCCAGTGTGACCATCACCACCCCCTGTTGCTATGGTCCATCCCTTGGCAGCTCCATGGAGACCCCATGCCAGGGGTGGCTGCTGATTTATTAAAGAAATATGGATATTGATCTAGCACCAATATCCAACTGTGACGGACAAAAACTCTCTAACAGTTTAAAGTTGGGAAGAGTATGCTTATTGCGACGCCGGGCAGCGTGCGGGATAGCTCCCAAATACACACCGCACCTTTCAGATGATTACAGAGTCCTTTTATCCACACAAGTGTTGAATACCCAAAATACAAATACATATTCATACTTTTGGTACATCCCATTCCTCGCTTGATATGCTAATAATTTCAAAAGCTATTAAGCATGCGTAGTTTGTTCCTTGAAATGGGTTGGTGGTCCCTTTCATGGGGAGGGGTCCCAAAATGAGGAAGTAAATGAAGTCTTCCTCATTCTGACCTTTCTACATTTTCAATGCTAATATGACAAATGAACCTTGGTAGAACTCCCATTCCCTGTCTTCAACTGGTTTCAGAACACAGGAGGCCCACAATTGTCTTATGTTGCTAAAAGCTATTTGTCAGTTTCTACATTCTTCATTACAAACCCAGCAAACTAAACATGGTGTTGACAAGCAATCAATTATTAGTTAACTACGAACTCTTAACTTCATCAAGGCCTACTTAAAAATCCCTTTATTTTAATTAACTCTAGTAAGGCTTATCTCTAACTAAAATCTTAGCTCCTCTAAAATCTCTAAATCTCTTAAAGTTTATGTTTCACTGCCATGGACACCTGTTGCCACCTGAAGCCTGAGTCTGTAGCCATGGCAACCATTGGCAGTCCCATTCCCAGGGTCATGGGAACCCAGAACCACAGAATTGGCTGAGCTGGGAGGGATCATCACGATCCTCGAGTCCAGCTGCTGGCCCTGCACAGGACACCCCAACAATGCCAGCCTGGGCCTGGCAGTGGTGTCCAAACACTGCTGGAGTGCAGAGAGCCCTGGAGCTGTGACCCTTCCCTGGGGAGCCTGGTCAATGTCCCAGCAGCCTCTGGGGAAAAACCTTTTCCTGAGATCCAACCTAAGCCTGCCCCGACTCAGTTGCAGCCGCTCCCTCCACTCCTGTCCCTGGGCACCAGAGTGAAGAGGTTCCCACAGCTCCCAGCCAGGGACCCGCTCCCAAGGCTGCTGCCATGGCCACCAGGGCTGGCACCAGCTGGGATGCTCAGTCTCCACCAGCCAGGGTTTAGGAATGGGATTCCCCAATTTCCTGCTCCTGCTAAAACCGCCCTGCTACTCGCTGCCCTCCCGCCTCCCATGGAAAGCACAAAAGGCAAAGATCCCTGGCTGGGATAAGAAAAATTTATTGTGAACAGCAACCACATAAGGAAGAAATAGGAACACAAACAATATTGAACACAGAAGAGATAAGAAAACTACACCACCACCGACTGTCTCTTCCCAGCCACCTATTCCCTCCTACCTGGAAAGGCCACCCTCCTCTTCAGGAGAGAGAGAGAGTCCCTTTCCTGCCACTGGCAATGACCTGATGTGGGAGTGAATGTTATGACAGCACCACGGCCAGACCCTCGTGTTCTTTGAGCCCACCTCATGTCATTGCCAGAGGCAGGAAAAGAGACAGGTTTCTTCCCAGCATGGATCACCAGAGGGAGGTGATGGATCACCCATCACATGGGAACATGGGTCACCAGGGCTCTTCCCAACGTTGGTCCTCCAATGGGGGATGAAGCTGGAGGACTGCACGAAGCTCTTCCTGCAGTCAGGCCATTTGCAGGCCTTCCCTTACTGGTGTGTCCGTTGGTGTTCAGTCAAGTGAGAGTTCCTGGAGAAGTTCTTCCCACACTGGGGACACTCGTAGGGCTTCTCCCCGGTGTGGATGCGGCGGTGGCTGACGAGGTGGGAGTTTTGCTTGAAGCCCTTCCTGCAGTCGGGGCAGCGGAAGGGCCTCTCCTCGGTGTGAATCCGCTGGTGTAGGATGAGATGGGAGCTGATCTGAAACCTCTTCTGACACTCAGGACACTTGTAGGGTCGTTCCCCAGTGTGAATCATCTGGTGGCGGATCAGCTCAGAGCTGCAGCTGAAGCCCTTCCCACATTCCCCACACTTGTAGGGCCATTCCCCAGTGTGGATCATCTGGTGGCGGATCAGGTTGGAGCTCCGGCTGAAGCTCTTCCCACACTCCAAGCACTTGTAGGGCTTCTCCCTGTCATGAAACTGCTCATTCACCACCAGCTTCGAGCTCTGGCTGAAGCTCTGTCCACCTTCCTGGCACAGACTGGGTCTTTTCTCTTCAGAGCACTCTGGGCTGGGTTTGGAGCCCCTCTTCCTGCGGGATCTCTGGGGCTTTACCTCCCCATTGGATTCCAGCACTGTGGAACCACTCGAAACGGCCTCTTCCATGAGGCTCTGCTGCGGGGATTTGTCCTCCCTGGTCTCCATCTTCAGCTCCTTGTCTGGGGAGGAACAAGGACAGGATGGGATTTGCCTCCATGCCAGAGGGAAGGGGAAGGAGATGCCCCCAGTGCATCCCCGGGCGGTCGGCGCTGGCAGCGGGGTTGTCCTGCAGCCGGGGGCAATGCTGGGCTGGGAGATGGAGCAGGAGAGGGGGGGAAAGGGGCAGTGACTTCCTCCTCACCTGCCTGGGTGTCCTGGGGCATTGTCTCGGTTTGAAAAGACAGGTGTCTGCTAAGGAAGACAGGATCCTCTCTTGAAATAGAAAATGTAAACCCCTTCCCTCCAAATTATGATGATTTTGAAATTAAGGGTTTCTCGGGGAAAAATATGGGCATAGGAATAACAGTTCTTTCCTAGAAAAATACAAATGCTATTGGACAAAGAAAAAAAACCACTGACTGAGTCAGAATACGACCTGACACCCTGTGGGTCAGGATGCTGGCAGCAGTCCCAGGAAATGGGGGCTGCAGTCCTCCTGCAGTATGACAGGTGTGGTTGTGTTGAAGCAATGATCCTGTAGAAGGGTGAAGTTTTCCTCTGAAGGTCCAGTGGTGGTGTTGTTGGGAATCTTCCTCTGGGAATCCAGTGGAGAAGAAAAGCTGCTCCACTGAGAATGCAGTGGGAAAAGGATGCCGATGGCCTTCAAAGTCGGAGATTATGAACAGGCAGGAATGCTTGGCCCCTCCCCCTGGGCGGAGCATCTCACAATGGGATGATGTCATTTTTCTCAGTCCTGCAGGGACATTCAATGGCCCATTAAGAGAAGATATTTCCTGCAGGAAAGATTGGTTGTGGAAGAGATAAAGAAAACTGGTCAATTAACAGATGATAACTGTATCACTTCTAAGAGATGGGAATTGATTACACACGCCCAGCTACATCAGGTAATTTAGAGATATTGACCCTTGTTCTGCCACTGCAAGATTTGGGAGAAAATACCTTTGACCACTACTTTTCCATTTTCACAGACCTTGGAGAGGACCCAAAAATCTCCCAAGATGGGGTTTGGAGGCCTCATCACACAACCAGCAGGCAGAGGCTGCGGGCTCTGGGCTCAGTGGCATGGAGACTGAGGAGAGAACAGGAGTAGCCTGGGAGGGGCTGAAGGGTGGTTTCAGAGATGGTGGAGCTTTTCTTCCTAGAGGAGATAAGCATGAGAAGGAAATAATGGCACCAAGGGCAGCTGGAGAGGCCCAGACTGGACAGCAGGAGAAAGGAATTTCTCTCCCAGGGCAGGGCTGTGGTGCAAGACGTCCCCCAGGAGCAGCCTGGAGCAGCCCAAGGCTTTGTGTGGCCTGGCAGCTCCTGTGCACAGCCCAGCAGGGCTGGACCACTGCCTGCAGCCAGCCCAGGCACAGCCCAGAGGCACAGAGAGCTTCAATCAGTCAGGGCTGGGAAGGTGCTGAGAAGTGCCTGGGGCACAATCACTGCCAGCCCTTGACACAGGAACCTCTGGCTGCAGGACAATGCAGCTGCAGCTCCTGCAGTGTTCTCCTAAGGCTGGAACATCCCAATGCCCACAGACTCTGTGAGTCCATTCTCTGAGGCCAGGGGTGGCCAGGGCTGTCCTGCAGAGCAGGGTCCTGCAGCCCAGGGCGCTGTGCTGGGCCAGGGCCTCTGCTGCCTGCCAGGGACAGCTCTCAGCCAGCCCTGGGTGCTTCTCACAGCACTGGGGGACAAGATCTGGCTGCAAGGAGACAGCTGGTAAGGCTTGGAAGTGTTCTCCTTGTGTGCTGAGGATGCTGCATTGTTCAGGACTGCACCCAGCACGGCACTGAACTGCAGAACATTTCCAAGTAGATTCTACAGGGAGAACAGCAAGGCAGGGGCTGCATAAAAGGGAAAATCCTTCTTTTTTAATCTACTGCTCTGGGATGCCTGGATGAGAAATTGCACATAGATATTCGTCTCAGTTCAGGTGGAGAAAAATAAACAAGTTTTCTCTCAGA
This sequence comes from Vidua macroura, assembly GCF_024509145.1. Lineage (NCBI taxonomy): Eukaryota > Metazoa > Chordata > Aves > Passeriformes > Viduidae > Vidua > Vidua macroura. Next base: position 682,192 of record NC_071606.1, read on the forward strand.
TCTGAATAAACCAGGCAGTGACAGAAATCAGCACAGTGGCCTTCAGAGGAAGCATCTGTGTTGCTTTTCCAGCCTGCTCAGGGTTGCTCTGACGTTGCCATCAGAGGCTGCAGAGCCAGAGCTGCCCCTGGGCAGTGCCTGAGCTGGGAGGGCTCTGTAGGGCAGAGCTGAGCCCCCAGGGCTGGGCTGGGCTCTGGCAGCTCAGGCAGGGCCCAGCCCAGGGCACAGGGAAGCAGCTGCTGGCAGGGACAGCTCCAGGCAGCAGAGTCCTGGGCAGGCAGTGGGGGAAATGTGGCCCTGTGAAAAATCCATATTATATACCTCTACGCACATATTTACTATATGTATTATGCTGAAAGTTATGCTGTATTAACTTTTAATAATATAGTAAATGTAGTTTTGTAATCAAAATCAAGCATTAGTAGTTAAAATAGAAACTATGTGTGTGAGATCTTCTTTTTATTAGAAAAGGAGAAGATAATCAAGGAATTCTTCACACAGAGACAACAACTACAGAAACCCGTACATTTTCCAGAGAAGAGGAATTTATGGTTTTCCTTATCAACAGAAACAAAGTTCTTTAAGCCTGACTTAGCCTCCAAGGCACCTGGTGATTAACAGAAACTTTTTGAGAAGTACCATATGAATTTCTTGTTTTAAATAAAATATATGCAAAATCATGAAGTGTTTTGTATATGCAACAGGTTACCCCTCTTAAGGAGTAAGTTTTCTTTTAATGGGGTCCCTTTTCTGGCTCAGTTTTGTCCAGAGAGAGGTACCCAGCCCGGGCTGTAACTCCTTGCAGTTATTGTCTCATTAGCTGTCCTAACTCTAATTGTCTAACTTTTATTACTATACTTGTATTATTATTTTTTGTAACCATTTTATTTTTATTAAACTTTAATAAATTTTAAAAGAAGTGATTGGCATTTTTCACACCCCCAAGCTGTGCTGGGATATTTGAAGTCCTCTCCAAACCCCGTTATTCCAGGATTACTTTTTTTACAGATGCCCATGCCAAGACAGCACAAATGTCCAACAGCAGCTCCATCAGCCACTTCCTCCTGCTGGCACTGGCAGACACGTGGCAGCTGCAGCTCCTGCACTTCTGCCTCTCCCTGGCCATCGCCCTGGCTGCCCTCCTGGGCAACGGCCTCATCATCAGCGCCGCAGCCTGCGGCCACCACCTGCACACGCCCATGTTCTTCTTCCTGCTCAACCTGGCCCTCAGCCACCTGGGCTCCATCTGCACCGCTGTCCCCAAAGCCATGCACAATTCCCTCTGGGACACCAGCACCATCTCCTACACAGGATGTGCTGCACAGCTCTTTTTCTTTTTGTTCTTTATAGGAGAAGAGCTTTCCCGCTGGACGGTCAAAAATAGGGTAGAAACTGTTGCAAAATAGATAATAATATGCTGCTAAAAGGTTTGGTTCTTATATTTTAAAAGGAGTTAAAAGGGTAGTTATAAGAAAAACAGTACTCAACTTACTTTTCTTAAGTGCTCTTCTTTTCAAGCACTTTAGAAAAGGTCTTTCTGGTCCTTTTTCCTGGCTCCCCATTTCTCTCTTCTCTTGGCTTGCTGTTCTTCTCTGCCTTCTTGATTCAAGGCATCAGAAGCAGTCCTGCACTGATTGGCTGATTGCTGATTGTATCTCCTGGCCATCTAGTAAGTGCTTGAATGCCCCTGGGAAGGTGTGAATTGTCCCAGCTGATAGCCATGCATTGAGGGTTCTGAGATAATGGGGCTGCAGCTGCCCCTCCCTCTGTCGGTTGGTGTTTCCCAGCTGGTGTTATCCTTATCAGGCTGGTGACTCATCTTGGGATCAGTTTTCCTTCCAGCCCCTGCTCTTTTTTCTTTTTGGCAAGGAGGCACTTGGTTTGAAGCTTGGCCAGAGCCAAGGGTTGGCAGAGCAAGGTGCTCTGGATGCCTTCCAGCCTCACCAGGCCACATGGCATGGGCCAGCACAGGCTGTCCCACATGGCCCCATCCCAGTGCCTGTTGCTCTGCTGCTCTGGACACCCATTTCTCTTTCTCACTCTGCTCTCCTGAGCGCCCTTCTGTGCTTCAGTTCTTTCAGTGCTGCTGTGCCCTCAGCAGATGCTTTTCAAGGCCCAGGATCATGTTCCACTCTCCATTAGGTTTTTGCCCTGGTCAGGTGGGAGTATTCAAGGGTGAGTGAGACTTCTTGAGCAATGCTTTTCTCTCTGGGTGCAGATCAGCTCTTGGAAGGGAGCCGGGGAGTCCCAGGGGATGCGATGTTGTCATTTCTGCCCTGTCCCGGCCCCACTGGCCACCTGCTGTTCTTGGACCCACCAGCAACCCCACAAGGGAAGGATCCTGGGGGGGTCCCAGGCAAGACAAGCAGCTCTTGAACCTTCTCCATCCTCAAGGCATCACTGACAAAAGCGCACGGGCTCCTGAATGGGTCCTGGACATCCCTGCCAAGGATGAATGGAGACTCAGTGCCGGTCCCACGAGGGTGATTTGGCCACTCCTTCCCAGTGAGACCTTCCTAGGTCTCCAGCACAGACAGTCTGTGGCATCCTGTCATGCCTCCAGAAAGATGGATGGATTCTGCCCCTTTGGAATGGGGGTTTCCAAGCACAGTGCATCAGTGTCCACCAGAGACACATCCTTGATGCTGCCTTGGGGCTGCTGTGCCAGCCCACTGATCCCACCTGTGCCAGGGGCCCTGACTGTCCCTTTTGGATGCTGGGATGGACATAGGGCCTCTTGCTGCTCAGGGAAGGGATCTGTGGGGTTTGTTCCTGCCAAGCAGAATTGCCTAGAGCAGGGTGGCAAGTCTGAGCAGCCCTTCTGCTCTGCCTCACAGACACTGGAGCAGGAGCTCTCCTGCAGAAATGCTTTGGGGCCTTTGGGCTTCCTTCCAGGATCTGTACCTGAGCTTCCTCACCACAGGGAGGTTCCCCATGCAACCTCCTCATGTCCAAGCTGCCAGTGCTGCAGACAGAACCGGGGGTGACACATGGGCTGTGCCACCAGCACCTTTCCTTGGAGCAGCAAGAGGCTGACTCCCTGTGACTGGGACAGTGGCTGGAAATGAGAGGGAAAACACATCCTTCCTGAAAGGCTGCACAGCCATAGGAACAGATTCTGCAAAACTGAGAGAGAGCCCTGAGGGAAGCAGGGACATTCCCATGGGGTCCCCAAAGCTGGGGCACCAATCTGCCCACACTGGGAGCCTCCGTGAATGTCCAGCTCGTTCTCCTTGGGCTGTCAGCACGGGGTCCATTGCCATCCGGTTCCATCCCCCTGACTGGCACTGATCTCCAAGGAAGCCTGGCCCAAAGTTCAGCCAAAGCCTCAGCCAAAGTTCCCCAATTAGGACACTGCGGAGTCTTGCACAATTCCTTTTCAAGATGATGTCAGCACATCAATGACATCATAGCACTTGTCCATCTAGTCAAGAATCCCCCACGGGGACACTCTGCTCTCTCATCCATGGAGCACAAAGCAGCAACATTCCAGAGGAAAATCTTTGCCCATGGGCAAGTTCCAGAGCAAACAGTCAAGGCAGTGGCCTGAAATGTTTTCCCAGCTGGGTCACCAGAGATCCCGGATGCATCCACAGTGTCCCTGTGGAAAGAGAGAAGCAGGAGCCTTTCACTAATTTCAGTTATGTCAAACAGGAATCGCAGCCATGGACATGTCTCGGGAACCACTTCTCCACTTCTTTTTTCCTACTTGGAACCTGGGGCAAAGATCTGGTTAGTCCTGGGGGAAAAAAAAAACAAACACGGACACTGGGATTCTCTGTGACTCAGGCAAGGCTCCCACAGGCTTCAGCACCCAAACCTTTGACCCCCACTGTGGTTCTCCTGAAAAATATGAGTGTCAATTCCCAAACAGGGCCACAGGAAGGTTTTATGGCCGGGCAAAAGTTAGAGGAGTGGCATGTGGTGAACAGTTGAAAAAGCAGAAGTTTCCAAGTCCTTGAACTTCAGAGGCTACAAGGAGAAAGCTTGAAGTCTTTATGGTCCATTAATCTCTGTCTTCCCTCTGTTTATCTGGCACATTCCAAGTCCAGAGCAGATTATGGGAAGCAGACCTGCAGGAAGAGTTGAAGGCTCATTGCCAGAGAGAGGAAGAAAAGGGGAAGGAGGGAAAAGAATTGCAATTGCTTTTTTAGCACTAGGACCACAAAAAGCTCTTCACCCATTATCAACATCGCAAGGGTGAGGCACGTTCCTCGTTTCTTATGCTAAAGTGCAGTAATTTGGAAATTGTGCCTGGATTAGAACAAAACCACAGGCCAATAAGTGACCCACTTTGGTTCCAAATCAGAAATCATGCAACTTCTCCCCAGATGTGTTTCCCTGCAATAAAGAAGGCAGTTTGAAAAATTTTGTCCCAAGTTCCTTCTAAGTTCATGACTTCAGACAAATTGGAACCATCCTGGCAGCACAAAAGCAGCCACAATGAGCAGGATCAAACCCCCAGGTCATCCTTCAATGCACTCGATCCACACCTTCCACAGCCCAGCAGCAATTCCTGCCTCTGCCCCCCACGCTGGGTCAGCCTGAAGGGATCGCTCTGTTGTGCGGGGCCGGCTCCTGCAGCGCTCGGAGCCGCTCTGTGTCCCGCAGCTCCACAGCTGCGGGGCCTGTGCCACCTCTATTCCATGGCTGTAGTTCCTGTTCCACCACTGCTGCACCTTTTCCATGCTCACTCCACTGCTGCTCAAAAGCTGTGTTGTGCTGTTTCAGCACACTTGCTCTGCTCCTCCACCACTGCTCCACTGCTGCTCCAACACTGCTCATCCACCACTGTTCCACTGCTCCTTCTCTGCTCCTCCCCTGCTCCCCTGTTGTTCCACGGCTGCTGCTTCTGATCTAGTGCTGCTGCCACAGCTGTGGTGTCACAGAGAGGGGAAGGTTGGGGTTGCCACTGCTCTGGTGTCACCAAGACAGGGACAATGGGACTGCCACTGCTCGGGTGTCACAGACAGGGAAACACTGGGGTTGCCACGGCTGTGGTGTCACAGACAGGGGAACTCAGCAGCTGCCAGGGCTGTGGTGTCACAGAGAGGGGAATGTTGTGGCTGCCTCACAGCGGTATCACACACATGGGAATGCTGGGGCTGCCACTGCTCTGTTGTCATACAGAGGAGAACGTTGGGGCTGCCAATGCTGTGATGTCATAGAGAGGAGGATATTGGGGCTGCCTCTACCGTGGAGTGATAGAGAGGGGAATGTTGTGGCTGCCAAAGCTGCGGTGTCACAGACAGGGGACGCTGGGTCTTCCACTGCTGTGGTGTCACAGAGAGGGGCACTTGGGGCTGCCACATCTATGGTGTCACAGAGAGGAAAATGTTGAGGCTGACACTGCTCTGGTTCCACAGACAGGGGAACGCTGGGGCTGTCACGGCTGTGATGTCATAGAGAGGGGAATGTTGGAGCTGCCATCCTTGTGGGGTCAAAGACAGGAGAACATTTGGGGCTGCCACCCCTGCGGTGTAATAAAGAGGGGAATGTTGGGGCTGCCACTGCGGTGCTTGTGGCAGCAGCTCTCTGGCCACAGAGAGCAGGCACAGACTTTCCCAGGCATTTTCCTGGGGAAGGATGGGAGAAGATCAGAGAAAAAAATGAGAAACAATTCTCATCTCCACTTGTTGCACCTGCTGTTGTGCACATGTGTGGAATGTGTCATGGAGATTTGTTTGCCAAAGGGTGATTTTGTAATTGGACACTGGGTGGTGTTTGGATGGATTGACCAATTAGGTCCCAGCTGTATCGGACTGGCTGTAAGGGTTGCTGAGTTTCTTAAGAAGTACAGTATAATACAGTATAAGATGATATAATAAAGCAATTGATCAGGCTTCTGCAGTCATGGAGTCAATGCTAATTATTCCCCAGCTGGGGGCCTGTGGCGACAGGTGTCTACCTGGAAAGGGGCACAGGATTTAATACCTGTTAGTTTCATAAGAAATAAGCACATCTTTATTATCTGGGTCACTTGAGTACTTTGAAGAAATGGCAAAGTTTTCCCACCAGGAACAGGAATTTCCTGCCTCTACTGTTTTCGTCTGCTGATGGCAGGAGAAGAAATACTGATCTTCCCCTCTACCGATGCCACCAACATTCAGTCTAATATTTCATGACCCTCTTCCTTCAGGTGTTTCCAGCTCTCCTGGTTAACTGGCCATGTCTAAGGACGTCTCTTCATTTACATCAGCTGCATCTATGTCCTTCCAGTTGCTCCCAGATTTCCTCCTGCAGCTGGACTCTGGTCATTCCAATGTGTCTCCCTTTACTGGCTTCATGCTTTGAGCATCAGGGAGTTTCCCAGTCTTTCAGAAGTGTAAATAACTCCTTACTCAGCATCTTAGTTGTAGTTTTATCTTTTATATCTCCTCTTCTTATCCCTTTGACTAAAATCCTTCCTGTATGGCAATGCCTTGTAGATGAGGGACATGTCAGACGCTGCTGGAATGTCACAAGGAGCAGAGAGAAAGGTTTTGATGTTTATTAAAATTTATGATGTTGACATTTTTGCTGTTGGCCATGAAGAGAAAGCTTTCTGTGCCTCTGAGTCTCAGCAGTTCCTGGGCCCTCAAAGGACACAAACCTGATGAGTTGTGGTTGCCACTCCAGTGGCTGCACTTGGACCTCCCTCCATAGCCAGAGCAGAGCTCCCTTGTCCCACAAAGTCCCTGGCACTGGAGGGATGAAGGAAACAGGACAGGCTGTGGGGATCAGGGGCAGGGCAGAGCCAGGCAGAAGAAGGACTTTTGCATTTGGTGGAGCTGTGCCTTGCCTTGGCTTTGTTGGCTGACAAGACATGAACATCCCTCTGTGTCTCGGGCTGCTCCTTCTCCAAGGAAAGCAGGTGGGAGTTGGAGCCAAGGAGCTGAAACCAGCAGGTGCAGCCTGGGCTGCAGGGAGCTCAGATTTGCACAAGGCTGCTCTGAGTGCCAGGGCTTGGATGGGGGAATTGCTGGGGTGAGAGTAGGGACAGAGTCAGATTGATGATCAGCCATGAAGGGTCTTGATTTTCATATCTATTCCAACTGCAGGAGGAGGTACTTGGATTCAGTGTCAATTGGAGATTGCACATAGCCGTGTATTAACAGGGAAAAAAACCTAAACAGGACCTAAAAGATGTTTTCTCACTGTCTTTTGAAATATGATCTATTCAGTTTGAATATACTTCAAGGCTCTGGAGCAGGAAAATTCAACAGCAGCCTCCAAGTTACTGAGGAGGTCAGCAGCCCCCACTGAGGCCATCCCTGCCCAGAGACCCTGGGGGAATGGGCAGACAAGGAGAGCGTCCCTGGGGCTGGGCAAGCAGAACTCAGAGGCACCAACAGCACCAACAGCTGGGAAATGGAGTGTGGAATGTGGCTGTGAAAGCCCTGCCTGGGCTGTGCCAAGCAGGACAGACAAGCCCTGACTGCCATCCCCCAAACAATTTTCTCAAGAAAACATTTAAAAGGAATTATAATCATTTGTGTCCTCTGAGTTGGATGTCCTGCAGAAATACCAACAAGAGATTCTCAGGAGCACAAAACAACCAAACAGCCTTTAGTGGCCACTTGAGAAAATCAGAGAAACTTTGGCAGAAGGTTTAATATGACATTCAATCAACAAAAAACACTTTTCATAGCATTAACTTGGGCCATTCAACTTCACAAACTCTAAGCCCGTTCAATTTTAAGTTAATCAAAATTTGCAAAAGGAGAGAATTAGAAGAAGACACAGAAAGAGAAAGAAAAATAACGTATGAAGAAGCACAGACAGAGCTACCAGCTACTGGATTCCAGCGTTGTTGAGATGGAAATTTCAAGAGGATGTAGGGTCAAGATGTGTGCTTGCCTTGTGGTCAGCCTTGAATACCCCTTGGTCTTCCTGGGCCCTTCCCCCAGCTGGGACTTGGGGTCATTTGGTCACTCAGGAGCTGGGCTGGGGGCTCCAGAGGTGGCTGTGGAGCATTGCCTGTGCTGTGCCAGGGACTGGCAGACACTGCTGGGCTGGGAGAGAGGCTCTGGGGGCATTGGGGTTCCAGGGCAGGGCAGTGCTGGGGTGACAGGGCAGGGCAAGGCTGGACCTGCCCTTTCCTCCCCCCCACACAAAATGTTTCAAGCCAACAATCTCCTCCAGTCTGTCACAATAGGGGTTATTGGAGGTGGAAGCCAAATGTGGCCATGGGCACCTGGCCCAGAAGGACAGCTCTTTTCCATGGGAAGGAAAGCACGGAGCCATCTCCAGGGTTTTGGGGAGAGATGAGAGGTGACCCTTGTGTCACAATGACCCCTTGCTTCCATGACGCCCCAACGTGTCATAATGGTCTCCACAGTTCCATGTGGCCCCACAGTGTCACAACGGGGCCTCACAGTGTCACCATGATCCTTACATTCCATGGAGCCACACAGAGTCAGTACAGTCCCCTTGGTTCCATGAGCTCCAGCAATGTCACAGTGGTCTCCATGATTCCATGAGGCCCCACAGTTTCACAATGGCCCCTTGGATCCATGGACCCTGTGCTGGTGCATTCCCCCCACCCCTTCTCAGCCTGCCCTGCCAGCTGAGAAATGCTCCTTGGGCCTCAGCCTTGGCCAACAGCCCCTGGGCTCAGCTCCTCTGGAGCTCATCACAAACACTGCCTGCTCCAGGCACTGCTGCTGCCCTACGAGCTCCTGGTTTCTTTTGGAGCAGCCCTGGGAACTGTTTTTGTTCCCTCAGTGGCACAACATCCCTGTTCTCACACTGCCAAAGAAAGCTGTTGATGCCAAGTGCAGCCAGGATGAACCATTGCTGGGACTGAAGCCCCTCTCTTGGGGCCCTACAAACTGCGCTCCAAAAGGAGCCCCTTGGAGCTCTCCTGGGCCAGCCACCTCCCTCTGGTTGGGGCGTCTCCGATCCGGGAACTCTCCCGTTTGCTGCACTCGGGGGATCCCCCAACAACGACGGAGCCTGGGCCGATCCCCCCACTCCTCCAGGCTCAACCCTTTGCCCGCTGGGGAGATGCCACAGCCTCGGCAGGGAGCATTTCCCTGCCCTCAGGGGAATTTCTCACAGGTGCCTTGCACTGACTCTTTGTGTCTGTGTGTACACACGAGTGCATGTGCTGGGGAAATGTGGCAGAAATGCTGCTCTCTGAGGGGCTTGAGTGCCTTGGATAGTTGAGTCAGTCAGGCCTGTAAGGAAGGTTAAGTCACAGCTGTAAGCTAAGTTAAACGCTGCTGAGAGTTGTTCTTTTCCTAAATTGTTAAGTTTCAAATAAGTCATAATCTATGTCAAATATTGTTAAGTGTTATTCCATTTCCAAATCATGAAGTCCTAGGTTATAAGTAAGGTTAAATACTGTTACGTGCTGTTCTTTTGCTAAATGCTGAAGTCTAAGGTCTCAGTCAAGTCCTGTTAAGTTTGAGCTCTGTTAAGCTCTGTCATGGTTTGACACTGGCACAATGCCAGCGCCCCCATGAAAATACACCTTCCCAAATAAATGCTGTGAGATGTTATCAGGAACAGAGCAGAGCAGGCCCAAGCTTAATAACAAAGGGGAAAAAAAACTTTATTAAACTACTACTACAAAAGACACACACACTAAATCCAGGATGAAGACCCTCTAAAACACCCGTCCTCCTCCCAGTTTCCAAGACAACCACCATGAAACGTCACCCGGGATTCCTGTTCAAATTACCACTCTTCAGATAATCAATACTCAGTCTATCAAGGGAGAGAGAAGCCTCTCCTGTGCCATAGACCCCACAGGAAACACAGTTGCCACCTCCTGTGTTTCCACATCACACACGGCAACCACCCAGAGTAAATCTGCCAGTGTGACACTCTCCTTTCCATGTCACAGGGCTCTCACCATCACGCATGGACAGACTGCTCATAGGGCTCCTGTAAGGATGCTTTGCCACAGACCCAAAGATACAACAGTTCAGCTTCTCATCTTGGGACTACAGTCCCCCCCATTTTCCCCTGGGGCCAAGGGTCCAGGAACAGAAATCATCTTCTTCCTGAAGACAGAGGGCATCACCATTCCCTCCTCAGCTTTCCTCTGTTCTTGCCATTCCTTCGCTGGTGGTTGCTGAAGCTGGTCTCCTTGGGTCACCACTGCATCCCCCTAAAATGCAGTCTCTATTGCAGGAGAATTTGGTTCAGTCGAGGGCTAACAAGAAAAGTCCAGCCAAAACCTACTTCATCATCTCTTCCCACCTAAATATTTCTTCTTCTAACATCTCAGGTCCTGGACTGTCTCTCTTCCACTACAAATCGAGGAGGAGTAATATTTTACAAAGCCCTCATTTCCTGGAAAGGGTTAAAAGTTCAGACTCCCTGGACGGCTGAAATCCCTGCCCCGCATTCTCGACTCCCACACTGGGCATCATCCCCCCCCTTTCTGCATCTCCTCTGCCGGCAAATCTCCAGGTGCCGTCAGGCTCTCTGTCTCTTTCCCTCTGAGGGGGAGGACAAAGGCATCTCTGCTTCTCTCCACCCTTCCCTCTGTAGGAGCTGGCTCAGTTCCAGAAATTCAGCCCCCTCGGCCGAACTGGACAAGGCCATGACTGGTCAGGGGAGAGTCTGCACTGCACTCTCTGATGACTGGAAACAAAGAGAGAGTTCCCCTGGGAGTTCTTGCTTTTAACCCCCTGTTAAAACCCCCTGAGAACCCTCTGTTCTCAGAGGCGTGTCCATATGTTCAGTGGTCACTCCAGGTGCCAATATCCAAACATGATCACTGATTGCTTTGACCCAACTTCCCGAAAAAAAAAATTTACTTCCATGTCAAACCACGACAGTAGAATCTACTTGGAAATGTTCTGCAGTTCAATGCCGTGCTGGGAGCAGTCCTGAACAATGCAGCATCCTCAGCACACAAGGAGAACACTTCCAAGCCTTACCAGTGGTCTCCATGCAGCCAGATCTTGTCCCCCAGTGCTGTGAGAAGCACCCAGGGCTGGCTGAGAGCTGTCCCTGGCAGGCAGCAGAGGCCCTGGCCCAGCACAGCGCCCTGGGCTGCAGGACCCTGCTCTGCAGGACAGCCCTGGGCACCCCTGGCCTCAGAGAATGTACTCACAGAGTCTGTGGGCATTGGGATGTTCCAGCCTTAGGAGAACACTCCAGGAGCTGCAGCTGCATTGTCCTGCAGCCAGAGGTTCCTGTGTCAAGGGCTGGCAGTGATTGTGCCCCAGGCACTTCTCAGCACCTTCCCAGCCCTGACTGATTGAAGCTCTCTGTGCCTCTGGGCTGTGCCTGGGCTGGCTGCAGGCAGTGGCCCAGCCCTGCTGGGCTGTGCACAGGAGCTGCCAAGCCACACAAAGCTTTGGGCTGCTCCAGGCTGCTCCTGGGGGACGTCTTGCACCACAGCCCTGCCCTGGGAGAGAAATTCCTTTCTCCTGCTGTCCAGTCTGGGCCCCTCCAGCTGCCCTTGGTGCCATTATTTCCTTCTCATGCTTATCTCCTCTAGGAAGAAAAGCTCCACCATCTCTGAAACCACCCTTCAGCCCCTCCCAGGCTACTCCACTTCTCTCCTCAGTCTCCATGCCACTGAGCCCAGAGCCCGCAGCCTCTACCTGCTGGTTGTGTGATGAGGCCTCCAAACCCCATCTTGGGAGATTTTTGGGTCCTCTCCAAGGTCTGTGAAAATGGAAAAATAGTGGTCCAAGGTATTTTCTCCCAAATCTTGCAGTGGCAGAACAAGGGTCAATATCTCTAAATTACATGATGGAGCTGGGGGTGTGTAATCAATTCCCATCTCTTAGAAGTGATACAGTTATCTTCTGTTAATTGACCAGTTTTCTTTATCTCTTCCACAACCAATCTTTCCTGCAGGAAATATCTTCTCTTAATGGGCCATTGAATGTCCCTGCAGGACTGAGAAAAATGACATCATCCCATTGTGAGATGCTCCGCCCAGGGGGAGGGGCCAAGCATTCCTGCCTGTTTATAATCTCGGACTTTGAACACCATCGGCATCCTTTTCCCACTGCATTCTCAGTGGAGCAGCTTTTCTTCTCCACTGGATTCCCAGAGGAAGATTCCCAACAACACCACCACTGGACCCTCAGAGGAAAACTTCACCCTTCTACAGGATCACTGCTTCAATACAACCACACCTGTCATACTGCAGGAGGTCTGCAGCCCCCATTTCCTGGGACTGCTGCCAGCATCCTGACCCACAGGGTGCCTAGTCCTATTCTGACTCAGTCAGTGGTTTTTATTTTGTGCTATCGCATTTGTGTTTTTCTAGGAAAGAACTGTTATTCCTATGCCCATATTTTTCCCTGAGAAACCCTTAATTTCAAAATCATCATTATTTGCAGGGAAGGGGTTTCCATTTTCTATTTCAAGAGAGGATCCTGTCTTCCTTAGCAGACACCTGTTATTTCAGACCGAGACAATGCCCCAGGACACCCAGGCAGGTGAGGAGGAAGTCACTGCCCCTTTCCCCCCCTCTCCTGCTCCATCTCCCAGCCCAGCATTGCCCCCGGCTGCAGAACAACCCCGCTGCCAGCGCCGACCGCCCGGGGATGCACTGGGGGCATCTCCTTCCCCTTCCCTCTGGCATGGAGGCAAATCCCATCCTGTCCTTGTTCTTCCTCCCCCAGACAAGGAGCTGAAGATGGAGACCAGGGAGGACAAATCCCCGCAGCAGAGCCTCATGGAAGAGGCCGTTTCGAGTGGTTCCACAGTGCTGGAATCCAATGGGGAGGAAAAGCGCCAGAGATCCCACAGGAGGAGCGGCTCCAAACCCAACCCAGGGTGCTCTGAGGAGGAGAGACCCAGTCTGTGCCAGGAAAGTGGACAAAGCTTCAGCCAGATGTCGGAGCTGGTGGTGAATGAGCAGCTTCGTGATGGGGAGAAGCCCTACAAGTGCTTGGAGTGTGGGAAGAGCTTCAGCCGGAGCTCCAACCTGATCCGCCACCAGATGATCCACACTGGGGAATGGCCCTACAAGTGTGGGGAATGTGGGAAGGGCTTCAGCTGCAGCTCTGAGCTCATCACCCACCAACGCACCCACACCGGGGAGAGGCCCTACGAGTGTCCTGAGTGTCAGAAGGGGTTTCGGATCAGCTCCCATCTGATCCTGCACCAGCGGATCCACACCGAGGAGAGGCCCTTCTGCTGCCCCGACTGCGGGAAGGGCTTCAAGCAAAACTCCCACCTTGTCACCCACCAACGCATCCACACCAAGGAGAGGCCCTACGAGTGCTCTGAGTGTCAGAAGAGGTTTCACACCAGCTCCCATCTCCTTCTGCATGAGCGGATTCACACCGAGGAGAGGCCCTTCCGCTGCCCTGACTGCGGGAAGGGCTTCAAGCAAAACTCCCACCTCATCAGCCACCGCCGCATCCACACCGGGGAGAAGCCCTACGAGTGTCCCCAATGTGGGAAGAGCTTCTCCAGGAACTCTCACTTGACTGAACACCAACGGACACACCAGTAAGGGAAGGCCTGCAAATGCCCTGACTGCAGGAAGAGCTTTGTGCACTGCTCCAGCTTCATCCCCCATTGGAGGACCAACATTGGGAAGAGCCCTGGTGACCCATGTTCCCTGTGATCCATGCTGGGAAGAAACCTGTCTGTTTTCCTGCCCCTGGCAATGACATGAGGTGGGCTCAAAGAACATGAGGGTCTGGCCGTGGTGCTGTCATAACATTCACTCCCACCTCAGGTCATTGCCTGGGGCAGGAAAGGGACTCTCTCTCTCTCTCTCTCTCTCCTGAGGAGGAGGGTGTCCTTTCCAGGTAGGAGGGAATAGGTGGCTGGGAAGAGACAGTCGGTGGTGGTGTAGTTTTCTTATCTCTTCTGTGTTCAATATTGTTTGTGTTCCTATTTCTTCCTTATGTGGTTGCTGTTCCCAATAAATTGTTCTTATCCCAGCCGGGGATCTTTGCCTTTTGTGCTTTCCATGGGAGGCGGGAGGGCAGCGAGTAGCAGAGCGGTTTTAGCAGGAGCAGGAAATTGGGGAATCCCATTCCTAAACCCTGGCTGGTGGAGACTGAGCATCCCAGCTGGTGCCAGCCCTGGTGGCCATGGCAGCAGCCTTGGGAGCGGGTCCCTGGCTGGGAGCTGTGGGAACCTCTTCACTCTGGCTGGCATTGTTGGGGTGTCCTGTGCAGGGCCAGCAGCTGGACTCGAGGATCCTGATGGAAAACCCAGGATGGCTGGGACTAGGGGTCCCGGGTGTTTTCGGTGTTGAGGAAAGCAGGGTCTGGGTGCTGGGAAAGTCAGGAATAGGGGTCCAGGGGGTCTGTGGGCGAAGGAAAAGGGGGCTCTGGGGGCTGAGAGAGGCGGGATGGCCGGGAAGGGGGTGCAGGGGTTGTTGGTGCCGGATAAGGGGGTGCAGGGTGGAACCCATGCCGGGAATGGGGGTGCGGGGGGATGGCGGCGCCCAGGAATGGGGGTTCAGGGGCCCCTCGGTGCTCCGGAATGGGCGATCAAAGAGTCCCGGTGCCGGGGGTCCCTCTCACCTCTCGCCGCCCCCCCCGGAGCCCCAGGAGCGCCCCCAGCCCCAGCGCTGGAGCCATCGCTCTGCTCCGCTGCGGCCCCGCCCCCAGAGCCGCCTCCGGCCCTGCCATTGGCGCCGCTCTTTGCTGCCCGCCAATGGCAGCCCGAGGCTGCAATGACGTCACCGGGCACCGGGCAGATCCCGGCGGCGCAGGGCGGGAAAGGCCGAAGCAAAAGTGCCCGAGGGAGCGAGGGGGGAGGGGACGGGGGAATTCCAGAGAATTCCCCGGGATCCCCTCCTGGCATCCCCCGGCAGCTCCTCGGCCGCTCCCTGCGGGACCCCCGGGCCGGGCTGGGCTCAGCTGCCGGGCCCTGCGCTCCAAGCCTGCCTGGAACCCGCCGGCTTCGGCCCGAAGCGGGGCAAGCCCCGCCATCCGCGGATCCATTTTTTCCTGCGGCTGCGGCTCCCAGCCCCGGCGGAGCAGGAGCGGGCGCTGGGACTGCGATCCCTGGCTGGCGATTCCCTTCTGTGCCTCTCGCTCTTCTCTCCCTTTCCTTGGGGCCATCACAGATCCCAGAGCGGCTGCAGAGCCCCGTGCCCAGGCCGGGTTTCCCAGCAAAGGGAGGCCTGGGGATGAGGTGCCCCGGGCTGGCCGGGAATGGGGGTCCGGGGGTGCCCGGAGTCAGGGAAACGGGGGATCCAGGGGCTGCCAGAGGAGGAGAGCCGGCAAAGGGAGTGCAGGGGATGTCAGGGCAGGATAAGGGGGTACAGGGGGTCCTGGAAGTGGGGAGGGAGCTGCGGGGGGGTCCCGCAGGACCCCAGGAATGGGGATTCCAACGGGGTCCCAGGGGGGCTCCCCGAAGCCGCTCCCAGAGGGGAGCAGGAGCTAGGGCAGGACTCTGGGGAGAGAAAAGGGGGTGACCCCGGCATGGGGGGACATGGGGGAGTCAGACGCGCTCCCAGGGGGGACACGACCCCCGGACCCTCCTCCCCTTCTCCCGCAGGGGAAGCAGAGCCCCAGCCCAGCAGACGAAGCCCAACACGAACCCCCGAGCCCCGGCAGCATCTTGGGGGGCGTCCGGCTGCAGCTCCGGGGGCGGGAGGGGCAGGATCTGGGAAACGGCAGCGGCTGCCGGGAGGGACCGGCGTGGACTGGGACAGGCTGGGATGGAGTGGGACACCGGGATACAGCGGGACACACCGCACCCAGGACTGGGACCCACAGGGAGCAGGATCAGAGCACACTGGGACCCAGCAGGACCAGAACTGGGGCAACAGGGATCATAGTGGCACCAACCGGGACTGACTGGGAGTGGCTGAGAGTGACTGGGATCATACTGCTGGAAACTGGAACCTTACTGGGCTGAGTGGATGTGACTGGGAATGACTAGGAGTATGCTGAGGTCATCTGGGATGTACTGGGAGTGTCTGTAACTGTACTGGGAGTGACTGGGAACACACTGAGAGCAACTGGGAGTGACTGAGTCTACACTGGGGGCAACTGGGATTGATGGCGACCATGCTGGGGAAGACTGGGATCATAGTGGGCTCATACTGGGATCATACTTGGAGTGACTGGGTCTATGCTAGGGGCCACTGAGAGCAACTGGAATCATACTGGGAGTGACCAGGATGATACTGGGAACATAGTGAGTGTAACTGAAAGTGGCTGGGAGTGACCTGAGGGGAACTGGGGGAACTGGCTGAGCTGGGGCTCAGGGCTGTTCTCCCCCAGGGCTGCCCCAGGTCCTGCTGCCACCCCCAGCCCACAGAGCCGAGGGACAGGGGACAGGGACAGGGGACAGCCGAGGGACAGGGGCGTCTCAGTGCCGGCAGGGCAAAGGGGTAAAAGGACGTCTCAGTTCTCAGGAATGGGAGTGCAGGGGGGTCTCAGGGTCACAGAAATGGGGGGGCAGGGACGTGGAGAGGTAGAAGGGAGTTGTAGGGAGTTGTGGAAGAGGGGACAGTGGGAGCCACGCCGCTCCGGCGCCTCCTGAACTCGCAGCACCCTCCTGTCCCCTCCTGTCAGGGAGTAGTGCAGAGCCAGAAGGTCCCCCCTGAGCCTCCTTTTTCCCAGGCTGAGCCCCTTTCCCAGCTCCCTCAGCCCCTCCTGGTGTTCAAGCCAGGGTAGAATACTAGTGCTACCCCAAGAGCAATGGATAGGCCTGCCAGGGGTGCCTTTATCACCACATTTGAAGCTTTCCTAAATACTTGGAGAAAAACTCTTCAGAAAGCACCAAAGTCAAGTCAGTAGCTCAAGTGAGGATCGCCTTTGAAAATCGCTGCGGCTCGGCCCGGCCCCGCCCGGCCCGGCCCCGCCCGGCCCCGACGATCGGGTGCCGTGGGTGCCTGGTAACCGCGAACGCGGCGGCGGCGGCGGCTGTGACGTGCGGGGCTGCTGTGCTGCGGAACAGCTCAGTGGCCACAGACCGCGCTCCTGGCTGCTTGTGCCAGCCTGGGCTCGTGCAGGCGGCTACACTCGCCATTCACAAGCGAATTGTTCCCAGAGCATTGGTCTCTGCAAAGGATTCCTCAAAACGCAGAGCATTGGTCTCTGCACAGGATTCCTGAACACGCAGAGCATTGGTCTCTGCAAAGGATTCCTCAAAACGCAGAGCATTGGTCTCTGCACAGGATTCCTGAACACGCAGAGCATTGGTCTCTGCAAAGGAGTCCTGAACACGCAGAGCATTGGTCTCTGCACAGGAGTCCTGAGAGCTTGGTCTCTTCTAACTATTATTAATGTTCAGATTTTTAGCTCCTGGTTTCAGTAGGATCCATCTCTGAATTGCACAACGTAGCCATATAGTTCAAGTAAAGCCCAACTAGAGGCCTGACAATACTAGCTACTTACACCAAACAAGCATTTAGCTACTTTCAAATGCTATAAAATTTTTAGCACCAGTATATGCCTTGAATCTGCCATGAATTGGGTTCTGGATTTTGAGAGTTCCATTGTTGCTCCTTCCAGTTTCGTTGAGGCTTTGTCGCTCATCTGGGATATCCTCCCTTCAAAATGGCTTCTGGATTCCCAAAAAAGACACCGACACCTCGTCCTTGGTCCAGGGAAATGCTGAAGTCTTTTACTGTAAGTAGCCACTGGGGCTGTGTTAAGGCTGGAAACTCCCCTCGCGTCCCTCCTCTCCCTGCCCCTGTTGTCCAGCAGCGCTGTGAAGCTGCAGACCCCCTCCCCACCTCTTTGTGCCCTGCTCCTGTTGGTGGGGGCTGTCCTGGTGCAGTAGGGAACGCCGTGTGTTGCCTCAGGCTCTTGCCTGGCTGTGCCACCGGAGCCAAGTTAAAGCAATGTGCAGCTGAAGCCCGGAGCGTGTGTTCTCTCCCTTTCCCTTTGCCACAGCAATTCCTTCTGTCAGGCTGGGCACTCACCTGTGCTGCTCTCACCAACCTGCCCTTGGGCACCTGGGCATGTTGGTGGGGGGAAGCTCAAGCTCTGCCCAAAGCCTTGAGAGACACGGCTGGTCCCAGCTAGAAGAGGTTCCAAGCCAGCTGTTCTCTCTCGTCTCCTGTGTGGGCGCAGATCCAGCCCTGCAGGCAGCGCTGGAGTCAGGGCCACAAAGGTCCCTTGGGGTCTGGAGCTCCCTGGACTGAAGATGCCCCACTGCTGAGGCTCTGTCAAGGAGATCCCTCTGTTTTCTTCTGTGGAGGGGCCTGTGAGCCCAGACCGAGAAAACAAATGCTGATGAACAGAGAGAAGGAAAACTTGGACACATTTCTGTGCACCTCACTCTTGCTACAACGTTCCTTTCTTGCCTCTCTTGGACTCACACAGCAGCGACATCTTGCTGGGAGTTCTGAGTGTTGTGCAGGGATGGGGTTAGGGGAGTTGTGAGAGCTCCTCCCCACTCTCTGAAAAGGTCACTGCCTCAATCCAATGAAACTGAAGAGGAAACAAATGCCCAAAGAGCAGGTGGGAGTTCACAGGACAAACACTCTCTGTCATTCAGGATAATTTGAGCAAGTCTGGCCCTATCTAGATGGAACAGATTCTGGAAGCAAAAATAATGACCTTTCTTAAGTGATCTTCTTTTTCATCTACTTTTGAAAAGGTCTTCTTGGTCTTTTTTCCTGGCTCCCCATTTTTCTCTTCTCTTGGCTTGCTGTTCTTCTCTGGCTTCTTGATTCAAGGCATCAGAAGCAGTCCTGCACTGATTGCTTGATTGCTGATTTGTTGTATTGTGTTTTATTATGTTTGGTTATACTGTTGTTCTTGCCTATGTTCTAAGAATGGTTCGTCCCTGTTACTCCCCCATATCCCTTTGGTTCAACCCCTGTCACTCCTCCCTAAGCCTGCCCCTTGACTCAGCAGAACTGCTGAGTCATTCCTGAGTCCCCTCCCTGGTGCCCTGTCCATCACTCGGCAGCCCATTCCCACCACCCAGAAACTTCCATCAGGGGCGTTGAGTGATTGGATCAGTACCAGGGACCCCTCCCCTACCTTCCCCTAATAGTTTGTTAATCCCATCCATCCTCTTGAAAGCCACTCCCCAGTTTCACCCCATTGGTTGTTCTCCCCTTCCACTCCCCCCTTAATAAGTTGTTGCAGAGTCCCTCTCGGGGCTGTTGTTGGTTGGCTTCTGTTGAGTTTTGTTGGAGCTCCTGGAGTTTCTAATAAAACCCCGACGTTCGCCCCAAAGAGAGTCAGCCTCATCCTTCAGTGGGTTAGCCGTCCGGTCGCTCCTCTGGAAGCACTCCTGGAAAACCCTGCGGGGAACCGAAGTCAGTGCCTTCCACCATCGCCGTGTCACCTGGCCGGGTCACTCGAGTGGCTGCCGAGTGGACACGACGGCATGAAAGAGCTCGTGTAGGTCAGGCGCAACCTGCAGGCAGAGCTGTGAGCCCAGAGCAGTGACACTGCTGTGCCTCTGTCTTCATGCCTGTCACTCTGGTGGCTCTGTCACCTGGCAGCCATTCCCTGCCAAAGGTGCTTTTGTGTGGAGGTTTGAACACCGGTGCTGGGGCCCTGGCAAGTGCGATCTCAGTGCTGTGATCCGGAGGCTTGTTCATACAGAAGGGTTTAGGACATGGCATGGAAGGGAGGAAGCCTTGCAGGAAAACAGAGGCTCTTTCCAACAGCATGCTGCCACCTCTTAGCGCTGTTCTTCTCCTGACTTGGTTGGAGAGGCAAAGGTAGAGGGCAGTTCTGAGCCAACTGATGTTTCTACACCAGGCCAGAGGTGCAGGAGCTTTTTGGGTGCAGCTGTTTCCTCATCTTCTTTTTGCTGCTTAGAGTCAGTTTAACACTTTGTCCTATTCTCAAACAGTGGGAATATAGAAACCTAAAGAGGAATGTCCTGAGTTCCCTAGCTCCATGTTCCTTAGAAGGGACTTAGGAATTATTTAACATCATTAAAATTTAGAGTAAAAATTATGGTGGCCTAGGGCAGTTCTCCGGATGACCCAAGTGACACAAGAGCTTAATGCCACTGAGATAGGTTTTGCAAAGTGCACTGGTGCCTTTAAAATGCGACATATTAGTAGAAGTTAGTGTTCATTTTAGGGTGGAATAGGTAAACTGATGCCCTTGAAGGGTTATAGGAAACGGTTTTTCTTCTGCCATGGGGATGGCACTAAATGTCCTGTGCTGAGCTAGTTTCTTCTCCTGCAGGATTATTCCCACCAGCTCGTCTGCATGACTGAAAGCGAAAGGATAGTTGTGCCAATTCGGGCCATTGGTGGCCGAGCTATCCTGAACTTCCCTGAGCAGCTGGACTTCTCGGCCTGTCCGGTCAAGTACAGCACCCAGAAGACTCTGCTGGTTCGCAATGTTGGTAACCGGGCAGCTCATTACCAGCTGAGCACCCAGAGGTGAGGATCTGTCCTTGCGCAAAACACCTTTGGGTGATAACAGGGCTGGGAAAGAGCAACAAAAGGAAGCAGAGCGTTGCAGCTGCTGCCCTCTCTTTGTGTTGCAGTCCTTTCTCCGTGGTTCCGACCACGGGAACTCTGGGCGCTGGCGACAGCATGCGGGTGACAGTGGGATTTCACCCGCTGACGACCGGTGACCATTCCGGGTGGCTGTGCTGCAACACCGGTGAGTGCTGGGCCCTGCACGGGGCACAGGACACTTCTCCACCATCGCTCCCTGTTGTCCCATCCCCCTCCATTCCCTCCAGAGGTCCCTCCCCTGTTCCAGCTTTACCCCAAAGAAAACAGAGTTTTCTGTTGTGTTAGCAACTGTTGTGTTGATAACTGTTCTCTGTTGTTTGATCAACTGTTCTGTTGTGTTTATCAAGCCCCTTGGTGTTTAGGGGCTTGATAAAGTGGATCCCCTCTACCAGGGCTAAGATTTTTGCACTCCTGTTTTGCTGGGAGTTGCTGAGTGGAGGAAGGAGGAACCCTGATTCTGCACGACCGTGTGGCTGTGCCTGGGTGAAGTTTTGTTTTATTCCTGGGCAGTGCTGTATGCGAGGTGTGAGGTTTCCATCAGACTCTCTCCAGTGCAATGTGTTTCTTGCACACCTCTGTCCGGTATGCTGCTTCTCCATTGGCTTGTCGCAGACCCTTTTTCTATGTTGCCCTTCCACATATATTTAGTTTCTGTCTAATAACGTTTCCAGGCCCTCGAGTTCCTGTTTGGTGACAAATCAAGACAAATTTTTCCTCGTCCCCATTTCCCAGGCTGTTCAAGCTGTTGCAAACCTCTCACATCTATCTCGCATTTGATTTCTAGACTGAGGAAGCCCCTTCAGTGTTCATGTAGAAGCTGTTCTGTACTTATTAATCTTTCCTTTGTCCCTTTTTTATTGAATTTGCTGTGCTCCAGCTTGGGTTTTGAGATCAGAACAATATAAAATATTTCACGACTAATGCAGCTGTGGGTTTGGACAGGGAGATGATGATGATTTTCACGGTGTTCATTTTGTAGTGGTTTGTCATATTGCAGAGCCAGGCTGGTTGTGTTTCCTCACCTGTGTCCCCTCCTGCTGTGGGCTGTCACTCTACTTGTTCCTCTGGGCCTCCTTTTGCTGCCCACATGCCCCCAGGTGTATTTGCTGGTCAGCAACAAGGGATGCAAGGGATCAGGAGAGACAGGAGTCTCGTGGGATGCCCAGGGCAGACCCTGGGCAAGCCAGGACTGAACTGGGCTCCTCAGCGTCACCTGAAGGACTTTGATGCAGAAATCCTGGTGATCTGAGTGGGTCACCGGAGCACATTGACAAATCTCACTGTACGTACTGTCAGCTTGGGGTCAAATCTGCACAAACACTCTCAGAAATCAGGTGTTTAAGGAGGTGCCCAGGACATCCTCACGCTGTACCCCCAGAGCTGTAGGGATGTGATAAATGTACTGATCCATGGAACTGCTCATTCAGCTAAAAGCTGTGACACTTTCTTCTGTGACCTGCAGTTTGCTCTGGTCCTTGTGCTTCCATCAGCAACTGAGCTGAGCAAAGACTCCCCTTTGCTTTGTTCCAGGTGAAGAAACTATCCACACAGAGCTCCACGGAGAAGCTGGAGCTGTCCGTGTTGGGTTGAGCACAAATTTCGTGGAGGTTGAGACGACTTTCATCACCATGTCCAACCACGCAACCATGTTCATTAAAAACAGGAGTAACGTCACGGCTCACTTCCAGTGGAAGGCTTTTCCTACTGAGGAAGAGGAGAATAAAGAGAAGAGGAGGTTGGTCTGACAGATCCATTTCAGTGAGATACACGGCCCACGGCTAAAACTGACGTGTGGCCTCAGGGGGGTGTTGGTGCTTTTGAGTGCTTTAGGCCAAGGAAACCATGCCTGGCTCTCAGGTGTGTGTCCCTGCTGGCTTCAGGAGCTCAGCACTTAGCATTCCAGTTCCACTTCTACTCCAACCAAGGATGGCATTTTGGCAAGGAAAGGTTGGTTGCAATGACTGGATTTCCTCAAGTTCTCATTGGGCTTTTGCCTCTCTGATCTTCTTCCTCCATGGCCTGGCAACATCCTTCAACAGCTCACCCTCTTTCCAAAGGTGATACACCCTCTTTTTTTCCCTTAGTTCCTTCAGAAGCTCCTTGCCCATCCAGGCTGCTTGTCTTCCCTGTCAGCTCGCCTTTCAGCACACAGGGACAGTCTGTTCCTGTGCCTTCAAGACTTCTTTCTTGAAGTATGTCCATCCTTCCTGGACCCCTTTGTCTTTAAGGGCTGTTTCCCAGGGTTCTTGCCAAATCAGTCTCTTGAACAGGCCGAATCTGCCCTCCAGAAGTCCAGAGTGGAAGTTTTGTTGATGCCCCTCCTTGTTTCACCGAATATTGAGAACTCTGTTCTTTCACGGTCACTGTAGCCCAGACAGTGGTGAACAGATGAAGTTCATTTAGTCATTAGGGAACTTCCTGGTGATATCCCTGCTGTACCTGGACCCCAGGGAGGCAGCAGACTGCCCTGTGGAATGGATCCAGTCGATCTACAGGGCCCTCAGCTCCCCTTAGAAGGGAGTCACCTACTAGCACTACCCTTCTTTTCCTCTTAATGCTTGAGGCTGTGACCTGTGTGACAGAGCAAGTGCAGCTGGGAGACTCTCCAGGCAGAATTTTTTCTGTAGTGTCATCTGGCAGAGCCTCTGGAGCCAAGCCTCATACCTATTCTGTCAGGGCACCTGGGTAGGTGGTGGGGGTCAGGACGGAATTTTATGACCTCCCCAGCAGAGACCCATTTCCATTCCCCACTGTCTCCTAGGTCTCCTCCTTCTGCCTGATGCCAAGAAGGGCAGGGCTCCTCTGGCTCCTGCTGAGCTTCTCTCAGGGTTGGACGGCTGTAACTCCACCAGTTTATTTCTGTGTCGCTCTCCCTAATGCTCCTCAGCCTTTCCACTTCTTCCTTAAGCTCTGCCACCGGGCAGAGCAGATCATTCAGCTGCCCACACCACACGCAGGTGTCTTTTGCACTTCCTCTGGTATTAACACCAGGCTCAGACCCTCCCTGCAGCCAGGGCCCTGGACAGCTGCGTCCTTCCTGGGGGGTTCTGTTTGACTTAGTGCACTCCTGCTGGCAGCAGCAGCAGCAGCAATGGCTTTTCATCATTTGTAAACCATAGCTGGGGAAAATAAAAAAAAGCAGAAAGAAGAAAGAAGAAATCCCTGTCCCTGCCCCTTTCCCTGCCCCTGTCTGTCGCAGCCGCCCGCCCATCGATGGCTGGGCGCTCCCCGCCCTCCCCCATCGCACTCCCTGCCGCCGCCTGCAGACTTTTCCCCCCCGGCCCAGTCTCTCCTCAGCCAGTTCGCACAGCGGCAGCGGCGGGAGGGCCGGCAGCGGGCCGACACCCAGGCAGCCGGGGCCTTCGGCCGGCAGGGCGAGAGCCCGCTGCAGAGGCAGGGCGGGCACGCTTAGCGCCCTCCCTTTCCCAAGGAGCTTGCTCCTCGGCTCTCGCCGAGCCTTCTGCTTTGCCGGCCTTCCTTCCTTGCTGCTCAGGGCCGGCCCCGGCCGAGCCTGCGGCGGGACGGCAGCGGGGGGAGCGGCTGAAGGGAGGGAGCCACATTCCACACTCCATTTCCCAGCTGTTGGTGCCCTTGGTGCCTCCGAGTTCTGCTTGCCCAGCCCCAGGGACGCTCTCCTGCCCCTGCACGCTCAGCCAGGCTGAGATGGTCACTGATGGTTTCTCTGTCAGCCTCTCCCAGCCCAGCCCAGCTCCCTGCAAGCTCTGCCAGCTGCCCTGAGCTCTGTGCAGCACCAAGGGCCTCTCCCCAGCACAGCCCAGCCGGCTCTGGCCCCACAGCTCTGCTCAGGCCAGGCTGCTCTGGCCACTGGCCCCACGGCCTCAGCCCCTGGCAAGGGCACAGCAGCAGCTGCAGCTCAGCCAGGACTCAGCCCCAGCCATGGGGGAAGGGGCTTGCCCAAGGCACAAGGAGGCTCCCTGGCTGCCCTGCTCCCCTCTGGCTCAGGTGCTGAGAGCTCTGCAGCCCCTGCTGCCATCCCATCTGCCCAGGCCAGCACAAGAGGCCCGGCCTTGGGGCCCTCCAGAGCTGCTCCTACTCCAGGCCCAGGGCCCATCCCAGAGCTGGGGCACCTCCTAGTGCAGTCTGAACAGATATGAAAATCAAGAGCCTTCATGGCTGACAATCAAAAACACTTTGTCCCTACCCCCACCCACCATTTCCCTCAGCCATGTCCTGGCACTCAGAGCAGCTGAGGAATGGAGTCACATCCAGGGGTGTCCCCAGAGCTCAGGACTGGGGCCTGGTCATTTAAATCTCTTTATTGCTGATCTGGACAAGGGCATAGAGGGCAGCCTCAGTCAGTTCCCAGGTGTTTTTAAGGGAATCAACACTTAAAAGGAAAGAGGTCCAGGAAGGATGAAGACATTTCAAGAAAGCAATCTGATGGGGGAAGGAGCAGCCTGTCCCAGCGTGCCAAAAGATGAGCTAGTGAGGAAAATTACTGTCCAGGCTGCCCATGCAGCTTTTTTGGGAACACAGGGGAAAAAAGGACCAGCAACTCAGGAAGTGTTTATGGACTTTGTTTAAGGCTATAAGGAAAGAAAATTAGAGAGGTGAAACCTCAATTAAAACTAAACCTAGTGGCTTCTGTAAAAAAAAATATTTTTATAAAAAATATTTTATAACTTTTTTTAATTAAAAAGTTAGCAAAACCAGGGAGAAGGAGAATCTCTATTCTTTATTGGATGCAGTGGAGAATATAACTAAAGATAAAGGGGTCACAAGCTCAGTTCCTACAGAGAGAACTAAAGATCAAGTAACTAAAGAGAAGGAAAAGGCTGAGCTACTTGACACCTTGTTTGTCTCAGTTTTCAACAAGAAGACAGGTTGTCCTCAGGACAAGTGTTCTCCTGAGCTGGTAAATGGGGACAGGGAGCAGAACAGCCCCTGTAATCCAGGAGGGAGCAGTTGGGACCTGCTGAGCCACTCAGATGCTCACAGGTGTATGGGATTGGATGGGATCCATGCTAGGGGGATGAGGGAGCTGGTGGATGAGCTCCCCAAGCTGCTGTCCATCATTTATCATCAGTCCTGGCTCAGCAGGGAGGTCCCAGGTAACTGGAGGTGCCAATGTGAGCCCATCCCCAAGAAGGGCTGGAAGGAGGAGCTGGGGAGCTCCAGGCCTGTCAGCCTGACCTCGGTGCCCGGCAAGGTTATGGAAGAGATCACCTTGAGTGCCATCACAGGGCACCTGCAGGATGGCCGAGGGATCAGAGCCTGCCAGCGTGGATTTGAAGATCTACACTGATGATCTGGATGAGGAGACTGAGTCCACCATCATCAAATTTGCAGATGACACCAAAGTGGATGCGAGTGTGGATCTGCTGGAGGGTAGGAGGGCTCTGCACAGGGACCTGGACAGGCTGGATCCAGGGGCCAAATCCAACAAGGTGAGGCTGAACAAGTCCAAGTGCCGGGTCCTGCACTTTGGCCACAACAACTCCTGCAGCACTACAGGCTGGGGACAAAGGGGCTGGACAGCTGCCAGGCAGAAAGGGACCTGGGGGACTGATGGACAGCAGGCTGGGCATGAGCCAGCAGTGTGCCCAGGTGGCCAAGAAGGCCAATGGCTCCTGGGCTGGATCAGGAATGCTGTGGCCAGCAGGAGCAGGGCAGTGATTCTTGCCCTGCACTCAGCACTGGTTGGGCAGCACCTTGAGTGATGTGTCCAGTTCTGGGCCCCCCAAATTAGGAAGGACATGGAGGGGCTGGAGAGTGTCCAGAGAAGGGCAGCAGGGCTGCTGAGGGGTCTGGAACACAAGTCCTGTGAGGAGAAGCTTGGCCGCCACAAGCCAGTTATCCCTGTGGTAACTTTTCTGACACCTCCTGCTTAAAACCCAAAAAGCCAGAAGGATCGTGAGGCCCCGCTTTCACGGTCTGTATTCGTACTGAAAATCAAGATCAAGCGAGCTTTTGCCCTTCTGCTCCGCGGGAGGTTTCCGTCCTCCCTGAGCTCGCCTTAGGACACCTGCGTTACGCTTTGACAGGTGTACCGCCCCAGTCAAACTCCACACCTGCCGCTGTCCCCGGAGCGGGTCGCGGCCGGTGCGCGCCGGCCGCTTGGCGCCAGAAGTGAGAGCCCCCCTCGGGTGCTCGCTCCCCCGCCTCCCCGGATACGTGAAAAAACGATCAGAGTAGTGGTATTTCACCGACGGCCGGGACGCCGGCGGGCGGGTCGCCCCACCGCGCTGAGCGTGCGCCCGGCCTCCCACTTATTCTACACCTCTCATGTCTCTCCACAGCGCCAGACTAGAGTCAAGCTCAACAGGGTCTTCTTTCCCCGCTGATTCCGCCAAGCTCGTTCCCTTGGCTGTGGTTTCACTGGATAGTAGGTGATAGAAATGGGCCAGGAGACCAGCTCCTTTTAAAGGCCCTTATTGAGTGATCAGCTCTGGGTGGGAGTCTGAGGGGTCGCACACACCGCTGCTGCTCCCTTTGGCGACGCAGAGGAGGAGGTGATCAGTTTTGCTTTGCAGCAGAACTGGGACTCCAGTCCTCGTGGGCGTGCCTAGGAAGACGCCTCCCGGCTCATTGACTAGGGTCCTCATCTCAGTCTGATTACCTTTAGATGGTGGTGATCTCCAAAACCTGGTTGATGGTACAGGGGGACTCTTCCCCACTGAGTCTTGTCACTTAATTTTCTAAATCTCCATGTCGGCTCATTGTTTCCAGGGCCTCTTGTGGAGTCTTCTTCTGCCTAGCTTCATTTGCATATTACCGGAGCTATTTCCGGCCGCCATTTTGGGAGCAGTGGAGGCAATACCCGAGAGACTCAATAAGGGTACCAAGAAAGGGATTCAACAGTGGAGGAAGTAACAAGGGGTACAACTGGAGTATTAACACAAGGGGGTACAACAATTCAGCAGTGGGGGAAGTAACGGGGGGGGGTATTACAACAAGGGTACAACTGGAGTGAATATGGTGTACAATAAAGGTGTCTAACAATTATCAGCTTATTTCAACTATCTTAACTTTACCGAATTTATTCATGACAGTAGGTAGGGACACTGGGAATCTCGTTCATCTATTCATGTGCGTCACTAATTAGATGACGAGGTATTTGGCTGTTTTTCAAACACATATATAGAATATATGTTCCTTTTCCAGGTTAAGTAAAGGTGGCCCGTCCACCGTGGACAAGTCCGGTGAAGTGGTCCAATTTGGTTGTAAATTGACACGTTATGAAATAATAGGTTCTGTCCCTACTCACTATCAGCTACCTAACAGGCTTGTGGCTGCCCTACGTCCCTAGCTGTGGTCTAATTTATTAAAAAAAATATAAGACAGTACAAAAAAAAGAGCACTATATAACAATACAAAATTAACATAATAAAAACCAACAAACGGCAGAAAAAGGAAACAACAGTACACCTACTCTGGGTTATGCAGTTTTCTGGCCCTACTGGGGAACATATGTACAATGTCCACAGATGACAGGAGCGCTCTTGTGGAAAAAGTCTCTGCAATTGTCACTTGCCTCGATTTAGAGAGGCCAAGAGTATTCAAAAGTTCAAAGTTCCCTTGGTGGCATTTCCCCCGCGCTCCTAGGGGAAAGCCCATAAAGACAACTCCCAGCTGATGGGAACAAACTTTCTGACTGACTGCAGAGGCCAGGACAAAGCTGAGTGGTTTCCCTGCCATGCCCCAGCCCTTCCTGGCCTCAGGGGCTGATGGCATTTGTGCTCCCTCAGGTTCATGTCCCCACACCAACAGCATGGCTGTGCTCCCACCAGCTCTGTGCAATGCAAACAGGGGCTCCTGAGCCAGTGCTGCTGTGTCTGTGCCTGCAAGGATGTGGCACCTCTGTGAGCTGGGGAAGAGGCCAGGGCTGCAGAGGGGGGATAATGTTGGCAGCTCCATGAGGACGCTCTGGGACACTGCCATGGGCTGTCCAGCACAGTGGGGAAGGACCAGCCCCTGCTCTGCTGTTCCTTCCCCTCTCCCCCAGGGCCCTGGCTGAGCACCAGCCGTGCTGTTTGCCCCCAGCCTGCCCACGGCCAGCCTGGGGCTGCTGACGGGGGTTTTTCTCTGTTGAGCATTGGCCTGGCCATGTTCTTGAGAGAGCCTGGGCAAAGGAGCCTGGAGTCCCCAGACCCTGGCCTGAGGCGTCAGCGCTGCCCCAGCAGTGCCCATGGCCTGTCTCTGCTGCAGCCCTGGCACTGCCACCCCCAGGACTGTGCCCGGCCCCGAGAGCACTCAGGCCCTGCAGCAACACCAGGGCCACCAGGGCAGCCGGGCAGTGGCACAGGAGCAGCACTGGCACCACCAAGTGCTGCTGCTGCTGGGCACAGCTGCTGTGCCAGCACTGATCTGCCCCCAGCTCTGCACACAGACATTGCTGCTGCAGCTCTAGAGAAGGCAACAAAAGGGGCATCTCTGCAAAAAACTTTGCTGGGAGATCCTTGAGTTCCTTTAAAGCCACCGAGAGTGCAGCCCCTCATTGACACAGTCTGTGGCTACAGGGATGGTGAAGAGAAACAAAATGAGAAATGCCACAAGGAATGGCTTTCCTTTGTGGACTAGATGAAAAAAAAATAAAACAAAGGAAAAAAAAACCAAGACATAACCAACAAGAAGCATCAAAGATTACTTTTATTCCAAGTGATTTAGAGTTTATTACAATTGATTTGCCAGCACTTTAATGATCCTGAAATCATCCAGTCATCAGTGTCCACACTGCAGCCTTGAGCTGCTGGTTCCTCAGGCTGTAGATGAGGGGGTTCAGGGCCGGAGGCACCACCAAATACAGAACTGACAGTGCCAGTTCCATGGATGGGGAGGAGATGGAGAGGGGCTTCAGGCAGACAAATGTGCCAGTGGTGACAAACAAGGAGAGCATGGCCAGGGGACGGAGGCAGGTGGAAAAGGCTTTGTGCTGTCCCTGCTCAGAGGGGATCCTCAGCACGGCGCTGAGGATCTGCACATAGGAGAAAACAATGAACACAAATCATATGAGTCCTAAACGGGCACTAACTGCAATGAACCCAAGTTCCCTGAGATAGGATGTGGAGCACGTGAGCTTGAGGATCTGAGGGATTTCACAGAAGAAGTGGCCTAGGGCATTGTCCTGACACAGGGGCAGGGAAAATGTATTGGCTGGGTGCAGCAGTGAAAAGAGAAAGCCACTGGCCCAGGCAACTGCTGCACATGATGGTAGGAAGGGAGAACTCTGCTGAAATGAAAAAGACAAAAAAAAAATAGTTGGACTGCACATCCTGTATAGGAGCTGGTCCTGGTGTCCCAGAGGGAATTGTGCATGGCTTTGGGGACAGTGGTGCAGATGGAGCCCAGGTGGCTGAGGGCCAGGTTGAGCAGGAAGAAGAACATGGGCGTGTGCAGTTGGTGGCCGCAGGCTCCGGCGCTGATGATGAGGCCGTTGCCCAGGAGGGCAGCCAGGGAGATGGCCAGGGAGAGGCAGAAGTGCAGGCGCTGCAGCTGCCGCGTGTCTGCCAGTGCCAGCAGGAGGAAGTGGCTGATGGAGCTGCTGTTGGACATTGGCTGTGGCTGGGCATTGGGTTCTGCCCTGTGGAAAAAGACAGTGATGAGTTAGAGGAGATAGCTGTAACCAAAATGAAAGCCATTTTTCCACCTCATGACTCAGCAGGAGTTTCTCCAATAAAGAAACAAAGCTTTTGCTGAAGCTCCCACTCTGCCCATGACAGGAACTCCTGTGCCAGTCTGGGACATCCCGGCTCTTTGGCAGCCTGGGGACTCCTGGGATGTCACCGTGGAGCCCCCGTGAGTGCCTGTGACAGATCGGTGCCTTTGCAGCCCAAGGTCCCCTGGGATGTCACCATGGAATGGCTGTGACTGCCTCTGACCACACGGCTCTTTACCATCTCCAGAAGGCCCTGGGAGGTCTCCATGGAGCCCCTGTCTCTGCCTGTGACATTCCAGCTCTTGAACAGCCTGGAGACTCTTGGGAAGTCCCCATGGAACCCCTCTGAGGGCCTGTGGCAACTCGGTTCCTTCCTAGGCAAACATCACCAGCCCCCCTGTTGCTATGGTCAGTTTCCATGGCAACCTTCACCAGCCCCCTGTTCCTATGGTGGGGTGGTTTTGCATGGGAGGCGCTTATGGAAGAAATGCAAAGAGAAGCTGCTAGCAGTTTCCTCCATGTCTGACACAAAAAGCAATCAGTAATTAGCTTTGAGAATTGACAATCTGTTAAAGCGCTGAGAAAGCTGATAAGCCTCTGTGAACATGCATGTAAAAAAGGAAAAATCCTGGGAGATCCCTCTTTCTTTTCCAGCCGGATGGCCTGGCAAAAGAGTCAGAAAATTCAGATATTGAGATGAGAACAAGATTTGAAATACCAAACCTTAATTACTGAGGATCTCGAAAGCAATAATACAGCCAAGTTGAAAGCAATCCCCCCTTCTGATTAAACAATGCCCTTTACTTACAGATAGATCCAAAGGTCAAATGGAATGTTCTGTCTCACCCCCCAATGTATGGTTCATCCCTCACCTGTAACCCTCCCCTGAAGTATCAGGTATCTCTAACCCCATTGGCCCAAGTCCTGTCCCAGCCCACCTTGAAGCCCCCTGATAAGGTGTGGCCGAGGGACCGGACGCTCTCTTGGACCTTCCTCTTGGGACGCTCACCCTCTCTCTCTCTCTCTCCCCGCTCTCCCTGGGCCTGCCACGAGTTGCAGCTAGCAACTCCAAGCAGGGCCCTTCACCCCTTCGAATAAACCAAATGTTCTAAAGACCTGGCTTCAGAGATCCTTCATCACCACCCATCCAAACCGTCCTGGAGCCCAGCTGTCCCCGCAGTCCCCAAATCTGGGGGGCCAATCTGCCCACACTGGGAGCCTCCATGAATGTCCAGCTCGTTCTCCTGGGGCTGTCAGCACGGGGTCCATTGCCATCCGGTTCCATCCCCCTGACTGGCACTGATCTCCAAGGAAGCCTGGACCAAAGTTCAGCCAAAGCCTCAGCCAAAGTTCCCCAGTTAGGACACTGCGAAGTCTTGCACAATTCCTTTTCAAGATGATGTCAGCACATCCATGACATCATAGCACTTGTCCATCTAGTCAAGAATCCCCCACGGGGACACTCTGCTCTCTCATCCATGGAGCACAAAGCAGCAACATTCCAGAGGAAAATCTCTGCCCATGGGCACTGCAGCTCCTTGGGCAAGTTCCAGATCAAACAGTCAAGGCAGTGGCCTGAAATGTTTTCCCAGCTGGGTCACCAGAGATCCCGGATGCATCCACAGTGTCCCTGTGGAAAGAGAGAAGCAGGAGCCTTTCACTAATTTCACTTATGTCAAACAGGAATCGCAGCCATGGACATCTCTTGGGAACCACTTCTCCACTTCTTTTTTCCTTCTTGGAACCTATGACAAATATCTGGATACACCTGGGAAAAAAAACCTAGGGACACTGGGATTCTCTGTGATTCAGGCAAGGCTCCCACAGGCTTCAGCACCCAAACCTTTGACCCCCACTGTGGTTCTCCTGAAAAATATGAGTGTCAATTCCCAAACAGGGACACAGGAAGGTTTTATGGCCGGGCAAAAGTTAGAGGAGTGGCATGTGGTGAACAGTTGAAAAAGCAGAAGTTTCCAAGTCCTTGAACTTCAGAGGCTACAGGGAGAAAGCTTGAAGTTTTTATGGTCCATTAATCTCTGTCTTCTCTCTGTTCATTTGGCACATTCCAAGTCCAGAGCAGATTATGGGAAGGAGACCTGCAGGAAGAGTTGAAGGCTCATTGCCAGGGAGAGGAAGAAAAGGGGAAGGAGGGAAAAGAATTCCAATTGCTTTTTTAGCACTAGAACAACAAAAAGCTCTTCACCCATTGTCAACATCGCAAGGGTGAGGCACGTTCCTCGTTTCTTACGCTAAAGTGCAGTAATATGGAAATTGTGCCTGGATTAGAATACGACCACAGGCCAATAACTGACCCACTTTGGTTCCCAAATCAGAAATCATGAAACTTCTCCCCAGATGTGTTTCCCTTGCAATAAAGAAGGCAGTTTGATAACTTTTGTCCCAAGTTTCTTCTGAGTTCATGACTTCAGACGAACTGGAACCATCCCGGCAGCACAAAAGCAGCCACAATGAGCAGGATCAACCACCCAGGTCATCCTTCAATGCACTCGATCCACACCTTCCACAGCCCAGCAGCAATTCCTGCCTCTGCCCCCCGCGCTGGGTCAGCCTGAAGGGATCGCTCTGTTGTGCGGGGCCGGCTCCTGCAGCGCTCGGAGCCGCTCTGTGTCCCACAGCTCCACAGCTGCGGGGCCTGTGCCACCTCTATTCCATGGCTGTAGTTCCTGTTCCACCACTGTTCCACCTTTTCCATGCTCACTCCACTGCTGCTCAAAAGCTGTGTTGTGCTGTTTCAGCACACTTGCTCTGCTCCTCCACCACTGCTCCACTGCTGCTCCAACACTGCTCATCCACCACTGTTCCACTGCTCCTTCTCTGCTCCTCCCCTGCTCCCTTGTTGTTCCACGGCTGCTGCTTCTGATCTAGTGCTGCTGCCACATCTGTGGTGTCACAGAGAGGGGAAGGTTGGGGTTGCCACTGCTCTGGTGTCACAGAGCCAGGGACAATGGGACTGCCACTGCTCGGGTGTCACAGACAGGGAAACACTGGGGTTGCCACGGCTGTGGTGTAGCAGACAGGGGAACTCAGCAGCTGCCAGGGCTGTGGTGTCACAGAGAGGGGAATGTTGTGGCTGCCTCACAGTGGTATCACACACATGGGAATGCTGGGGCTGCCACTGCTCTGTTGTCATACAGAGGAGAACGTTGGGGCTGCCAGTGCTGTGATGTCATGGTTTGACACTGGCGCAATGCCAGCGACCCCATGAAAATACACCTTCCCAAATAAATGCTGTGAGATGTTATCAGGAACAGAGCAGAGCAGGCCCAAGCTTAATAACAAAGGGAAAAAAAAACTTTATTTAACTACTACTACAGAAGATACACACACTAAATCCAGCAAGGAGCCCCTCTAAAACACCCTTCCTCCTCCCAATTTCCAACACAACCACCATGAAACGTCACCCGGGATTCCTGTTCAAATTACCACCCTTCAGATAATCAATACTCAGTCTATCAAGGGAGAGAGGAGCCTCTCCTGTGCCATAGACCCCCCAGGAAACACAGTTGCCACCTCCTGTGTTTCCACATCACACACGGCAACCACCCAGAGTAAATCTGCCAGTGTGACACTCTCCTTTCCATGTCACAGGGCTCTCACCATCACGCATGGACAGACTGCTCATAGGGCTCCTGTAAGGATGCTTTGCCACAGACCCAAAGATACAACAGTTCAGCTTCTCATCTTGGGACTACAGTCCCCCCATTTTCCCCTGGGGCCAAGGGTCCAGGAACAGAAATCATCTTCTTCCTGAAGACAGAGGGCATCACCATTCCCTCCTCAGCTTTCCTCTGTTCTTGCCATTCCTTCGCTGGTGGTTGCTGAAGCAGGTCTCCTTGGGTCACCACTGCATCCCCCTAAAATGCAGTCTCTATTGCAGGAGAATTTGGTTCAGTCTAGAGCTAACAAGAAAAGTCCAGCCAAAACCTACTTCATCATCTCCTCCCACCTAAATATTTCTCCTTCTAACATCTCAGGTCTCGGATTGTATCTCTTCCACTACAAATCGAGGAGGAGTAATATTTTACAAAGCCCTCATTTCCCGGAAAGGATTAAAAATTCAGACTCCCTGGACGGCTGAAATCCCTGCCCCGCATTCTCGACTCCCACGATGGGCATCATCCCCCCCCTTTCTGCATCTCCTCTGCCGGCAAATCTCCAGGTGCTGTCAGGCTCTCTGTCTCTTTCCCTCTGAGGGGGAGGACAAAGGCATCTCTGCTTCTCTCCACCCTTCCCTCTGTAGGAGCTGGCTCGGTTCCAGACCTTCAGCCCCCTCGGCCGACCTGGACAAGGCCATGGCTGGGCAGGGGAGAGTCTGCACTGCACTCTCTGATGACTGGAAACAAAGAGAGAGTTCCCCTGGGAGTTCTTGCTTTTAACCCCCTGTTAAAACCCCCTGAGAACCCTCTGTTCTCAGAGGCGTGTCCATATGTTCAGTGGTCACTCCAGGTGCCAATATCCAAACATGATCACTGAATGGTTTGACCCAACTTCCCGAAAAAAAAATTCACTTCCATGTCAAACCACGACAGTAGAATCTACTTGGAAATGTTCTGCATTTCAATGCCTTGCTGGGAGCAGTCCTGAACAATGCAGCATCCTCAGCACACAAGGAGAACACTTCCAAGCCTTACCAGCTGTCTCCTTGCAGCCAGATCTTGTCCCCCAGTGCTGTGAGAAGCACCCAGGGCTGGCTGAGAGCTGTCCCTGGCAGGCAGCAGAGGCCCTGGCCCAGCACAGCGCCCTGGGCTGCAGGACCCTGCTCTGCAGGACAGCCCTGGGCACCCCTGGCCTCAGAGAATGTACTCACAGAGTCTGTGGGCATTGGGATGTTCCAGCCTTAGGAGAACACTGCAGGAGCTGCAGCTGCATTGTCCTGCAGCCAGAGGTTCCTGTGTCAAGGGCTGGCAGTGATTGTGCCCCAGGCACTTCTCAGCACCTTCCCAGCCCTGACTGATTGAAGCTCTCTGTGCCTCTGGGCTGTGCCTGGGCTGGCTGCAGGCAGTGGCCCAGCCCTGCTGGGCTGTGCACAGGAGCTGCCAAGCCACACAAAGCTTTGGGCTGCTCCAGGCTGCTCCTGGGGGACGTCTTGCACCACAGCCCTGCCCTGGGAGAGAAATTCCTTTCTCCTGCTGTCCAGTCTGGGCCTCTCCAGCTGCCCTTGGTGCCATTATTTCCTTCTCATGCTTATCTCCTCTAGGAAGAAAAGCTCCACCATCTCTGAAACCACCCTTCAGCCCCTCCCAGGCTACTCCTGTTCTCTCCTCAGTCTCCATGCCACTGAGCCCAGAGCCCGCAGCCTCTGCCTGCTGGTTGTGTGATGAGGCCTCCAAACCCCATCTTGGGAGATTTTTGGGTCCTCTCCAAGGTCTGTGAAAATGGAAAAATAGTGGTCCAAGGTATTTTCTCCCAAATCTTGCAGTGGCAGAACAAGGGTCAATATCTCTAAATTACATGATGTAGCTGGGCGTGTGTAATCAATTCCCATCTCTTAGAAGTGATACAGTTATCTTCTGTTAATTGACCAGTTTTCTTTATCTCTTCCACAACCAATCTTTCCTGCAGGAAATATCTTCTCTTAATGGGCCATTGAATGTCCCTGCAGGACTGAGAAAAATGACATCATCCCATTGTGAGATGCTCCGCCCAGGGGGAGGGGCCAAGCATTCCTGCCTGTTTATAATCTCGGACTTTGAACACCATCGGCATCCTTTTCCCACTGCATTATCAGTGGAGCAGCTTTTCTTCTCCACGGAATTCCCAGAGGAAGATTCCCAACAACACCACCACTGGACCTTCAGAGGAAAACTTCACCCTTCTACAGGATCATTGCTTCAACACAACAACACCTGTCATACTGCAGGAGGACTGCAGCCCCCATTTCATGGGACTGCTGCCAACATCCTGACCCACAGGGTGTCAGGTCATATTCTGACTCAGTCAGTGTTTTTTTTTTTTTTGTTTCTCCAAAAGCATTTGTATTTTTAGATTTTTTCTAGGAAAGATCTGTTATTCCTATTCCCCTATCCTTGCCTAAGAGACCCTTAATTTGAAAACAATAATAATTTGGCAGGAGGGAGGGGGTTAATATTTTCCATTTCAAGGGAGACTCCTGCCTTCCTTAGCAGACAGCTGTCTTTTCAAATCGAGACAATGCCCCAGGACACCCAGGCAGGTGAGGAGGAAGTCACTGCCCCTTTCCCCCCCTCTCCTGCTCCATCTCCCAGCCCAGCATTGCCCCCGGCTGCAGGACAACCCCGCTGCCAGCGCCGACCGCCCGGGGATGCACTGGGGGCATCTCCTTCCCCTTCCCTCTGGCATGGAGGCAAATCCCACCCCGTCCTTGTTCTTCCTCCCCCAGACAAGGAGCTGAAGATGGAGACCAGGGAGGACAAATCCCCGCAGCAGAGCCTCATGGAAGAGGCCGTTTCGAGTGGTTCCACAGTGCTGGAATCCAATGGGGAGGAAAAGCCCCAGAGATCCCGCAGGAAGAGGGGCTCCAAACGCAGCCCAGAGTGCTCTGAAGAGAAAAGACACAGTCTGTGCCAGGAAGGTGGACAGAGCTTCAGCCAGATGTCAGAACTGGTGGTGAATGAGCAGCTTTGTGATGGGGAGAAGCCCTACAAGTGCTTGGAGTGTGGGAAGAGCTTCAGCCGGAGCTCCAACCTGATCCGCCACCAGATGATCCACACTGGGGAATGGCCCTACAAGTGTGGGGAATGTGGGAAGGGCTTCAGCTGCAGCTCTGAGCTGATCCGCCACCAGATGATCCACACTGGGGAATGGCCCTACAAGTGTGGGGAATGTGGGAAGGGCTTCAGGTGCAGCTCTGAGCTCATCACCCACCAACGCACCCACACCGGGGAGAGGCCCTACGAGTGTCCTGAGTGTCAGAAGGGGTTTCGGATCAGCTCCCATCTGATCCTGCACCAGCGGATTCACACAGATGAGAGGCCCTTCCGCTGCCCCGACTGTGGGAAGGGCTTCAAGCAAAACTCACACCTTGTCACCCACCAACGCATCCACACCAGGGAGAGGCCCTACGAATGCTCTGAGTGTCAGAAGAGGTTTCACACCAGCTCCCATCTCCTTCTGCATGAGCGGATTCACACAGATGAGAGGCCCTTCCGCTGCCCCGACTGCAGGAAGGACTTCAAGCAAAACTCCCACCTCATCAGCCACTGCCGCATTCACACCAGGGAGAAGCCCTATGAGTGTCCCCAGTGTGGGAAGAACTTCTCCAGGAACTCTCACTTGACTGAACACCAACGGAGACACCGGTAAGGGAAGGCCTGCAAATGCCCTGACTGCAGGAAGAGCTTTGTGCAGTGCTCCTGCTTCATCCCCCATTGGAGGACCAACATTGGGAAGAGCCCTGGTGACCCATGTTCCCTGTGATCCATGCTGGGAAGAAACCTGTCTCTTTTCCTGCCCCTGCCAATGACATGACCTGGGACCATAGGATATGGCGCTGTCATTACATTCACTCCCACATCAGGTCATTGCCAGGGGCAGGAAAGGGACTCTCTCTCTGCCCCAAGGAGAAGGGCATCCATTCCAGGTAGGAAGAAATACGTGGCTGGGAAGAGACAGTCGGTGGTGATGTACTCCAAATAATTTTTCTTATCCCTTCTGTGTTCAATATTGTTTCTGTTCCTGTTTGTTCCTTATCTCATTGCTGTTCCCATTAAACTGTTCTTATCCCAGACCAGGATCTTTGCCTTTTGTGCTTTCCATGGGAGGCGGGAGGGCAGCGAGTAGCAGGGCGGTTTTAGCAGGAGCAGGAAATTGGGGAATCCCATTCCTAAACCCTGGCTGGTGGAGACTGAGCATCCCAGCTGGTGCCAGCCCTGGTGGCCATGGCAGCAGCCTTGGCAGCGGGTCCCTGGCTGGGAGCTGTGGGAACCTCTTCACTCTGGTGCCCAGGGACAGGAGTGGAGGGAGCGGCTGCAACTGAGTCGGGGCAGGCTTAGGTTGGATCTCAGGAAAAGGTTTTTCCCCAGAGGCTGCTGGGACATTGACCAGGCTCGCCAGGGAAGGGTCACAGCTCCAGGGCTCTCTGCACTCCAGCAGCGTTTGGACAGCGCTGCCAGGCCCAGGCTGGCATTGTTGGGGTGTCCTGTGCAGGGCCAGCAGCTGGACTCGAGGATCCTGATGGAAAACCCAGGATGGCTGGGACTAGGGGTCCCGGGTGTTTTCGGTGTTGAGGAAAGCAGGGGCTGGGTGGTGGGAAAGGCAGGAATAGGGGTCCAGGGGGTCTGTGGGCGAAGGAAAAGGGGGCTCGGGGGGCTGAGAGAGGCGGGATGGCCGGGAAGGGGGTGCAGGGGTTGTTGGTGCCGGATAAGGGGGTGCAGGGTGGAACCCATGCCGGGAATGGGGGCGCGGGGGGATGGCGGCGCCCAGGAATGGGGGTTCGGGGGCCCCTCGGTGCTCCGGAACGGGCGGTCAAAGAGTCCCGGTGCCGGGGGTCCCTCTCACCTCTCGCCGCCCCCCCCGGAGCCCCAGGAGCGCCCCCAGCCCCAGCGCTGGAGCCATCGCTCTGCTCCGCTGCGGCCCCGCCCCCAGAGCCGCCTCCGGCCCCGCCATTGGCGCCGCTCTTTGCTGCCCGCCAATGGCAGCCCGAGGCTGCAATGACGTCACCGGGCACCGGGCAGATCCCGGCGGCGCAGGGCGGGAAAGGCCGAAGCAAAAGTGCCCGAGGGAGCGAGGGGGGAGGGGACGGGGGAATTCCAGAGAATTCCCCGGGATCCCCTCCTGGCATCCCCCGGCAGCTCCTCGGCCGCTCCCTGCGGGACCCCCGGGCCGGGCTGGGCTCAGCTGCCGGGCCCTGCGCTCCAAGCCTGCCTGGAACCCGCCGGCTTCGGCCCGAAGCGGGGCAAGCCCCGCCATCCGCGTGTGATAAATTGAGGCGAATAATTTGATTCAGCCTTTTTAAGGTCAATTAGAATTTTATTAATTACAGCAAGCAGTAGCAAGCAAAACAGCGCTGGGTGGGTAGGGGTCTCCTAACCGCCCCTCCTGCAGTGTCCCACACTGCAGTGCCCCACACCCCACTCCCTTATTCAGTCTCTTTTATAGTTTCTTGGAGGTTTCTTCATTCGTGTCTTTTGCGATAGCGGTGGGCATAGCTTGAGCATCCTTCTGCGTCGTTTCTGCGTTGTGTCGAGGCAGGTGATCGCTGATTTCACAATCGGCTCCGGACAGTGATGGGCGTACCCGGAGCACTCCTACGTTGTCTAGTCCGGTGGCCGTTGCCTGGTGGTCGCTGATTTCATAATCAGCTCCGGCCATCCCCCGACATCCTTAGCCTGTGTCTGCAAAAAAGCTACGAAAAGCTCCCTATATGGTGATTAATCATACTTGTAATCTTGCGGTTTTGCAATATGCCTATAGCCTTGTGGTTTGTAGCAGTTGCTTTTTTATTGTTCTCCCCTATCTCCTAACAAGCAGGCTAGTCCCTTATACTTTAATTTTTATATTTCCTCCTTTAATATTCTAATTCTTTTGATGAACAAACAAGTTACCACAGTTTATTACACGCGGATCCATTTTTTCCTGCGGCTGCGGCTCCCAGCCCCGGCGGAGCAGGAGCGGGCGCTGGGACTGCGATCCCTGGCTGGCGATTCCCTTCTGTGCCTGTCGCTCTTCTCTCCCTTTCCTTGGGGCCATCACAGGTCCCAGAGCGGCTGCAGAGCCCCGTGCCCAGGCCGGGTTTCCCAGCAAAGGGAGGCCTGGGGGTGAGGTGCCCCGGGCTGGCCGGGAATGGGGGTCCGGGGGTGCCCGGAGTCAGGGAAACGGGGGATCCAGGGGCTGCCAGAGGAGGAGAGCCGGCAAAGGGAGTGCAGGGGATGTCAGGGCAGGATAAGGGGGTACAGGGGGTCCTGGAAGTGGGGAAGGAGCTGCGGGGGGGTCCAGGAATGGGGATTCCAACGGGGTCCCAGGGGGGCTCCCCGAAGCCGCTCCCAGAGGGGAGCAGGAGCTGGGGCAGGACTCTGGGGAGAGAAAAGGGGGTGACCCCGGCATGGGGGGACATGGGGGAGTCAGACGCGCTCCCAGGGGGGACACGACCCCCGGACCCTCCTCCCCTTCTCCCGCAGGGGAAGCTGAGCCCCAGCCCAGCAGACGAAGCCCAACACGAAGCCCCCGAGCCCCGGCAGCATCTTGGGGGGCGTCCGGCTGCAGCTCCGGGGGCGGGAGGGGCAGGATCTGGGAAACGGCAGCGGCTGCTGGGAAGGGACCGGCGTGGACTGGGACAGGCTGGGATGGACTGGGACACCGGGATACAGCGGGACACACCGCACCCAGGACTGGGACCCACAGGGAGCAGGATCAGAGCACACTGGGACCCAGCAGGACCAGAACTGGGGCAACAGGGATCATAGTGGCACCAACCGGGACTGACTGGGAGTGGCTGAGAGTGACTGGGATCATACTGCTGGAATCTGGAACCTTACTGGGCTGAGTGGATGTGACTGGGAATGACTAGGAGTATGCTGAGGCCATCTGGGATGTACTGGGAGTGTCTGTAACTGTACTGGGGGTGACTGGGAACACACTGAGAGCAACTGGGAGTGACTGAGTCTACACTGGGGGCAACTGGGATTGATTGGGACCATACTGGGGAAGACTGGGATCATAGTGGGCTCATACTGGGATCATACTTGGAGTGACTGGGTCTATGCTAGGGGCCACTGAGAGCAACTGGAATCATACTGGGAGTGCCGAGGATGATACTGGGAACATAGTGAGTGTAACTGAAAGTGGCTGGGAGTGACCTGGGGGGAACTGGGGGAACTGGCTGAGCTGGGGCTCAGGGCTGTTCTCCCCCAGGGCTGCCCCGGGTCCTGCTGCCACCCCCAGCCCACAGAGCCGAGGGACAGGGGACAGCCGAGGGACAGGGCACAGCCGAGGGACAGGGGCGTCTCAGTGCCGGCCAGGCAAAGGGGTAAAAGGACGTCTCAGTTCTCAGGAATGGGAGTGCAGGGGGGTCTCCGGGTCACAGAAATGGGGGGGCAGGGACGTGGAGAGGTAGAAGGGAGTTGTAGGGAGTTGTGGAAGAGGGGACAGTGGGAGCCACGCCGCTCCGGCGCCTCCTGAACTCGCAGCACCCTCCTGTCCCCTCCTGTCAGGGAGTAGTGCAGAGCCAGAAGGTCCCCCCTGAGCCTCCTTTTTTCCCAGGCTGAGCCCCTTTCCCAGCTCCCTCAGCCCCTCCTGGTGTTCCAGCCAGGGTAGAATACTAGTGCTACCCCAAGAGCAATGGATAGGCCTGCCAGGGGTGCCTTTATCACCACATTTGAAGCTTTCCTAAATACTTGGAGAAAAACTCTTCAGAAAGCACCAAAGTCAAGTCAGTAGCTCAAGTGACGATCGCCTTTGAAAATCGCTGCGGCTCGGCCCGGCCCCGCCCGGCCCGGCCCCGCCCGGCCCCGACGATCGGGTGCCGTGGGTGCCTGGTAACCGCGAACGCGGCGGCGGCGGCGGCTGTGACGTGCGGGGCTGCTGTGCTGCGGAACAGCTCAGTGGCCACAGACCGCGCTCCTGGCTGCTTGTGCCAGCCTGGGCTCGTGCAGGCGGCTACACTCGCCATTCACAAGCGAATTGTTCGCAGAGCATTGGTCTCTGCAAGGGATTCCTCAACACGCAGAGCATTGGTCTCTGCACAGGATTCCTCAAAACGCAGAGCATTGGTCTCTGCCAAGGATTCCTCAAAACGCAGAGCATTGGTCTCTGCAGAGGAGTCCTGAACACGCAGAGCATTGGTCTCTGCAAAGGAGTCCTGAATTTCCTTTGAAGGTAAAGATTGACTCAAGTTGAACTTTTTGGTTTTGTCTCATCTGGGCTCTGAAAGAGAATGCCAAAGGGAAGTACAGGATGTGATAATGCCAGTCTTCTGGTGCAGCAGTTCAGTGAGTGGATGAATGACATATGGTCTAGTGATTGTGCTTTTTTTTCACTGAGGAATTGCAACATTTTCTAAATGTGCTAGTCTATAATTTTTTTTTTTCCTATAGTGATTGCTTAAACTGCTTAAAGGTGAAAGAGTTCTGGT
The DNA here is from genome assembly GCF_024509145.1 of Vidua macroura. Taxonomy (NCBI): domain Eukaryota; kingdom Metazoa; phylum Chordata; class Aves; order Passeriformes; family Viduidae; genus Vidua; species Vidua macroura. Next base: position 724,207 of record NC_071606.1, read on the forward strand.
CAAGTTTCAGTGGGTTGTTATCATCTGGTTATTAAAATTATTAGGGAGATGCCTCTGAATTGAGGTGCAAATGAGACCATATGCCAAAGTCAACAGTCTGGATTTTATGTAACAGTAAATGTGAGGAAGAGAGAGAGAAAGAAATAGAAAAAGTGGGGGCAGGGCGGGGGGGAATGGGGGGTTGGGAAGAGGGAGGAGAAAGAGAGTGACAGAGACAGATTAGGTAAAAAATGTCACCATTCCATGGATCCCATCAGCATACCATAAAATCCTCTTCTGGTCTTCTCTGTGGTGAGGTCTTGCAAAAGGTAAGACTCCAATGGATTAAGGCAGATTTGGGCAAGGTGGGACCTCCCAGGTACCTCCTTGGGGCGGGGCAAGTCTGACTCTGTCTATTGCTACTTTCAAATAATATCACCTCTTTAGCACCAGAATATCCTTGGAGTCTGCCATGAATTGGGTTCTGGATTTTCAGATCTGTTGTGTTACTTTGCATGCCCTGCAGTCACCTGGTGCAAGGCCTCTGGAATGGGTCTGGGGGCACTTTGGAGGTCTTTGATGGGAGGTTTGTGTGCAAACCTGGCCTCAGCAGACGAGTCTGTGCCTATGAATTCCCCACCCTGAACCCAGACAGAGCTGATTTTCAGGACAGCTGCTGGGTTTGGCTTTGTTGTGGATAGGTTTTTCTCCTCAGCCTTGTTTACTTCTCCCCAGACCTGAGATAACCGGACAATAGTGTCACCTTTGGCTTGTTCCGAGTTCCCTTAGGCAGCTTAGCTCACAGTCCAAAGTTCCAGTCAGGAGGCGTTTTCAGGGAAGGGTGGGCTTGGGTGGTCGCAGCTCCTTTATACAGTTTTGTCGCAATGGGCAGAAAGTCCTTTATAACAATATTTAAGCCATTTGCCATAACATTCCAGTCTCTCAGAAGTCCTGTGAGGAGCAGCTGAGAGAGCAGGGGTGGTTTAGCCTAAAGAAGAGGAGATCCACTCTAGCTCTTTTTAAGTATTTAATATTTAAGCTACAGCTTGGTCTCTTCTAACTATTATTAATGTTCAGATTTTTAGCTCCCGGTCTCAGTAGGATCCATCTCTGAATTGCACAACATAGCCATATAGTTCCAGTAAAGTCCAACTAGAGGCCTGACAATACTAGCTACTTACACCAATCAAGCATTTAGCTACATTCAAATGCTATAAAATTTTTAGCACCAGTATATGCCTTGAATCTGCCAGGAATTGGGTTCTGGATTTTCAGAGTTCCATTGTTGCTCCTTCCAGTTTCATTGAGGCTTTGTCGCTCATCTGGGATATCCTCCCTTCAAAATGGCTTCTGGATTCCCAAAACAGACACCGACACCTCGTCCTTGGTCCAGGGAAATGCTGAAGTCTTTTACTGTAAGTAGCCACTGGGGCTGTGTTAAGGCTGGAAACTCCCCTCGCGTCCCTCCTCTCCCTGCCCCTGTTTTCCAGCAGCGCTGTGAAGCTGCAGACCCCCTCCCCACCTCTTTGTGCCCTGCTCCTGTTGGTGGGGGCTGTCCTGGTGCAGTAGGGAACGCCGTGTGTTGCCTCAGGCTCTTGCCGGGCTGTGCCACCGGAGCCAGGTTAAAGCAATGTGCAGCTGAAGCCCGGAGCGTGTGTTCTCTCCCTTTCCCTTTGCCACAGCAATTCCTTCTGTCAGGCTGGGCACTCACCTGTGCTGTGTAGTAAGCACATTTCTCTCTCTCTCAAGATTTTTCATCCAGCTGCACAGAGAAAAAGAAAGAGAAAATAATTTCTATTTCTGCTCCTTGTTTTTCCTATGTGGATTGTGTTTAGAAAATTGTTCACCTAGAGTGATTACTTAATTGGAGTCTAGTGACAATTGTTTGAACCTAATAACCAATCAGATCCACCTGTGGCTAGACTCTCAAAAACAAAGTCACAAGTTGTTAGTTAGTTAGTTAGATATCTAGTAGTTAGAATTGCCACAGCAATTCCTTCTGTCAGGCTGGGCACTCACCTGTGCTGCTCTCACCAACCTGCCCTTGGGCACCTGGGCATGTTGGTGGGGGGAAGCTCAAGCTCTGCCCAAAGCCTTGAGAGACACGGCTGGTCCCAGCTAGAAGAGGTTCCAAGCCAGCTGTTCTCTCTCGTCTCCTGTGTGGGCGCAGATCCAGCCCTGCAGGCAGCGCTGGAGTCAGGGCCACAAAGGTCCCTTGGGGTCTGGAGCTCACTGGACTGAAGATGCCCCACTGCTGAGGCTCTGTCAAGGAGATCCCTCTGTTTTCTTCTCTGGAGGGGCCTGTGAGCCCAGACAGAGAAAACAAATGCTGATGAACAGAGAGAAGGAAAACTTGGACACATTCCTGTGCACCTCACTCTTGCTACAACGTTCCTTTCTTGCATCTCTTGGACTCACACAGCAGCGACATCTCCTTGCTGGGAGTTCTGAGTGTTGTGCAGGGATGGGGTTAGGGGAGTTGTGAGAGCTCCTCCCCACTCTCTGAAAAGGTCACTGCCTCAATCCAATGAAACTAAAGAGGAAACAAATGCCCAAAGAGCAGAACGCCCCCAAGATGTCACATTAAATCACGGAGAAGCCTATGGGATAGGGCCATGTGGTTGGAGTATGTGTATTGCACTCTGTACTAATAATTTATTGGTGCTAAGTATTTCAGCAGGAAAATTCCAGGGCTTCCAGGACTGTCCTAGACTATGTGTTCTCAAATTGTTCACCAGTGCCACTCGTTCAAGCCAAGCCTTTCTGAACAAGCCCATCTCTGAGGCTCTCGCTGGTTTATTTTTGCCTTTCAGCTGCGTCCCTCTAAGTCCCTGTGGGAAAAGTTTTTCAGCATGAAGAAGAAGATCGAAGCCAGGAGGAGTATTCTGCCCAGCATTAACCCAGTTCTAGACAAGAGTGAGCCTCATCAGAAGGTAGCCTTTTCCTGCTCTTTTCCTTTCTGTTTGATGTGAAGTTTGAAGAGGGTGTGTGCTTGTGACAGGCTTGCCTCCAGCAAAATACCTCAGTGTCCAGGTCCTGTTGTCAGTGCAAACTGCTGGTAGTGGTGGACTGGGAGTCCTGATCTGCACTGAGCCAACACAAATAACCTCTGCTGAAGCTGCCTAAATCGCTAAAACAGTGGGGGGAAGGCTGGAGACACAAAGGCACAAAGTTGCCATTTGCCATTCTCCTGCTGAAGTAGCCACCTCTTGCTTTGGTGTGGTCGCCATCAAATGCTCGGGGTCACGGGATTCCCTCCAGAGTGGCAGCGTTGGCCTTTGAAGGCCGAGGACCTGCAGTAACTACTTCAGATTTAACAAAACAAACGGCATGAATGCTTTGGGGTGGAACAATGCGTTGGACCCTGACGGGGTGTTAGATTTTGCAGGCTGCCAGATGTGCAGGGGACTCGCCCTGGGCAGAGGGGAACGGATGTGCTTTATCTGCATCAGTGCCTACCTAGAGGTGTGTTTAAAGCTGCTTTTCTGGCAGGACTGGCTCAGTCTAAAGCACAGTCCAAAGGGGTAGGTGAGCGAGGTGGGCTGTTGAGCAGGAAATTGGCAGCAAGAGACATGTAAGACACTGGGTAAGGATTGCCCTGGAGAGGGGCGTTGGGAACACCTCAGGGAAGGGCACAACTGAGGGACAGGGTGCTGCAGCCACTCCCTTCAGCAGCCTGTGCCTCCTGTGGAGTCACACAGGAGACCTGCTTGTGTCTCTGGAGTGACAGCAGTGTGGCTGGAGAAGGCAGACAAAGCAGGGCAGAGTTTTCTCAAAGCAATGTCTCTGCTCCAGAAGCATTTGCTGTTGTTGTGTCATTCCAGACATGCCTCTACAATGGTATCATGTCAGATAGCAATAATCACAAGAAAGCACCCATTTAAAGCACATGGAAAAAGGAGATACCAACTCTACTTTCACCCAAGCTGCTGAGAAAATAACTGAAGCTTATCCTCATTCAGCATTCACCTCATTTGTCTTTTTCCTAACTTCTGTGTTACTTTATTTTTGCTTTCCCTCTGTTTGAAACGCACTAACTTTTAAATACAATGAAAGGGGACAAAATCATCGAAGCAAAAGAAAACTATTTCTTAGTAAAGATTCAGCTGCGCTGGGCATGGCTGCTTCCCCCTGGAGACAAACAAACACACCCTCAGAGGAAATGGCAATCTTTCTATCCCCTTTATAGCCGGCCAGGGCGGTCCCTGTCCCCTTTCCCCTTGGATGGGTACTTGGGAACTTCCATTCTGTCCAACTGCCAGCTCTTCTGCCTCCTCCCCTCTCATCCTGCTTCCTTTTGGTCAGGTCTTCAAGCCCATCCCTCTCACAGCAACACCCAACAAACCAACCTGAACAAATCCAAACCACAAACAACACATAGAACCAACACATTCCATGATTTCACTTAATAACCTTTTGGCTGCAGCAAAATGTCACCTTATCTCTCTCACTTCCTCTGGTACTCTTCTCTTCTTACTGATGTCGAAGTTCTAGATCAAAAAAGGTATTTGGAGTTGTGTGGGCCTTGGTTTCCCTGTCTCAGAGTAAAGGACATCCCAAAATCGTTTCCCATGGAGTCTGATGTAAATTTGTGGGTTTTACTTACTCCACGAGTGCTCACGCAGTGCCCCAGAGCTCTGTGACCACACAGGCCCAGGGCTGTGCTTCAGGTAAGTGCTGCCTGGCATTCTGGAGAAGGAAACCTGGAGAAATACACCCCAAAAGAGCAGCTTGCCTTGCGCCTGCTCTGTGTGGCCCAGCAGCTCTTGGTCAGCTCAGAGCAGAGGTGGGTGAGCCACTGTTTGCCCAGTGTGGGCTGGGCAGATGTGCTCACCCCGAGCCTGTACTTCACTGGGGGTCAGTGTAAGGGATCCTTCATGAACCTTCCTCCCAGCAGCTGAACCTCTCCCTGCTCTCTCTCGCCTCTCCAGCTGTCGTCAGTTCCCCTGAAGCAGAACTTGTTTCAGATTTCCCCACCAGAGGTGGTATTTCAGAACTTTGTCACCCATGAGGTCTCTGAAATGGTGCTGTCTATCATGAATAAGGACAAGGTAAGTGCTGGGGCGTGGAGCTTTAACACTGTGCTGGAAGAGGAGAGTGCTGTCATTCCCAGAGTGTACAGCAAAGCAAGTTATCTGCTGCAGCACATCCACCAGAAAATGTCTCAGCACCTTTGTTCTGCAAGGTGGTGGAAATCTTACTCTGCTGGGAATTGTCCCCTGATTTTGGCCATGTGTTGATGGTATCTATCCCAGAGGAGCTGCCTTCTCTCGAAAGCTCTGGATTGATAGGAGTGTTGAGGGCTGTGCAGTTCTTACCTGCTCTCATGCCTTGCCTTGAGTGTGTGCCACATCCTGTGTCTCCTTGCTTAATCTTGGCTCCTCTGCCTCTCTCAGCCTGTTTGGCTCCCTTTGTGCAGCTCTCAGTCAAAGCTCAGGGGCTGAGTCTTCTCCACTTTATGCTGGAATCACTTCTCCTTAATGGCACTGGCACTGCAGGAAGTGTCTTCTGAAACAGCCCTGGAATCAGGCTGCGGTAGCAGAAGCAGCAGGAGGCTTTAGGTGCCACTTCAGGCCCCTGTTAGGCTTCATCCAGCTCTGCTCAGGTTTTCCAAAAGCACCATGGTGCTCTGCTTTCCCTTTGGAGAACCTCAGCACATCCAAAGCCATGTGCTCCTGGAGGTTTTCACCGTCACTTGAAGAAATTGTGATTGTTTTGCAGTTTCCCAAGAGAGTTGAGAGGGCAAAAGCTGAAAAATGTCAGCAGTTGTGTTCCACTGTAAAGGGGAACACTGAGACCATTTGAATTTCAGTCAGGGCAACATTTTCTCAAATGAGCCTTGTGCCAAGAGTAGGCTGATGGCAAGAGATGGGAGGGAGTCAAAATCATCTGGTTTAGACTTTTTGAGAGCATTTTGGTGCTCGGGGGTTGATATCTGTGTGCTAGAAAATGCATGTTTGCTGTGTCTGTGTGTCCCAGAGGGCAGAACCTGGCCTGCTGGCTGCAGGCAGGAATGCCCAGCAGCCCAGCTTGCCTGCACAGGCAGCAAGAACCCCTGGAGAGACAAGACTGGCTTTTGATACTGGAACCACACTGTGAGTCGGTGCTGGTCTTGTTTCTCCAGGCAGAAAATGCCTTCGAAGCCCACAGTCGGTAGGCACAGCCTGTCTGTGTTTCCGTCACTTTTGGCAAGCTGATTGCTCCCATGGTTTTATGATTCTTCCTTGCTGCTTTTCTGCCCATTCAAATTCTCTTTGCCATCTCCTCATTTTAGGGGTTGTCTTGCTGTGTTCCTTTTGGTTTTCAGGTTTGCTTTATTCCCAGTAAGGCCACAGTGTTTGGTCTCCTCTCTTGCTGGTCTGCCTGCATGACTGTATCCCCAGAACTGCCCTACCCAAACCAGATCTGCTAGAAGGGAATTTCTTCCTTCCCCCAGGATAATGTGCTGGTTTGCTTTCAGGCAGCACATTCCCCCTCTGGAACAAGACTACTGCATGGCTGTGTGCAGGCAGGAGCCAGCAGGTTTTTTGGCCTGTTGAAGATGCAGATGACTTGGTTCAGGTGCTCTGTCTCCATCCTGCTGGTGCTGACCTGCTCGGCCCTTCCTTCCCACCAGGCAGTGCCCTACTGCCCCTGGCCAAAATGCTGGACCCAGAGAGAAGGGATTCGAGTTCACCCTTGGGAATTCTGTGCCTGTACCTCCACAGCTGAAAGTGCTTTGGAAAGGGGGTCAAGGAGGGATGTCAGCAGGGCACGGACAGGTCTCCTCTCGTGCTGTTTCCACAAGTGGCAAAACCATGGTTTCATGTCTTTCCCGCAGTTTCCTCAGGTGGTGAAGGTCTCCATGGAGAGCTCGCCTTACTTCCAGCTCACGTGCTCCAACGACGCGTACCGTGTCGTGCTGCCGGGCGCGTCCGCCCCCGTGCGCATCCGCTTCACCCCCGAGGAGAACAAGGTGAGACTGGAGGAGCCAAAGCACAGGATTGTCTCCAAAGCCACTGTGCTCCCTGCGCTCTGTGCACCCCCACATTCCATGCTGTGAGCCTGGCTCCAGGCCGTGGGCAGGCAGCCTGCAGCCAGTCACAGCCTGGCACGTGCTGTCAGGCACTGCGCCCGGGCCTGGCAGGCTCTGCTTCCCCTCCCTGCGCATTCCTGAGCCTTCCCAGGGGAAGATGCGCAGGGAACAGTGAAAGTGACAGAGGGGCGTTGATAGATCTTCCGCCATCTCTAGGTACAGTGGAAGGGATTTCATTATCATGGAAAACACTAGAGGAACAAAGAGGTGGGAGAGCTTTCCTCCTTCCTGACTGGCAACAGCTTCCCTGCCTCTCCCTGGGCTGGAGCAAAGACGGTGCTTTTCCACACCCTCTGTTCTCCAGCTGTGGGAACCCCGGGCAAGGGGAATATCCCCCTGTCTGCCCGGGGTGCTCTGACTCCCAAGAAAACACTGACTTTGACCCTCATTCATGGAGAAGGCCTCCTAAGCCTCAGAGTAAACCAGGAACCACAAAAGTGTGAAACGGACTGTAAAAATTGTAGATAGTAGTATAGTATGTCACATGAGTAAGAAATTGAAGTTTTAAGATTTTTAGTGTGTTATAGATAGGTTCAAAATAGAAGATACAAGGTGGTGTCTCGAGTTCCTTTCTTCTCTCATCTTCTTCCTCTTTTTTCTTAAGTTTAAGTAGTATCTTGTAATTAAGTTAAAAAAATCTACATTGCAAGTTTTTAAGAGTCAGTTATTAAGTTAGAAAAAGAAATAATCTGAGTATCACTTCTTAATTAGGTAGTTTAGTTTTTGATTAAACTTCAAAAGACCTTGCAGCACAAAGTTGTTAACCATTCTTGTGCTGTTTTCACACATACGAAGTCTAAGTACAGACAGTGTCCTAAAGTTTTGATAAGATACCAATAAACAGAAACTAAAGAGCAAAAAAGTCCAATACGTCTCCCCTGGCAGGGGAGCCCCCAAAAAGTTACCCAACTTAGAACCCACAAACTCACATCCAGCCTTGCAGCTGTGCTGGCCCAGAGCACAGGTGACCGTGGTACAGCTGCAGGGCCAGGGCAGAGGATGTGCTGTGCCCGTGAGCCCGGCCTGGCACAGGCACACTGGGCTCTAGGTGCCCTTAGCCAGCAGGAGGTTGGTGAGCTGCAGGGGACTTGGTCACCTCCCTGAAAGAGCTGGTGTAGGGCAGGCACAACCTGCAGGCAGAGCTGTGAGCCCAGAGCAGTGACACTGCTGTGCCTCTGTCTTCATGCCTGTCACTCTGGTGGCTCTGTCACCTGGCAGCCGTTCCCTGCCAAAGGTGCTTTTGTGTGGAGGTTTGAACAGCGGTGCTGGGGCCCTGGCAAGTGCGATCTCAGTGCTGTGATCCGGAGGCTTGTTCATACAGAAGGGTTTAGGACATGGCATGGAAGGGAGGAAGCCTTGCAGGAAAACAGAGGCTCTTTCCAACAGCATGCTGCCACCTCTTAGTGCTGTTCTTCTCCTGACTCGGTTGGAGAGGCAAAGGTAGAGGGCAGTTCTGAGCCAACTGATGTTTCTACACCAGGCCAGAGGTGCAGGAGCTTTTTGGGTGCAGCTGTTTCCTCATCTTCTTTTTGCTGCTTAGAGTCAGTTTAACACTTTGCCCTATTCTCAAACAGTGGGAATATAGAAACCTAAAGAGGAATGTCCTGTGTTCCTGTTTTCCCTAGCTCCATGTTCCTTAGAAGGGACTTAGGAATTATTTAACATCATTAAAATTTGGAGTAAAAATTATGGTGGCCTAGGGCAGTTCTCCGGATGACCCAAGTGACACAAGAGCTTAATGCCACTGAGATAGGTTTTGCAAAGTGCACTGGTGCCTTTAAAATGCGACATATTAGTAGAAGTTAGTGTTCATTTTAGGGTGGAATAGGTAAACTGATGCCCTTGAAGGGTTATAGGAAACGGTTTTTCTTCTGCCATGGGGATGGCACTAAATGTCCTGTGCTGAGCTAGTTTCTTTTCCTGCAGGATTATTCCCACCAGCTCGTCTGCATGACTGAAAGCGAAAGGATAGTTGTGCCAATTCGGGCCATTGGTGGCCGAGCTATCCTGACCTTCCCTGAGCAGCTGGACTTCTCGGCCTGTCCGGTCAAGTACAGCACCCAGAAGACTCTGCTGGTTCGCAATGTCGGTAACCGGGCAGCTCATTACCAGCTGAGCACCCAGAGGTGAGGATCTGTCCTTGTGCAAAACACCTTTGGGTGATAACAGGGCTGGGAAAGAGCAACAAAAGGAAGCAGAGCGTTGCAGCTGCTGCCCTCTCTTTGTGTTGCAGTCCTTTCTCCGTGGTTCCGACCACGGGAACTCTGGGCGCTGGCGACAGCATGCGGGTGACAGTGGGATTTCACCCGCTGACGACCGGTGACCATTCCGGGTGGCTGTGCTGCAACACCGGTGAGTGCTGGGCCCTGCACGGGGCACAGGACACTTCTCCACCATCGCTCCCTGTCCCATGCCATGGGGATTGTCCCATCCCCCTCCATTCCCTCCAGAGGTCCCTCCCCTGTTCCAGCTTTACCCCAAAGAAAACAGAGTTTTCTGTTGTGTTAGCAACTGTTGTGTTGATAACTGTTTTCTGTTGTGTGATCAACTGTTCTGTTGTGTTTATCAAGCCCCTTGGTGTTTAGGGGCTTGATAAAGTGGATCTCCTCTAACAGGGCTAAGATTTTTGCACTCCTGTTTTGCTGGGAGTTGCTGAGTGGGGGAAGGAGGAACCCTGATTCTGCACGACCGTGAGGCTGTGCCTGGGTGAAGTTTTGTTTTATTCCTGGGCAGTGCTGTATGCGAGGTGTGAGGTTTCCATCAGACTCTCTCCAGTGCAATGTGTTTCTTGCACACCTCTGTCCCGTATGCTGCTTCTCCATTGGCTTGTCACAGACCCTTTTTCTAGGTTGCCCTTTCCACATATATTTAGTTTCTGTCTAATAACGTTTCCAGGCCCTCGAGTTCCTGTTTGGTGACAAATCAAGACAAATTTTTCCTTGTCCCCATTTCCCAGGCCGTTCAAGCTGTTGCAAACCTCTCACATCTATCTCGCATTTGATTTCTGGACTGAGGAAGCCCGTTCAGTGTTCATGTAGAAGTTGTTCTGTTCTCATTAATCTTTCCTTTGTCCCTTTTTTATTGAATTTGCTGTGCTCCAGCTTGGGTTTTGAGATCAGAACAATATAAAATATTTCACGACTAATGCAGCTGTGGGTTTGGACAGGGAGATGATGATGATTTTCACGGTGTTCATTTTGTAGTGGTTTGTCATATTGCAGAGCCAGGCTGGTTGTGTTTCCTCACCTGTGTCCCCTCCTGCTGTGGGCTGTCACTCCACTTGTTCCTCTGGGCCTCCTTTTGCTGCCCACATGCCCCCAGGTGTATTTGCTGGTCAGCAACAAGGGATCCAAGGGATCAGGAGAGACAGGAGTCTCGTGGGATGCCCAGGGCAGACCCTGGGCAAGCCAGGACTGAACTGGGCTCCTCAGCGTCACCTGAAGGACTTTGATGCAGAAATCCTGGTGATCTGAGTGGGTCACTGGAGCACATTGACAAATCTCACTGTACGTACTGTCACCTTGGGGTCAAATCTGCACAAACACTCTCAGAAATCAGGTGTTTAAGGAGGTGCCCAGGACATCCTCATGCTGTACCCCCAGAGCTGTAGGGATGTGATAAATGTACTGATCCATGGAACTGCTCATTCAGCTAAAAGCTGTGACACTTTCTCCTCTGACCTGCAGTTTGCTCTGGTCCTTGTGCTTCCATCAACAACTGAGCTGAGCAAAGACTCCCCTTTGCTTTGTTCCAGGTGAAGAAACTATCCACACAGAGCTCCACGGAGAAGCTGGAGCTGTCCGTGTTGGGTTGAGCACAAATTTCGTGGAGGTTGAGACGACTTTCATCACCATGTCCAACCACGCAACCATGTTCATTAAAAACAGGAGTAACGTCACGGCTCACTTCCAGTGGAAGGCTTTTCCTACTGAGGAAGAGGAGAATAAAGAGAAGAGGAGGTTGGTCTGACAGATCCATTTCAGTGAGATACACAGCCCACGGCTAAAACTGACGTGTGGCCTCAGGGGGGTGTTGGTGCTTTTGAGTGCTTTAGACCAAGGAAACCATGCCTGGCTCTCAGGTGTGTGTCCCTGCTGGCTTCAGGAGCTCAGCACTTAGCATTCCAGTTCCACTTCTACTCCAACCAAGGATGGCATTTTGGCAAGGAAAGGTTGGTTGCAATGACTGGATTTCCTCAAGTTCTCATTGGGCTTTTGCCTCTCTGATCTTCTTCCTCCATGGCCTGGCAACATCCTTCAACAGCTCACCCTCTTTCCAAAGGTGATACACCCTCTTTTTTTCCCTTAGTTCCTTCAGAAGCTCCTTGCCCATCCAGGCTGGTTGTCTTCCCTGTCAGCTCGCCTTTCAGCACACAGGGACAGTCTGTTCCTGTGCCTTCAAGACTTCTTTCTTGAAGTATGTCCATCCTTCCTGGACCCCTTTGTCTTTAAGGGCTGTTTCCCAGGGTTCTCGCCAAATCAGTCTCTTGAACAGGCCGAATCTGCCCTCCAGAAGTCCAGAGTGGAAGTTTTGTTGATGCCCCTCCTTGTTTCACCGAATATTGAGAACTCTGTTCTTTCACGGTCACTGTAGCCCAGACAGTGGTGAAGAGATGAAGTTCATTTAGTCATTAGGGAACTTCCTGGTGATATCCCTGCTGTACCTGGACCCCAGGGAGGCAGCAGACTGCCCTGTGGAATGGATCCAGTCGACCTACAGGACCCTCAGCTCCCCTTAGAAGGGAGTCACCTACTAGCACTACCCTTCTTTTCCTCTTAATGCTTGAGGCTGTGACCTGTGTGACAGAGCAAGTGCAGCTGGGAGACTCTCCAGGCAGAATTTTTTCTGTAGTGTCATCTGGCAGAGCCTCTGGAGCCAAGCCTCATACCCATTCTGTCAGGGCACCTGGGTAGGTGGTGGGGGTCAGGACGGAATTTTATGACCTCCCCAGCAGAGACCCATTTCCATTCCCCACTGTCTCCTAGGTCTCCTCCTTCTGCCTGATGCCAAGAAGGGCAGGGCTCCTCTGGCTCCTGCTGAGCTTCTCTCAGGGTTGGACGGCTGTAACTCCACCAGTTTATTTCTGTGACGCTCTCCCTAATGCTCCTCAGCCTTTCCACTTCTTCCTTAAGCTCTGCCACCGGGCAGAGCAGATCATTCAGCTGCCCACAGCACACGCAGGTGTCTTTTGCACTTCCTCTGGTATTAACACCAGGCTCAGACCCTCCCTGCAGCCAGGGGCCTGGACAGCTGCGTCCTTCCTGGGGGGTTCTGTTTGACTTAGTGCACTCCTGCTGGCAGCAGCAGCAGCAGCAATGGCTTTTCATCATTTGTAAACCATAGCTGGGGGAAATAAGAAAAAGCAGAAAGAAGAAAGAAGAAATCCCTGTCCCTGCCCCTGTCCCTGCCCCTGTCCCTGCCCTGCCCCTGTCTGTCGCAGCCGCCCGCCCATCGATGGCTGGGCGCTCCCCGCCCTCCCCCATCGCACTCCCTGCCGCCGCCTGCAGACTTTTCCCCCCGGCCCAGTCTCTCCTCAGCCAGTTCGCACAGCGGCAGCGGCGGGAGGGCCGGCAGCGGGCCGACACCCAGGCAGCCGGGGCCTTCGGCCGGCAGGGCGAGAGCCCGCTGCAGAGGCAGGGCGGGCACGCTTAGCGCCCTCCCTTTCCCAAGGAGCTTGCTCCTCGGCTCTCGCCGAGCCTTCTGCTTTGCCGGCCTTCCTTCCTTGCTGCTCAGGGCCGGCCCCGGCCGAGCCTGCGGCGGGACGGCAGCGGGGGGAGCGGCTGAAGGGAGGGAGCCACATTCCACACTCCATTTCCCAGCTGTTGGTGCCCTTGGTGCCTCCGAGTTCTGCTTGCCCAGCCCCAGGGACGCTCTCCTGCCCCTGCACGCTCAGCCAGGCTGAGATGGTCACTGATGGGTTCTCTGTCAGCCTCTCCCAGCCCAGCCCAGCTCCCTGCAAGCTCTGCCAGCTGCCCTGAGCTCTGTGCAGCACCAAGGGCCTCTCCCCAGCACAGCCCAGCCGGCTCTGGCCCCACAGCTCTGCTCAGGCCAGGCTGCTCTGGCCACTGGCCCCACGGCCTCAGCCCCTGCCAAGGGCACAGCAGCAGCTGCAGCTCAGCCAGGACTCAGCCCCACCATGGGGGAAGGGGCTTGGCCAAGGCACAAGGAGGCTCCCTGGGTGCCCTGCTCCCCTCTGGCTCAGGTGCTGAGAGCTCTGCAGCCCCTGCTGCCATCCCATCTGCCCAGGCCAGCACAAGAGGCCCGGCCTTGGGGCCCTCCAGAGCTGCTCCTGCTCCAGGCCCAGGGCCCATCCCAGAGCTGGGGCAGCCACAAAGCTGTGCCCATTTCTGCTCATTGCTGCTCTGATGAGGATGCATCCTCAGCCACTTGGAGGTTGCTGATGGATTTTACTACTCCACAGGCCTCTTCTTTCTTGAGTTCTTCAATTCAGGACTTCAGTGAGAAAAGCTCATAAACATTTGTTCAAAACACCCAAACAAGAGAAGCCCATGGGAATAATTCAAGTCTTCAGTTCTTCTGTGGTTAATTAGACAGATTTCAGAAGTCTATTCAGTGTGAATCTAATATATTGGAAACAATGAACACAGAATAGTTTTGTCCTGTTAAGTTTTCTCTTCCTGTTTATAGATTGATATCAGCAATGTCCAACTGATATTGATCCCCAGCACCTCCTAATGCAGTCGGAACAGATATGAAAATCAAGAGCTTTCATGGCTGACAATCAAAACCACTTTGTCCCTACCCCCACCCACCATTTCCCTCAGCCATGTCCTGGCACTCAGAGCAGCTGAGGAATGGAGTCACATCCAGGGGTGTCCCCAGAGCTCAGGACTGGGGCCTGGTCATTTAAATCTCTTTATTGCTGATCTGGACAAGGGCATAGAGGGCAGCCTCAGTCAGTTCCCAGGTGTTTTTAAGGGAATCAACACTTAAAAGGAAAGAGGTCCAGGAAGGATGAAGACATTTCAAGAAAGCAATCTGAAGGGGGAAGGAGCAGCCTGTCCCAGCATGCCAAAAGATGAGCTAGTGAGGAAAATGACTGTCCAGGCTGCCCATGCAGATTTTTTGGGAACACAGGGAAAAAAAGGACCAGCAACTCAGGAAGTGTTCATGGACTTTGTTTAAGGCTATAAGGAAAGAAAATTAGAGAGATGAAACCTCAATTAAAACTAAACCTAGTGGCTTCTGTAAAAAAAAAAAAATTTATAAAAAATATTTTATAATTTTTTTTAATTAAAAAGAATTAGCAAAACCAGGGAGAAGGAGAATCTCTATTCTTTATTGGATGCAGTGGAGAATATAACTAAAGATAAAGGGGTCACAAGCTCAGTTCCTACAGAGAGAACTAAAGATCAAGTAACTAAAGAGAAAGAAAAGGCTGAGCTATTTTACACCTTGTTTGTCTCAGTTTTCAACAAGAAGACAGGTTGTCCTCAGGACAAGTGTTCTCCTGAGCTGGTAATTGGAGACAGGGAGCAGAACAGCCCCCTGTAATCCAGGAGGGAGCAGTTGGGACCTGCTGAGCCACTCAGATACTCACAGGTGTATGGGATCAGATAGGATCCATGCTAGGGGGATGAGGGAGCTGGTGGATGAGCTCCCCAAGCTGCTCTCCATCATTTATCATCAGTCCTGGCTCAGCAGGGAGGTCCCAGGGGACTGGAGGTGCCAATGTGAGCCCATCGCCAAGAAGGGCTGGAAGGAGGAGCTGGGGAGCTCCAGGGCTGTCAGCCTGACCTCGGTGCCCGGCAAGGTTATGGAAGAGATCATCACCTTGAGTGCCATCACAGGGCACCTGCAGGATGGCCGAGGGATCAGAGCCTGCCAGCGTGGATTTGAAGATCTACACTGATGATCTGGATGAGGGGACTGAGTCCACCATCATCAAATTTGCAGATGACACCAAACTGGGTGTGAGTGTGGATCTGCTGGAGGGTAGGAGGGCTCTGCACAGGGACCTGGACAGGCTGGATCCAGGGGCCAAATCCAACAAGGTGAGGCTGAACAAGTCCAAGTGCCGGGTCCTGCACTTTGGCCACAACAACTCCTGCAGCACTACAGGCTGGGGACAAAGGGGCTGGACAGCTGCCAGGCAGAAAGGGACCTGGGGGACTGATGGACAGCAGGCTGGGCATGAGCCAGCAGTGTGCCCAGGTGGCCAAGAAGGCCAATGGCTCCTGGGCTGGATCAGGAATGCTGTGGCCAGCAGGAGCAGGGCAGTGATTCTTGCCCTGCACTCAGCACTGGTTGGGCAGCACCTTGAGTGATGTGTCCAGTTCTGGGCCCCCAATTTAGGAAGGACATGGAGGGGCTGGAGCGTGTACAGAGAAGGGCAGCAGGGCTGCTGAGGGGTCTGGAACACAAGTTCTGTGAGGAGAAGCTGAGGGAGATGGAGTTGTTTATCCTGGAAAAGAGGAGTCTCAGGGGACACAAGGCAGTGTCAGGGCACAGGTTGGACTTGATGATCTCCGAGGTCTTTTCCAACCTTGCTGATTCTGAGATTCCCTGAAACCACCCTTGGAGCAGTTGCAGGAGGAGTTCAGAAGTTCAAAGTTCCCTTGGTGCCATTTCCCCCGTGCTCCTAGGGGAAAGCCCATAAAGACAACGTCCTTTGCGTTGGTGAAACTCCCAGCTGATGGGAACAAACTTTCTGACTGACTGCAGAGGCCAGGACAAAGCTGAGTGGTTTCCCTGCCATGCCCCAGCCCTTCCTGGCCTCAGGGGCTGATGGCATTTGTGCTCCCTCAGGTTCATGTCCCCACACCAACAGCATGGCTGTGCTCCCACCAGCTCTGTGCAATGCAAACAGGGGCTCCTGAGCCAGTGCTGCTGTGTCTGTGCCTGCAAGGATGTGGCACCTCTGTGAGCTGGGGAAGAGGCCAGGGCTGCAGAGGGGGGATAATGTTGGCAGCTCCACGAGGACACTCTGGGACACTGCCATGGGCTGTCCAGCACAGTGGGGAAGGACCAGCCCCTGCTCTGCTGTTCCTTCCCCTTTCCCCCAGGGCCCTGGCTGAGCACCAGCCGTGCTGTTTGCCCCCAGCCTGCCCACGGCCAGCCTGGGGCTGCTCACGGGGGTTTTTCTCTGTTGAGCATTGGCCTGGCCGTGTTCTTGAGAGAGCCTGGGCAAAGGAGCCTGGAGCCCCCAGGCCCTGGCCTGAGGCGTCAGCGCTGCCCCAGCAGTGCCCATGGCCTGTCCCTGCTACAGCCCTGGCACTGCCACCCCCAGGACTGTGCCCGGCCCCGAGAGCACTCAGGCCCTGCAGCAACACCAGGGCCACCAGGGCAGCCGGGCAGTGGCACAGGAGCAGCACTGGCACCACCAAGTGCTGCTGCTGCTGGGCACAGCTGCTGTGCCAGCACTGATCTGCCCCCAGCTCTGCACACAGACATTGCTGCTGCAGCTCTAGAGAAGGCAACAAAAGGGCATCTCTGCAAAAAACTTTGCTGGGAGATCCTTGAGTTCCTTTAGAGCCACCATGAGCACAGCACCTCATTGACACAGTCTGTGGCTACAGGGATGGTGAAGAGAAACAAAATGAGAAATGCCACAAGGAATGGCTTTTCTTTGTGGAAAATACGTGAAAACTAATATAAAGGTAAAAAACCCCCACAACCAAACCAAGAAGAAGTATCAAAGATTACTTTTATTCCAAGTGATTTAGAGTTTATTACAATTGATTTGCTAGCACTTGAATGATCCTGAAATCATCCAGTCATCAGTGTCCACACTGCAGCCTTGAGCTCCTGGTTCCTCAGGCTGTAGATGAGGGGGTTCAGGGCTGGAGGCACCACCGAGTACAGAACTGACAGTGCCAGTTCCATGGATGGGGAGGAGATGGAGAGGGGCTTCAGGCAGACAAATGTGCCAGTGGTGACAAACAGGGAGAGCATGGCCAGGGGAGGGAGGCTGGTGGAAAAGGCTTTGTGCTGTCCCTGCTCAGAGGGGATCCTCAGCACGGCGCTGAGGATCTGCACATAGAAGAAAACAATGAACACAAAACATCCGAGTCCTAAACAGGCACTAACTGCAATGAACCCAAGTTCCCTGAGATAGGATGTGGAGCACGTGAGCTTGAGGATCTGAGGGATTTCACAGAAGAAGTAGCCTAGGGCATTGTCCTGGCAAAGGGGCAGGGAAAATGTATTGGCTGGGTGCAGCAGTGGAAAGAGAAAGCCACTGGCCCAGGCAGCTGCTGCCATGTGGGCACAAGCTCTGCTGCCCAGGAGGGTCCCGTAGTGCAGAGCTTTGCAGATGGGCATGTAGCGGTCGTAGCACATGATGGTCAGAAGGGAGAACTCTGCTGAAATGAAAAAGACAGAAAAAAATAGTTGGACTGCACATCCTGTATAGGAGCTGGTCCTGGTGTCCCAGAGGGAATTGTGCATGGCTTTGGGGACAGCGGTGCAGATGGAGCCCAGGTGGCTGAGGGCCAGGTTGAGCAGGAAGAAGAACATGGGCGTGTGCAGGTGGTGGCCGCAGGCTCCGGCGCTGATGATGAGGCCGTTGCCCAGGAGGGCAGCCAGGGAGATGGCCAGGGAGAGGCAGAAGTGCAGGAGCTGCAGCTGCCACGTGCCTGCCAGTGCCAGCAGGAGGAAGTGGCTGATGGAGCTGCTGTTGGACATTGGCTGTGGCTGGGCATTGGCTTCTGCCCTGTGGAAAAAGACAGTGATGAGTTAGAGGAGATACCTGTAACCAAAATCAAAGCCATTTTTCCACCTCATGACTCAGCAGGAGTTTCTCCAATAAAGAAACAAAGCTTTTGCTGAAGCTCCCACTCTGTCCATGACAGGAACTCCTGTGCCAGTCTGGGACATCCCGGCTCTTTGGCAGCCTGGGGACTCCTGGGATGTCACCGTGCAGCCCCCGTGAGTGCCTGTGACAGATCGGTGCCTTTGCAACCCAAGGTGCCCTGGGATGTCACCATGGAATGGCTGTGACTGCCTCTGACCACACAGCTCTTTACCATCTCCAGAAGGCCCTGGGAGGTCTCCATGGAGCCCCTGTCTCTGCCTGTGACATTCCAGTTCTTGAACAGCCTGGAGACTCTTGGGAAGTCCCCATGGAACCCCTCTGAGGGCCTGTGGCAACTCGGTTCCTTCCTAGGCAAACATCACCAGCCCCCCTGTTGCTATGGTCAGTTTCCATGGCAACCTTCTCCAGCCCCCTGTTCCTATGGTGGGGTGGTTTTGCATGGGAGGCGCTTATGGAAGAAATGCAAAGAGAAGCTGCTAGCAGTTTCCTCCATGTCTGACACAAAAAGCAATCAGTAATTAGCTTTGAGAATTGACAATCTGTTAAAGCCCTGAGAAAGCTGATAAGCCTCTGTGAACATGCATGTAAAAAAGGAAAAAATCCTGGGAAATCCCTCTTTGTTTTCCAGCCGGCAAAGAGGTAACTGGCCAGCCTGGCCCTCGTCTTGGCCTGGGACGGGCCAGGTGGCCCCTGCCGCAGGCTGGGCTCCTTCCTGGGGAGCCCACCAGGCCCCATCAGCTGCCGGGCAGGGGGAGGAGAGGCCGCGGGGCCGAGGTGTTAGCGGCTGCAGCTGCCAACATCTTGCCCTGTTACTTCTAAGGCTCGCCCTGCTGCTCGCCCAGGCCGAGCCAGGATCCGCCAGGCCCCAGGAGCAGCCCCGGGCTGGGCCAGCTCAGCCAAGATTCTGCCTCTGTTGAGATTCGCCCACAGCCACCGGGCAGGGGGAGGAGAAGCCCCCCGCTCGTTGTGCCGGCTCTGGCGATGCCGAGATCCCGGCTCGGCTCCGGCCGCCACCCCCGGCGGCCGCGGCTCCGCCCGGCCCCGCTCGCTGCGGCGGCGCTGGGAGGGGATCCCATCCAGGGACCCCATGGACACGAACTGGGGGAACCCCGGGCCGGGCTCCGACAGCGCCACGGGCAGAGAACGCAGGGCCAGGAGAACTGGGGGGACACGGAGATTTAGGGGCTGGGGGGTCACGGGAGAAGGAAAGGGGGGACGGGAGAGCTGGGAACGGGGTCTGGGGGTTCCAGGATTAAGAAAAGGGGAGGCTGGGGTGGGTAGAGGTGGCACGGGCGGGGTTAAGGGGCTTCCTGTATCCAGGAAAGGGAGCTCCACGGTGTCCCCATTCCCAGCAAAAGGTGCGAAAACCCAGGATGGCTGGGACTAGGGGTCCCGGGTGTTTTCGGTGTTGAGGAAAGCAGGGGCTGGCTGCTGGGAAAGGCAGGAATAGGGGTCCAGGGGGTCTGTGGGCGAAGGAAAAGGGGGCTCTGGGGGCTGAGAGAGGCGGGATGGCCGGGAAGGGGGTGCAGGAGTTGTTGGTGCCGGATAAGGGGGTGCAGGGTGGAACCCATGCCGGGAATGGGGGTGCGGGGGGATGGCGGCGCCCAGGAATGGGGGCTCAGGGGCCCCTCGGTGCTCCGGAACGGGCGATCAAAGAGTCCCGGTGCCGGGGGTCCCTCTCACCTCTCGCCGCCCCCCCCGGAGCCCCAGGAGCGCCCCCAGCCCCAGCGCTGGAGCCATCGCTCTGCTCCGCTGCGGCCCCGCCCCCAGAGCCGCCTCCGGCCCCGCCATTGGCGCCGCTCTTTGCTGCCCGCCAATGGCAGCCCGAGGCTGCAATGACGTCACCGGGCAGATCCCGGCGGCGCAGGGCGGGAAAGGCCGAAGCAAAAGTGCCCGAGGGAGCGAGGGGGGAGGGGACGGGGGAATTCCAGAGAATTCCCCGGGATCCCCTCCTGGCATCCCCCGGCAGCTCCTCGGCCGCTCCCTGCGGGACCCCCGGGCCGGGTTGGGCTCAGCTGCCGGGCCCTGCGCTCCAAGCCTGCCTGGAACCCGCCGGCTTCGGCCCGAAGCGGGGCAAGCCCCGCCATCCGCGTGTGATAAATTGAGGCGAATAATTTGATTCAGCCTTTTTAAGGTCAATTAGAATTTTATTAATTACAGCAAGCAGTAGCAAGCAAAACAGCGCTGGGTGGGTAGGGGTCTCCAAACCGCCCCTCCTGCAGTGTCCCACACTGCAGTGCCCCACACCCCACTCCCTTATTCAGTCTCTTTTATAGTTTCTTGGAGGTTTCTTCATTCGTGTCTCTTGCGATAGCGGTGGGCGTAGCTTGAGCATCTCTCTGCGTCGTTTCTGCGTTGTGTCGAGGCAGGTGATCGCTGATTTCACAATCAGCTCCGGACAGTGATGGGCGTACCTGGAGCACTCCTACGTTGTCCAGTCCGGTAGCCGTTGCCTGGTGGTCGCTGATTTCATAATCAGCTCCGGCCATCCCCCGACATTCTTAGCCTGTGTCTGCAAAAAAGCTACGAAAAGCTCCCTATATGGTGATTAATCATACTTGTGATCTTGCGGTTTTGCAATATGCCCATAGCCTTGTGGTTTGTAGCAGTTGCTTTTTTATTGTTCTCCCCTATCTCCTAACAAGCAGGCTAGTCCCTTATACTTTAATTTTTATATTTCCTCCTTTAATATTCTAATTCTTTTGATGAACAAACAAGTTACCACAGTTTATTACACGCGGATCCATTTTTTCCTGCGGCTGCGGCTCCCAGCCCCGGCGGAGCAGGAGCGGGCGCTGGGACTGCGATCCCTGACTGGCGATCCCCTTCTGTGCCTCTCGCTCTTCTCTCCCTTTCCTTGGGGCGATCACAGACCCCAGAGCGGCTGCAGAGCCCCGTGCCCAGGCCGGGTTTCCCAGCAAAGGGAGGCCTGGGGGTGAGGTGCCCCGGGCTGGCCGGGAATGGGGGTCCGGGGGTGCCCGGAGTCAGGGAAACGGGGGATCCAGGGGCTGCCAGAGGAGGAGAGCCGGCAAAGGGAGTGCAGGGGATGTCAGGGCAGGATAAGGGGGTACAGGGGGTCCTGGAAGTGGGGAAGGAGCTGCGGGGGTGTCCCGCAGGACCCCAGGAATGGGGATTCCAACGGGGTCCCAGGGGGGCTCCCCGAAGCCCCTCCCAGAGGGGAGCAGGAGCTGGGGCAGGACTCTGGGGAGAGAAAAGGGGGTGACCCCGGAATGGGGGGACATGGGGGAGTCAGACGCGCTCCCAGGGGGGACACGACCCCCGGACCCTCCTCCCCTTCTCCCGCAGGGGAAGCTGAGCCCCAGCCCAGCAGACGAAGCCCAACACGAAGCCCCCGAGCCCCGGCAGCATCTTGGGGGGCGTCCGGCTGCAGCTCCGGGGGCGGGAGGGGCAGGATCTGGGAAACGGCAGCGGCTGCCGGGAGGGACCGGCGTGGACTGGGACAGGCTGGGATGGAGTGGGACACCGGGATACAGCGGGACACACCGCACCCAGGACTGGGACCCACAGGGAGCAGGATCAGAGCACACTGGGACCCAGCAGGACCAGAACTGGGGCAACAGGGATCATAGTGGCACCAACCGGGACTGACTGGGAGTGGCTGAGAGTGACTGGGATCATACTGCTGGAAACTGGAACCTTACTGGGCTGAGTGGATGTGACTGGGAATGACTAGGAGTATGCTGAGGTCATCTGGGATGTACTGGGAGTGTCTGTAACTGTACTGGGAGTGACTGGGAACACACTGAGAGCAACTGGGAGTGACTGAGTCTACACTGGGGGCAACTGGGATTGATTGGGACCATGCTGGGGAAGACTGGGATCATACTTGGAGTGACTGGGTCTATGCTAGGGGCCGCTGAGAGCAACTGGAATCATACTGGGAGTGCCGAGGATGATACTGGGAACATAGTGAGTGTAACTGAAAGTGGCTGGGAGTGACCTGGGGGGAACTGGGGGAACTGGCTGAGCTGGGGCTCAGGGCTGTTCTCCCCCAGGGCTGCCCCGGGTCCTGCTGTCACCTCCAGCCCACAGAGCCAAGGGACAGGGGACAGGGACAGGGGACAGCTGAGGGACAGGGCACAGCCAAGGGACAGGGGCGTCTCAGTGCCGGCCGGGCAAAGGGGTAAAAGGACGTCTCGGTTCTCAGGAATGGGAGTGCAGGGGGGTCTCAGGGTCACAGAAATGGGGGGGGGGGGGGCAGGGACGTGGAGAGGTAGAAGGGAGTTGTAGGGATTTGTGGAAGAGGGGACAGTGGGAGCCACGCCGCTCCGGCGCCTCCTGAACTCGCAGCACCCTCCTGTCCCCTCCTGTCAGGGAGTAATGCAGAGCCAGAAGGTCCCCCCTGAGCCTCCTTTTTTCCAGGCTGAGGCCCTTTCCCAGCTCCCTCAGCCCCTCCTGGTGTTCCAGCCAGGGTAGAATACTAGTGCTACCCCAAGAGCAATGGATAGGCCTGCCAGGGGTGCCTTTATCACCACATTTGAAGCTTTCCTAAATACTTGGAGAAAAACTCTTCAGAAAGCACCAAAGTCAAGTCAGTAGCTCAAGTGACGATCGCCTTTGAAAATCGCTGCTGCTCGGCCCGGCCCCGCCCGGCCCGGCCCCGCCCGGCCCCGACGATCGGGTGCCGTGGGTGCCTGGTAACCGCGAACGCGGCGGCGGCGGCGGCTGTGACGTGCGGGGCTGCTGTGCTGCGGAACAGCTCAGTGGCCACAGACCGCGCTCCTGGCTGCTTGTGCCAGCCTGGGCTCGTGCAGGCGGCTACACTCGCCATTCACAAGCGAATTGTTCGCAGAGCATTGGTCTCTGCAAAGGATTCCTGAACACGCAGAGCATTGGTCTCTGCAAAGGATTCCTCAAAACGCAGAGCATTGGTCTCTGCAAAGGATTCCTCAAAACGCAGAGCATTGGTCTCTGCACGGGATTCCTGAATTTGCAGAGCATTGGTCTCTGCACGGGAGTCCTGAATTTGCAGAGCTTTGGTCTCTGCACGGGATTCCTGAATTTGCAGAGCATTGGTCTCTGCAAAGGAGTCCTGAATTTCCTTTGAAGGTAAAGATTGACTCAAGTTGAACTTTTTGGTTTTGTCTCATCTGGGCTCTGAAAGAGAATGCCAAAGGGAAGTACAGGATGTGATAATGCCAGTCTTCTGGTGCAGCAGTTCAGTGAGTGGATGAATGACATATGGTCTACTGATTGTGCTTTTTTTTCACTGAGGAAATGCAACATTTTCTTAATGTGCTAGTCTATAATTTTTTTTTTTTTCCTATAGTGATTGCTTAAACTGCTTAAAGGTGAATGAGTTCTGGTCAAGTTTCAGTGGGTTGTTATCATCTGGTTATTAAAAGTATTAGGGAGATGCCTCTGAATTGAGGTGCAAACGAGACCATATGCCAAAGTCAATAGTCTGGATTTTATGTGACAGTAAATGTGAGGAAGAGAGAGAGAAAGAAATAGAAAAAGTGGGGGTGGAGGAGGGGGAATGGGGGGTTGGGAAGAGGGAGGAGAAAGAGAGTGACAGAGACAGATTAAGTAAACGAGGTCACCATTCCATGGATCCCATCAGCATACCATAAAATCCTCTTCTGGTCTTCTCTGTGGTGAGGTCTTGCAAAAGGTAAGACTCCAATGGATTAAGGCAGATTTGGGCAAGGTGGGACCTCCCAGGTACCTCCTTGGGGCGGACCAAGTCTGACTCTGTCTATTGCTACTTTCAAATAATATCACATCTTTAGCACCAGAATATCCTTCGAGTCTGCCATGAATTGGGTTCTGGATTTTCAGATCTGTTGTGTTACTTTGCATGCCCTGCAGTCACCTGGTGCAAGGCCTCTGGAATGGGTCTGGGGGTACTTTGGAGGTCTTTGATGGGAGGTTTGTGTGCAAACCTGGCCTCAGCAGACGAGTCTGTGGCTATGAATTCCCCACCCTGAACCCAGACAGAGCTGATTTTCAGGACAGCTGCTGGGTTTGGCTTTGTTGTGGATAGGTTTTTCTCCTCAGCCTTGTTTACTTCTCCCCAGACCTGAGATAACCGGACAATAGTGTCACCTTTGGCTTGTTCCGAGTTCCCTTAGGCAGCTTAGCTCACAGTCCAAAGATCCAGTCAGGAGGCGTTTTCAGGGAAGGGTGGGCTTGGGTGGTCGCAGCTCCTTTATACAGTTTTGTCGCAATGGGCAGAAAGTCCTTTATAACAATATTTAAGCCATTTGCCATAACATTCCAGTCTCTCAGAAGTCCTGTGAGGAGCAGCTGAGAGAGCAGGGGTGGTTTAGCCTAAAGAAGAGGAGATCCACTCTAGCTCTTTTTAAGTATTTAATATTTAAGCTACAGCTTGGGCTGTTCTAACTATTATTAATGTTCAGATTTTTAGCTCCTGGTTTCAGTAGGATCCATCTCTGAATTGCACAATATAGCCATATAGTTCAAGTAAAGCCCAACTAGAGGCCTGACAATACTAGCTACTTACACCAAACAAGCATTTAGCTACTTTCAAATGCTATAAAATTTTTAGCACCAGTATATGCCTTGAATCTGCCACAAATTGGGTTCTGGATTTTGAGAGTTCCATTGTTGCTCCTTCCAGTTTCGTTGAGGCTTTGTCGCTCATCTGGGATATCCTCCCTTCAAAATGGCTTCTGGATTCCCAAAAAAGACACTGACACCTCGTCCTTGGTCCAGGGAAATGCTGAAGTCTTTTACTGTAAGTAGCCACTGGGGCTGTGTTAAGGCTGGAAACTCCCCTCGCGTCCATCCTCTCCCTGCCCCTGTTGTCCAGCAGCGCTGTGAAGCTGGAGACCCCCTCCCCACCTCTTTGTGCCCTGCTCCTGTTGGTGGGGGCTGTCCTGGTGCAGTAGGGAACGCCGTGTGTTGCCTCAGGCTCTTGCCTGGCTGTGCCACCGGAGCCAAGTTAAAGCAATGTGCAGCTGAAGCCCGGAGCGTGTGTTCTCTCCCTTTCCCTTTGCCACAGCAATTCCTTCTGTCAGGCTGGGCACTCACCTGTGCTGTGTAGTAAGCACATTTCTCTCTCTCTCAAGATTTTTCATCGAGGTGCACAGAGAAAAAGAAAGAGAAAATAATTTCTATTTCTGCTCCTTGTTTTTCCTCTGTGGAATGTGTTTAGAAAATTGTTCACCTAGAGTGATTACTTAATTGGAGTCTAGTGACAATTGTTTGAACCTAATAACCAATCAGATCCACCTGTGGCTAGACTCTCAAAAACAAAGTCACAAGTTGTTAGTTAGTTAGTTAGTTAGATATCTAGTAGTTAGAATTGCCACAGCAATTCCTTCTGTCAGGCTGGGCACTCACCTGTGCTGCTCTCACCAACCTGCCCTTGGGCACCTGGGCATGTTGGTGGGGGGAAGCTCAAGCTCTGCCCAAAGCCTTGAGAGACACGGCTGGTCCCAGCTAGAAGAGGTTCCAAGCCAGCTGTTCTCTCTCGTCTCCTGTGTGGGCGCAGATCCAGCCCTGCAGGCAGCGCTGGAGTCAGGGCCACAAAGGTCCCCTGGGGTCTGGAGCTCCCTGGACTGAAGATGCCCCACTGCTGAGGCTCTGTCAAGGAGATCCCTCTGTTTTCTTCTCCGGAGGGGCCTGTGAGCCCAGACAGAGAAAACAAATGCTGATGAACAGAGAGAAGGAAAACTTGGACACATTCCTGTGCACCTCACTCTTGCTACAACGTTCCTTTCTTGCATCTCTTGGACTCACACAGCAGCGACATCTCCTTGCTGGCAGTTCTGAGTGTTGTGCAGGGATGGGGTTAGGGGAGTTGTGAGAGCTCCTCCCCACTCTCTGAAAAGGTCACTGCCTCAATCCAATGAAACTGAAGAGGAAACAAATGCCCAAAGAGCAGAACGCCCCCAAGATGTCACATTAAATCACGGAGAAACCTATGGGACAGAGCCACGTGGTTGGAGTATGTGTATTGCACTCTGTACTATTAATTTATTGGTGCTAAGTATTTCAGCAGGAAAATTCCAGGGCTTCCAGGACTGTCCTAGACTATGTGTTCTCAAATTGTTCACCAGTGCCACTCGTTCAAGCCAAGCCTTTCTGAACAAGCCCATCTCTGAGGCTCTCGCTGGTTTATTTTTGCCTTTCAGCTGCGTCCCTCTAAGTCCCTGTGGGAAAAGTTTTTCAGCATGAAGAAGAAGATCGAAGCCAGGAGGAGTATTCTGCCCAGCATTAACCCAGTTCTAGACAAGAGTGAGCCTCATCAGAAGGTAGCCTTTTCCTGCTCTTTTCCTTTCTGTTTGATGTGAAGTTTGAAGAGGGTGTGTGCTTGTGACAGGCTTGCCTCCAGCAAAATGCCTCAGTGTCCAGGTCCTGTTGTCAGTGCAAACTGCTGGTAGTGGTGGACTGGGAGTCCTGATCTGCACTGAGCCAACACAAATAACCTCTGCTGAAGCTGCCTAAATTGCTAAAACAGTGGGGGGAAGGCTGGGGACACAAAGGCACAAAGTTGCCCTTTGCCATTCTCCTGCTGAAGTAGCCACCTCTTGCTTTGGTGTGGTCGCCATCAAATGCTCAGGGTCACGGGATTCCCTCCAGAGTGGCAGCGTTGGCCTTTGAAGGCCGAGGACCTGCAGTAACTACTTCAGATTTAACAAAACAAACGGCATGAATGCTTTGGGGTGGAACAATGCGTTGGACCCTGACGGGGTGTTAGATTTTGCAGGCTGCCAGATGTGCAGGGGACTCGCCCTGGGCAGAGGGGAATGGATGTGCTTTATCTGCATCAGTGCCTACCTAGAGGTGTGTTTAAAGCTGCTTTTCTGGCAGGACTGGCTCAGTCTAAAGCACAGTCCAAAGGGGTAGGTGAGCGAGGTGGGCTGTTGAGCAGGAAATTGGCAGCAAGAGACATGTAAGACACGGGGTAAGGATTGCCCTGGAGAGGGGCGTTGGGAACACCTCAGGGAAGGGCACAACTGAGGGACAGGGTGCTGCAGCCACTCCCTTCAGCAGCCTGTGCCTCCTGTGGAGTCACACAGGAGACCTGCTTGTGTCTCTGGAGTGACAGCAGTGTGGCTGGAGAAGGCAGACAAAGCAGGGCAGAGTTTTCTCAAAGCAATGTCTCTGCTCCAGAAGCATTTGCTGTTGTTGTGTCATTCCAGACATGCCTCTACAATGGTATCATGTCAGATAGCAATAATCACAAGAAAGCACCCATTTAAAGCACATGGAAAAAGGAGATACCAACTCTACTTTCACCCAAGCTGCTGAGAAAATAACTGAAGCTTATTCTCATTCAGCATTCACCTCATTTGTCTTTTCCCTAACTTCTGTGTTACTTTATTTTTGCATTCCCTCTGTTTGAAACGCACTAACTTTTAAATACAATGAAAGGGGACAAAATCATCAAAGCAAAAGAAAACTATTTCTTAGTAAAGATTCAGCTGCGCTGGGCATGGCTGCTTCCCCCTGGAGACAAACAAACACACCCTCAGAGGAAATGGCAATCTTTCTATCCCCTTTATAGCCGCCCAGGGCGGTCCCTGTCCCTTTTCCCCTTGGATGGGTACTTGGGAACTTCCATTCTGTCCAACTGCCAGCTCTTCTGTCCCCTCCCCTCTCATCCTGCTTCCTTTTGGTCAGGTCTTCAAGCCCATCCCTCTCTGAGCAACAACCAACAAACCAACCTGAACAAATTCAAACCACAAACAACACATAGAACCAACACATTCCATGATTTCACTTAATAACTTTTTGGCTGCAGCAAAATGTCACCTTATCTCTCTCACCTCCTCTGGTACTCTTCTCTTCTTACTGATGTCGAAGTTCTAGATCAAAAAAGGTATTTGCAGTTGTGTGGGCCTTGGTTTCCCTGTCTCAGAGTAAAGGACATCCCAAAATCGTTTCCCATGGAGTCTGATGTAAATTTGTGGGTTTTACTTACTCCACGAGTGCTCACGCAGTGCCCCAGAGCTCTGTGACCACACGGGCCCAGGGCTGTGCTTCAGGTAAGTGCTGCCTGGCATTCTGGAGAAGGAAACCTGGAGAAATACACCCCAAAAGAGCAGCTTGCCTTGCGCCTGCTCTGTGTGGCCCAGCAGCTCTTGGTCAGCTCAGAGCAGAGGTGGGTGAGCCACTGTTTGCCCAGTGTGGGCTGGGCAGACGTGCTCACCCCGAGCCTGTACTTCACTGGGGGTCAGTGTAAGGGATCCTTCATGAACCTTCCTCCCAGCAGCTGAACCTCTCCCTGCTCTCTCTCGCCTCTCCAGCTGTCGTCAGTTCCCCTGAAGCAGAACTTGTTTCAGATTTCCCCACCAGAGGTGGTATTTCAGAACTTTGTCACCCATGAGGTCTCTGAAATGGTGCTGTCTATCATGAATAAGGACAAGGTAAGTGCTGGGGTGTGGAGCTTTAACACTGTGCTGGAAGAGGAGAGCGCTGTCATTCCCAGAGTGTACAGCAAAGCAAGTTATCTGCTGCAGCACATCCACCAGAAAATGTCTCAGCACCTTTGTTCTGCAAGGTGGTGGAAATCTTACTCTGCTGGGAATTGTCCCCTGATTTTGGCCATGTGTTGATGGTATCTATCCCAGAGGAGCTGCCTTCTCTCAAAAGCTCTGGATTGATAGGAGTGTTGAGGGCTGTGCAGTTCTTACCTGCTCTCATGCCTTGCCTTGAGTGTGTGCCACATCCTGTGTCTCCTTGCTTAATCTTGGCTCCTCTGCCTCTCTCAGCCTGTTTGGCTCCCTTTGTGCAGCTCTCAGTCAAAGCTCAGGGGCTGAGTCTTCTCCACTTTATGCTGGAATCACTTCTCCTTAATGGCACTGGCACTGCAGGAAGTGTCTTCTGAAACAGCCCTGGAATCAGGCTGAGGTAGCAGAAGCAGCAGGAGGCTTTAGGTGCCACTTCAGGCCCCTGCTGGGCTTCATCCAGCTCTGCTCAGGTTTTCCAAAAGCACCATGGTGCTCTGCTTTCCCTTTGGAGAACCTCAGCACATCCAAAGCCATGTGCTCCTGGAGGTTTTCATCTTCACTTGAAGAAATTGTGATTGTTTTGCAGTTTCCCAAGAGAGTTGAGAGGGCAAAAGCTGAAAAATGTCAGCAGTTGTGTTCCACTGTAAAGGGGAACACTGAGACCATTTGAGTTTCAGTCAGGGCAACATTTTCCCAAATGAGCCTTGTGCCAAGAGTAGGCTGATGGCAAGAGACGGGAGGGAGTCAAAATCATCTGGTTTAGACTTTTTGAGATCATTTTGGTGCTCGGGGGTTGATATCTATGTGCTAGAAAATGCATGTTTGCTGTGTCTGTGTGTCCCAGAGGGCAGAACCTGGCCTGCTGGCTGCAGGCAGGAATGCCCAGCAGCCCAGCTTGCCTGCACAGGCAGCAAGAACCCCTGGAGAGACAAGACTGGCTTTTGATACTGGAACCACACTGTGAGTCGGTGCTGGTCTTGTTTCTCCAGGCAGAAAATGCCTTCGAAGCCCACAGTCGGTAGGCACAGCCTGTCTGTGTTTCCGTCACTTTTGGCAAGCTGATTGCTCCCATGGTTTTATGATTCTTCCTTGCTGCTTTTCTGCCCATTCAAATTCTCTTTGCCATCTCCTCATTTTAGGGGTTGTCTTGCTGTGTTCCTTTTGGTTTTCAGGTTTGCTTTATTCCCAGTAAGGCCACAGTGTTTGGTCTCCTCTCTTGCTGGTCTGCCTGCATGACTGTATCCCCAGAACTGCCCTACCCAAACCGGATCTGCTAGAAGGGAATTTCTTCCTTCCCCCAGGATAATGTGCTGGTTTGCTTTCAGGCAGCACATTCCCCCTCTGGAACAAGACTACTGCATGGCTGGGTGCAGGCAGGAGCCAGCAGGTTTTTTGGCCTGTTGAAGATGCAGATGACTTGGTTCAGGTGCTCTGTCTCCATCCTGCTGGTGCTGACCTGCTCGGCCCTTCCTTCCCACCAGGCAGTGCCCTACTGCCCCTGGCCAAAATGCTGGACCCAGAGAGAAGGGATTCGAGTTCACCCTTGGGAATTATGTGCCTGTACCTCCACAGCTGAAAGTGCTTTGGAAAGGGGGTCAAGGAGGGATGTCAGCAGGGCACGGACAGGTCTCCTCTCGTGCTGTTTCCACAAGTGGCAAAACCATGGTTTCATGTCTTTCCCGCAGTTTCCTCAGGTGGTGAAGGTCTCCATGGAGAGCTCGCCTTACTTCCAGCTCACGTGCTCCAACGACGCGTACCGTGTCGTGCTGCCGGGCGCGTCCGCCCCCGTGCGCATCCGCTTCACCCCCGAGGAGAACAAGGTGAGACTGGAGGAGCCAAAGCACAGCATTGTCTCCAAAGCCACTGTGCTCCCTGCGCTCTGTGCACCCCCACATTCCATGCTGTGAGCCTGGCTCCAGGCCGTGGGCAGGCAGCCTGCAGCCAGTCACAGCCTGGCACGTGCTGTCAGGCACTGCGCCCGGGCCTGGCAGGCTCTGCTTCCCCTCCCTGCGCATTCCTGAGCCTTCCCAGGGGAAGATGCGCAGGGAACAGTGAAAGTGACAGAGGGGCCTTGATAGATCTTCCGCCATCTCTAGGTACAGTGGAAGGGATTTCATTATTATGGAAAACACTAGAGGAACAAAGAGGTGGGAGAGCTTTCCTCCTTCCTGACTGGCAACAGCTTCCCTGCCTCACCCTGGGCTGGAGCAAAGACGGTGCTTTTCCACACCCTCTGTTCTCCAGCTGTGGGAACCCCGGGCAAGGGGAATATCCCCCTGTCTGCCCTGGGGTGCTCTGACTCCCAAGAAAACACTGACTTTGACCCTCATTCATGGAGAAGGCCTCCTAAGCCTCAGAGTAAACCAGGAACCACAAAAGTGTGAAACGGACTGTAAAAATTGTAGATAGTAGTATAGTATGTCACATGAGTAAGAAATTGAAGTTTTAAGATTTTTAGTGCGTTATAGATAGGTTCAAAATAGAAGATACAAGGTGGTGTCTCGAGTTCCTTTCTTCTCTCATCTTCTTCCTCTTTTTTCTTAAGTTTAAGTAGTATCTTGTAATTAAGTTAAAAAAATCTACAAGTTTTTAAGAGTCAGTTATTAAGTTAGAAAAAGAAATAATCTGAGTATCACTTCTTAATTAGGTAGTTTAGTTTTTAATTAAACTTCAAAAGACCTTGCAGCACAAAGTTGTTAACCATTCTTGTGCTGTTTTCACACATACAAAGTCTAAGCACAGACAGTGTCCTAAAGTTTTGATAAGATAACAATAAACAGAAACTAAAGAGCAAAAAAGTCCAATACGTCTCCCCTGGCAGGGGAGCCCCCAAAAAGTTACCCAGCTTAGAACCCACAAACTCACATCCAGCCTTGCAGCTGTGCTGGCCCAGAGCACAGGTGACCGTGGTACAGCTGCAGGGCCAGGGCAGAGGATGTGCTGTGCCCATGAGCCCGGCCTGGCACAGGCACACTGGGCTCTAGGTGCCCTTAGGCAGCAGGAGGTTGGTGAGCTGCAGGGGACTTGGTCACCTCCCTGAAAGAGCTGGTGTAGGGCAGGCACAACCTGCAGGCAGAGCTGTGAGCCCAGAGCAGTGACACTGCTGTGCCTCTGTCTTCATGCCTGTCACTCTGGTGGCTCTGTCACCTGGCAGCCGTTCCCTGCCAAAGGTGCTTTTGTGTGGAGGTTTGAACAGCGGTGCTGGGGCCCTGGCAAGTGCGATCTCAGTGCTGTGATCCGGAGGCTTGTTCATACAGAAGGGTTTAGGACATGGCATGGAAGGGAGGAAGCCTTGCAGGAAAACAGAGGCTCTTTCCAACAGCATGCTGCCACCTCTTAGCGCTGTTCTTCTCCTGACTCGGTTGGAGAGGCAAAGGTAGAGGGCAGTTCTGAGCCAACTGATGTTTCTATACCAGGCCAGAGGTGCAGGAGCTTTTTGGGTGCAGCTGTTTCCTCATCTTCTTTTTGCTGCTTAGAGTCAGTTTAACACTTTGCCCTATTCTCAAACAGTGGGAATATAGAAACCTAAAGAGGAATGTCCTGTGTTCCCTAGCTCCATGTTCCTTAGAAGGGACTTAGGAATTATTTAACATCATTAAAATTTAGAGTAAAAATTATGGTGGCCTAGGGCAGTTCTCTGGATGACCCAAGTGACACAAGAGCTTAATGCCACTGAGATAGGTTTTGCAAAGTGCACTGGTGCCTTTAAAATGCGACATATTAGTAGAAGTTAGTGTTCATTTTAGGGTGGAATAGGTAAACTGATGCCCTTGAAGGGTTATAGGAAACGGTTTTTCTTCTGCCATGGGGATGGCACTAAATGTCCTGTGCTGAGCTAGTTTCTTTTCCTGCAGGATTATTCCCACCAGCTCGTCTGCATGACTGAAAGCGAAAGGATAGTTGTGCCAATTCGGGCCATTGGTGGCCGAACTATCCTGACCTTCCCTGACCAGCTGGACTTCTCGGCCTGTCCGGTCAAGTACAGCACCCAGAAGACTCTGCTGGTTCGCAATGTCGGTAACCGGGCAGCTCATTACCAGCTGAGCACCCAGAGGTGAGGATCTGTCCTTGTGCAAAACACCTTTGGGTGATAACAGGGCTGGGAAAGAGCAACAAAAGGAAGCAGAGCGTGGCAGCTGCTGCCCTCTCTTTGTGTTGCAGTCCTTTCTCCGTGGTTCCGACCACGGGAACTCTGGGCGCTGGCGACAGCATGCGGGTGACAGTGGGATTTCACCCGCTGACGACCGGTGACCATTCCGGGTGGCTGTGCTGCAACACCGGTGAGTGCTGGGCCCTGCACGGGGCACAGGACACTTCTCCACCATCGCTCCCTGTTGTCCCATCCCATGGGGATTGTCCCATCCCCCTCCATTCCCTCCAGAGGTCCCTCCCCTGTTCCAGCTTTACCCCAAAGAAAACAGAGTTTTCTGTTGTGTTAGCAACTGTTGTGTTGATAACAGTTTTCTGTTGTGTGATCAACTGTTCTGTTGTGTTTATCAAGCCCCTTGGTGTTTAGGGGCTTGATAAAGTGGATCCCCTCTAACAGGGCTAAGATTTTTGCACTCCTGTTTTGCTGGGAGTTGCTGAATGGAGGAAGGAGGAACCCTGATTCTGCAGGACCGTGTGGCTGTGCCTGGGTGAAGTTTTGTTTTATTCCTGGGCAGTGCTGTATGCGAGGTGTGAGGTTTCCATCAGACTCTCTCCAGTGCAATGTGTTTCTTGCACACCTCTGTCCCGTATGCTGCTTCTCCATTGGCTTGTCGCAGACCCTTTTTCTATGTTGCCCTTCCACATATATTTGGTTTCTGTCTAATAACATTTCCAGGCCCTCGAGTTCCTGTTTGGTGACAAATCAAGACAAATTTTTCCTTGTCCCCATTTCCCAGGCCGTTCAAGCTGTTGCAAACCTCTCACATCTATCTCGCATTTGATTTCTAGACTGAGGAATCCCATTCAGTGTTCATGTAGAAGCTACTCTGTTCTCATTAATCTTTCCTTTGTCCCTTTTTTATTTAATTTGCAATGCTCCAGCTTGGGTTTTGAGATCAGAACAATATAAAATATTTCACAACTAATGCAGCTGTGGGTTTGGACAGGGAGATGATGATGATGATTTTCACAGGGTTCATTTTGTAGTGGTTTGTCATATTGCAGAGCCAGGCTGGTTGTGTTTCCTCACCTGTGTCCCCTCCTGCTGTGGGCTGTCACTTCACTTGTTCCTCTGGGCCTCCTTTTGCTGCCCACATGCCCCCAGGCGTATTTGCTGGTCAGCAACAAGGGATCCAAGGGATCAGGAGAGACAGGAGTCTCGTGGGATGCCCAGGGCAGACCCTGGGCAAGCCAGGACTGAACTGGGCTCCTCAGCGTCACCTGAAGGACTTTGATGCAGAAATCCCGGTGATCTGAGTGGGTCACTGGAGCACATTGACAAATCTCTCTGTACGTACTGTCAGCTTGGGGCCAAATCTGCACAAACACTCTCAGAAATCAGGTGTTTAAGGAGGTGCCCAGGACATCCTCACGCTGTACCCCCAGAGCTGTCAGGATGTGATAAATGTACTGATCCATGGAACTGCTCATTCAGCTAAAAGCTGTGACACTTTCTCCTGTGACCTGCAGTTTGCTCTGGTCCTTGTGCTTCCATCAGCAACTGAGCTGAGCAAAGACTCCCCTTTGCTTTGTTCCAGGTGAAGAAACTATCCACACAGAGCTCCACGGAGAAGCTGGAGCTGTCCGTGTTGGGTTGAGCACAAATTTCGTGGAGGTTGAGACGACTTTCATCACCATGTCCAACCACGCAACCATGTTCATTAAAAACAGGAGTAACGTCACAGCCCACTTCCAGTGGAAGGCTTTTCCTACTGAGGAAGAGGAGAATAAAGAGAAGAGGAGGTTGGTCTGACAGATCCATTTCAGTGAGATACACGGCCCACGGCTAAAACTGACGTGTGGCCTCAGGGGGGTGTTGGTGCTTTTGAGTGCTTTAGGCCAAGGAAACCATGCCTGGCTCTCAGGTGTGTGTCCCTGCTGGCTTCAGGAGCTCAGCACTTAGCATTCCAGTTCCACTTCTACTCCAACCAAGGATGGCATTTTGGCAAGGAAAGGTTGGTTGCAATGACTGGATTTCCTCAAGTTCTCATTGGGCTTTTGCCTCTCTGATCTTCTTCCTCCATGGCCTGGCAACATCCTTCAACAGCTCACCCTCTTTCCAAAGGTGATACACCCTCTTTTTTTCCCTTAGTTCCTTCAGAAGCTCCTTGCCCATCCAGGCTGCTTGTCTTCCCTGTCAGCTCGCCTTTCAGCACACAGGGACAATCTGTTCCTGCGCCTTCAAGACTTCTTTCTTGAAGTATGTCCATCCTTCCTGGACCCCTTTGTCTTTAAGGGCTGTTTTCCAGGGTTCTCGCCAAGTCAGTCTCTTGAACAGGCCGAATCTGCCCTCCAGAAGTCCAGAGTGGAAGTTTTGTTGATGCCCCTCCTTGTTTCACCGAATATTGAGAACTCTGTTCTTTCACGGTCACTGTAGCCCAGACAGTGGTGAACAGATGAAGTTCATTTAGTCATTAGGGAACTTCCTGGTGATATCCCTGCTGTACCTGGACCCCAGGGAGGCAGCAGACTGCCCTGTGGAATGGATCCAGTCGATCTACAGGGCCCTCAGCTCCCCTTAGAAGGGAGTCACCTACTAGCACTACCCTTCTTTTCCTCTTAATGCTTGAGGCTGTGACCTGTGTGACAGAGCAAGTGCAGCTGGGAGACTCTCCAGGCAGAATTTTTTCTGTAGTGTCATCTGGCAGAGCCTCTGGAGCCAAGCCTCATACCTATTCTGTCAGGGTACCTGGGTAGGTGGTGGGGGTCAGGACGGAATTTTATGACCTCCCCAGCAGAGACCCATTTCCATTCCCCACTGTCTCCTAGGTCTCCTCCTTCTGCCTGATGCCAAGAAGGGCAGGGCTCCTCTGGCTCCTGCTGAGCTTCTCTCAGGTTTGGACGGCTGTAACTCCACCAGTTTATTTCTGTGTCGCTCTCCCTAATGCTCCTCAGCCTTTCCACTTCTTCCTTAAGCTCTGCCACAGGGCAGAGCAGATCATTCAGCTGCCCACACCACACGCAGGTGTCTTTTGCACTTCCTCTGGTATTAACACCAGGCTCAGACCCTCCCTGCAGCCAGGGGCCTGGACAGCTGCGTCCTTCCTGGGGGGCTTCTGTTTGACTTAGTGCACTCCTGCTGGCAGCAGCAGCAGCAGCAGCAATGGCTTTTCATCATTTGTAAACCATAGCTGGGGGAAATAAAAAAAAAACAGCTGAAAGAAGAAAGAAGAAATCCCTGCCCCTGTCCCTGTCCCTGCCCCTGTCCCTGTCCCTGTCCCTGCCCCTGTCTGTCGCAGCCGCCGCCCATCGATGGCTGGGCGCTCCCCGCCCTCCCCCATCGCACTCCCTGCCGCCGCCTGCAGACTTTTCCCCCCCGGCCCAGTCTCTCCTCAGCCAGTTCGCACAGCGGCAGCGGCGGGAGGGCCGGCAGCGGGCCGACACCCAGGCAGCCGGGGCCTTCGGCCGGCAGGGCGAGAGCCCGCTGCAGAGGCAGGGCGGGCACGCTTAGCGCCCTCCCTTTCCCAAGGAGCTTGCTCCTCGGCTCTCGCCGAGCCTTCTGCTTTGCCGGCCTTCCTTCCTTGCTGCTCAGGGCCGGCCCCGGCCGAGCCTGCGGCGGGACGGCAGCGGGGGGAGCAGCTGAAGGGAGGGAGCCACATTCCACACTCCATTTCCCAGCTGTTGGTGCCCTTGGTGCCTCCGAGTTCTGCTTGCCCAGCCCCAGGGACGCTCTCCTGCCCCTGCACGCTCAGCCAGGCTGAGATGGTCACTGATGGGTTCTCTGTCAGCCTCTCCCAGCCCAGCCCAGCTCCCTGCAAGCTCTGCCAGCTGCCCTGAGCTCTGTGCAGCACCAAGGGCCTCTCCCCAGCACAGCCCAGCCGCCACTGGCCCCACAGCTCTGCTCAGGCCAGGCTGCTCTGGCCACTGGCCCCACGGCCTCAGCCCCTGCCAAGGGCACAGCAGCAGCTGCAGCTCAGCCAGGACTCAGCCCCACCATGGGGGAAGGGGCTTGGCCAAGGCACAAGGAGGCTCCCTGGCTGCCCTGCTCCCCTCGGGCTCAGGTGCTGAGAGCTCTGCAGCCCCTGCTGCCATCCCATCTACCCAGGCCAGCACAAGAGCCCCGGCCTTGGGGCCCTGCAGAGCTGCTCCTGCTCCAGGCCCAGGGCCCATCCCAGAGCTGGGGCAGCCACAAAGCTGTGCCCATTTCTGCTCATTGCTGCTCTGATGAGGATGCATCCTCAGCCACTTGGAGGTTGCTGATGGATTTTACTACTCCACAGGCCTCTTCTTTCTTGAGTTCTTCAGTTCAGGACTTCAGTGAGAAAAGCTCATAAACATTTGTTCAAAACACCCAAACAAGAGAAGCCCATGGGAATAATTCAAGTCTTCAGTTCTTCTGTGGTTAATTAGACAGATTTCAGAAGTCTATTCAGTGTGAATCTAATATATTGAAAACAATGAAGAGAGAATAGTTTTGTCCTGTTGAAGTTTTCTCTTCCTGTTTATAGATTGATATCAGCAATGTCCAATTGATATTGATCCCCAGCACCTCCTAATGCAGTCTGAACAGATATGAAAATCAAGAGCCTTCATGGCTGACAATCAAAAACACTTTGTCCCTACCCCCACCCACCATTTCCCTCAGCCATGTCCTGCCACTCAGAGCAGCTGAGGAATGGAGTCACATCCAGGGGTGTCCCCAGAGCTCAGGACTGGGGCCTGGTCATTTAAATCTCTTTATTGCTGATCTGGACAAGGGCATAGAGGGCAGCCTCAGTCAGTTCCCAGGTGTTTTTAAGGGAATCAACCCTTAAAAGGAAAGAGGTCCAGGAAGGATGAAGACATTTCAAGAAAGCAATCTGAAGGGGGAAGGAGCAGCCTGTCCCAGCGTGCCAAAAGATGAGCTAGTGAGGAAAATTACTGTCCAGGCTGCCCATGCAGCTTTTTTGGGAACACAGGGGAAAAAAGGACCTGCAACTCAGGAAGTGTTTATGGACTTTGTTTAAGGCTATATGGAAAGAAAATTAGAGAGGTGAAAGTTCAATTAAAACTAAACCTAGTGGCTTCTGTAAAAAAAAATATTTTTATAAAAAATATTTTATAATTTTTTTTAATAAAAAAATTAGCAAAACCAGGGAGAAGGAGAATCTCTATTCTTTATTAGATGCAGTGGAGAATATAACTAAAGATAAAGGGGTCACAAGCTCAGTTCCTACAGAGAGAACTAAAGATCAAGTAACTAAAGAGAAGGAAAAGGCTGAGCTACTTGACACCTTGTTTGTCTCAGTTTTCAACAAGAAGACAGGTTGTCCTCAGGACAAGTGTTCTCCTGAGCTGGTAAATGGGGACAGGGAGCAGAACAGCCCCTGTAATCCAGGAGGAAGCAGCTGGGACCTGCTGAGCCACTCAGATGCTCACAGGTGTATGGGATTGGATGGGATCCATGCTAGGGGGATGAGGGAGCTGGTGGATGAGCTCCCCAAGCTGCTCTCCATCATTTATCATCAGTCCTGGCTCAGCAGGGAGGTCCCAGGGGACTGGAAGTGCCAATGTGACCCCATCGCCAAGAAGGGCTGGAAGGAGGAGCTGGGGAGCTCCAGGGCTGTCAGCCTGACCTCGGTGCCCGGCAAGGTTATGGAAGAGATCACCTTGAGTGCCATCACAGGGCACCTGCAGGATGGCCGAGGGGTCAGAGCCTGCCAGCGTGGATTTGAACATCTACACTGATGATCTGGATGAGGGGACTGAGTCCACCATCATCAAATTTGCAGATGACACCAAACTGGGTGCGAGTGTGGATCTGCTGGAGGGTAGGAGGGCTCTGCACAGGGACCTGGACAGGCTGGATCCAGGGGCCAAATCCAACAAGGTGAGGCTGAACAAGTCCAAGTGCCGGGTCCTGCACTTTGGCCACAACAACTCCTGCAGCACTACAGGCTGGGGACAAAGGGGCTGGACAGCTGCCAGGCAGAAAGGGACCTGGGGGACTGATGGACAGCAGGCTGGGCATGAGCCAGCAGTGTGCCCAGGTGGCCAAGAAGGCCAATGGCTCCTGGGCTGGATCAGGAATGCTGTGGCCAGCAGGAGCAGGGCAGTGATTCTTGCCCTGCACTCAGCACTGGTTGGGCAGCACCTCGAGTGCTATGTGCAGTTCTGGGTCTCCAATTTAGGAAGGACATGGAGGGGCTGGAGAGTGTCCAGAGAAGGGCAGCAGGGCTGCTGAGGGGTCTGGAACACAAGTCCTGTGAGGAGAAGCTTGGCCGCCACAAGCCAGTTATCCCTGTGGTAACTTTTCTGACACCTCCTGCTTAAAACCCAAAAAGCCAGAAGGATCGTGAGGCCCCGCTTTCACGGTCTGTATTCGTACTGAAAAGCAAGATCAAGCGAGCTTTTGCCCTTCTGCTCCGCGGGAGGTTTCCGTCCTCCCTGAGCTCGCCTTAGGACACCTGCGTTACGCTTTGACAGGTGTACCGCCCCAGTCAAACTCCCCACCTGCCGCTGTCCCCGGAGCGGGTCGCGGCCGGTGCGCGCCGGCCGCTTGGCACCAGAAACGAGAGCCCCCCTCGGGGCTCGCCCCCCCGCCTCACCGGATACGTGAAAAAACGATCAGAGTAGTGGTATTTCACCGACGGCCGGGACGCCGGCGGGCGGGTCGCCCCGCCGCGCCCGGCGCGCGCCCGGCCTCCCACTTATTCTACACCTCTCATGTCTCTCCACAGCGCCAGACTAGAGTCAAGCTCAACAGGGTCTTCTTTCCCCGCTGATTCCGCCAAGCTCATTCCCTTGGCTGTGGTTTCACTGGATAGTAGGTGATAGAAATGGGCCAGGAGACCAGCTCCTGTTAAAGGCCTTTATTGAGTGATCAGCTCTGGGTGGGAGCCTGAGGGGTCACGCACACCGCCGCTGCTCCCTTTGGCGACGCAGAGGAGGAGGTGATCAGTTTTGCTTTGCAGCAGAACTGGGACTCCAGTCCTCGCGGGCGCGCCTAGGAAGACGTCTCCCGGCTCATTGACTAGGGTCCTCACCTCAGTCTGATTACCTTTAGATGGTGGTGATCTCCAAAACCTGGTTGATGGTACAGGGGGACTCTTCCCCACTGAGTCTTGTCACTTAATTTTCTAAATCTCCATGTCGGCTCGTTGTTTCCAGGGCCTCTTGTGGAGTCTTCTTCTGCCTAGCTTCATTTGCATATTACCGGAGCTATTTCCGGCCGCCGTTTTGGGAGCAGCGGAGGCAATACCCGAGAGACTCAATAAGGGTACCAAGAAAGGGATTCAAGAGTGGAGGAAGTAACAAGGGGTACAACTGGAGTATTAACACAAGGGGGTACAACAATTCAACAGTGGGGGAAGTAACGGGGGGGGGTATTACAACAAGGGTACAACTGGAGTGAATATGGTGTACAATAAAGGTGTCTAACAATTATCAGCTTATTTCAACTATCTTAACTTTACCGAATTTATTCATGACAGTAGGTAGGGACAGTGGGAATCTCGTTCATCTATTCATGTGCGTCACTAATTAGATGACGAGGTATTTGGCTGTTTTTCGAACACATATATAGAATATATGTTCCTTTTCCAGGTTAAGTAAAGGTGGCCCGTCCACCTTGGACAAGTCCGGTGAAGTGGTCAAATTTGGTTGTAAATTGACACGTTATGAAATAATAGGTTCTGTCCCTACTCACTATCAGTTACCTAACTGGCTTGTGGCTGCCCTACGTCCCTAGCTGTGGTCTAATTTATTAAAAAAAATATAAGACAGTAGAAAAAAAAGAGCACTATATAACAATACAAAATTAACATAATAAAAACCAACAAAAGGCAGTAAAAAGGAAACAACACTACACCTACTCTGGGTTATGCAGTTTTCTGGCCCTACTGGGGAACATATGTACAATGTCCACAGATGACAGGAGCGCTCTTGTGGAAAAAGTCTCTGCAATTGTCACTTGCCTCGATTTAGAGAGGCCAAGAGTATTCAAAAGTTCAAAGTTCCCTTGGTGCCATTTCCCCCGCGCTCCTAGGGGAAAGCCCATAAAGACAACATCCTTTGCGTTGGTGAAACTCCCAGCTGATGGGAACAAACTTTCTGACTGACTGCAGAGGCCAGGACAAAGCTGAGTGGTTTCCCTGCCATGCCCCAGCCCTTCCTGGCCTCAGGGGCTGATGACATTTGTGCTCCCTCAGGTTCATGTCCCCACACCAAGAGCATGGCTGTGCTCCCACCAGCTCTGTGCAATGCAAACAGGGGCTCCTGAGCCAGTGCTGCTGTGTCTGTGCCTGCAAGGATGTGGCACCTCTGTGAGCTGGGGAAGAGGCCAGGGCTGCAGAGGGAGGATAATGTTGGCAGCTCCATGAGGACACTCTGGGACACTGCCC
Source organism: Vidua macroura (assembly GCF_024509145.1). Taxonomy (NCBI): domain Eukaryota; kingdom Metazoa; phylum Chordata; class Aves; order Passeriformes; family Viduidae; genus Vidua; species Vidua macroura. The sequence continues at coordinate 764,953 of NC_071606.1, forward strand.
TGGGCTGTCCAGCACAGTGGGGAAGGACCAGCCCCTGCTCTGCTGTTCCTTCCCCTCTCCCCCAGGGCCCTGGCTGAGCACCAGCCGTGCTGTTTGCCCCCAGCCTGCCCACGGCCAGCCTGGGGCTGCTGACGGGGGTTTTTCTCTGTTGAGCATTGGCCTGGCCATGTTCTTGAGAGAGCCTGGGCAAAGGAGCCTGGAGTCCCCAGGCCCTGGCCTGAGGCGTCAGCGCTGCCCCAGCAGTGCCCATGGCCCGTCCCTGCTGCAGCCCTGGCACTGCCACCCCCAGGACTGTGCCCGGCCCCGAGAGCACTCAGGCCCTGCAGCAACACCAGGGCCACCAGGGCAGCCGGGCAGTGGCACAGGAGCAGCACTGGCACCACCAAGTGCTGCTGCTGCTGGGCACAGCTGCTGTGCCAGCACTGATCTGCCCCCAGCTCTGCACACAGACATTGCTGCTGCAGCTCTAGAGAAGGCAACAAAAGGGGCATCTCTGCAAAAAACTCTGCTGGGAGATCCTTGAGTTCCTTTAAAGCCACCATGAGCACAGCACCTCATTGACACAGTCTGTGGCTACAGGGAAGGTGGAGAGAAACAAAATGAGAAATGCCACAAGGAATGGCTTTCCTTTGTGGACTAGATGAAAAAAAAAAAAAATAAAACAAAGGAAAAAAAAAACAAGACATAACCAACAAGAAGCATCAAAGGTGACTTTTATCCCAAGTGATTTGTGATTTATTACAATTGATTTGCCAGCACTTTAATGATCCTGAAATCATCCAGCCATCAGTGTCCACACTGCAGCCTTGAGCTCCTGGTTCCTCAGGCTGTAGATGAGGGGGTTCAGGGCTGGAGGCACCACCGAGTACAGAACTGACAGTGCCAGTTCCATGGACGGGGAGGAGATGGAGAGGGGCTTCAGGCAGACAAATGTGCCAGTGGTGACAAACAGGGAGAGCATGGCCAGGTGAGGGAGGCAGGTGGAAAAGGCTTTGTGCCCTCCCTGCTCAGAGGGGATCCTCAGCACGGCGCTGAGGATCTGCACATAGGAGAAAACAATGAACACAAATCATATGAGTCCTAAACAGGCACTAACTGCAATGAACCCAAGTTCCCTGAGATAGGATGTGGAGCACGTGAGCTTGAGGATCTGAGGGATTTCACAGAAGAAGTGGCCTAGGGCATTGTCCTGGCACAGGGGCAGGGAAAATGTATTGGCTGGGTGCAGCAGTGAAAAGAGAAAGCCACTGGCCCAGGCAGCTGCTGCCATGTGGGCACAAGCTCTGCTGCCCAGGAGGGTCCCGTAGTGCAGAGCTTTGCAGATGGGCATGTAGCGGTCGTAGCACATGATGGTAAGAAGGGAGAACTCTGCTGAAATGAAAAAGACAAAAAAAAAATAGTTGGACTGCACATCCTGTATAGGAGCTTGTCCTGGTGTCCCAGAGGGAATTGTGCATGGCTTTGGGGACAGTGGTGCAGGTGGAGCCCAGGTGGCTGAGGGCCAGGTTGAGCAGGAAGAAGAACATGGGCGTGTGCAGGTGGTGGCCGCAGGCTCCGGCGCTGATGATGAGGCCGTTGCCCAGGAGGGCAGCCAGGGAGATGGCCAGGGAGAGGCAGAAGTGCAGGAGCTGCAGCTGCCGCGTGTCTGCCAGTGCCAGCAGGAGGAAGTGGCTGATGGAGCTGCTGTTGGACATTGGCTGTGGCTGGGCATTGGGTTCTGCCCTGTGGAAAAAGACAGTGATGAGTTAGAGGAGATCCCTGTAACCAAAATCAAAGCCATTTTTCCACCTCATGACTCAGCAGGAGTTTCTCCAATAAAGAAACAAAGCTTTTGCTGAAGCTCCCACTCTGCCCATGACAGGAACTCCTGTGCCAGTCTGGGACATCCCGGCTCTTTGGCAGCCTGGGGACTCCTGGGATGTCACCGTGGAGCCCCCGTGAGTGCCTGTGACAGATCGGTGCCTTTGCAGCCCAAGGTCCCCTGGGATGTCACCATGGAATGGCTGTGACTGGCTCTTTACCATCTCCAGAAGGCCCTGGGAGGTGGCCATGGAGCCCCTGTCTCTGCCTGTGACATTCCAGTTCTTGAACAGCCTGGAGACTCTTGGGAAGTCCCCATGGAACCCCTCTGAGGGCCTGTGGCAACTCGGTTCCTTCCTAGGCAAACATCACCAGCCCCCCTGTTGCTATGGTCAGTTTCCATGGCAACCTTCACCAGCCCCCTGTTCCTATGGTGGGGTGGTTTTGCATGGGAGGCGCTTATGGAAGAAATGCAAAGAGAAGCTGCTAGCAGTTTCCTCCATGTCTGACACAAAAAGCAATCAGTAATTAGCTTTGAGAATTGACAATCTGTTAAAGCGCTGAGAAAGCTGATAAGCCTCTGTGAACATGCATGTAAAAAAGGAAAAATCCTGGGAGATCCCTCTTTCTTTTCCAGCCGGATGGCCTGGCAAAAGAGTCAGAAAATTCAGATATTGAGATGAGAACAAGATTTGAAATACCAAACCTTAATTACTGAGGATCTCGAAAGCAATAATACAGCCAAGTTGAAAGCAATCCCCCCTTCTGATTAAACAATGCCCTTTACTTACAGATAGATCCAAAGGTCAAATGGAATGTTCTGTCTCACCCCCCAATGTATGGTTCATCCCACACCTGTAACCCTCCCCTGAAGTATCAGGTATCTGTAACCCCATTGGCCCAAGTCCTGTCCCAGCCCACCTTGAAGCCCCCGATAAGGTGTGGCCGAGGGACCGGACGCTCTCTCTTGGACCTTCCTCTTGGGACGCTCACCCTCTCTCTCTCTCTCTCCCCGCTCTCCCTGGGCCTGCCACGAGTTGCAGCTAGCAACTCCAAGCAGGGCCCTTCACCCCTTCGAATAAACCAAATGTTCTAAAGACCTGGCTTCAGAGATCCTTCATCACCACCCATCCAAACCGTCCTGGAGCCCAGCTGTCCCCGCAGTCCCCAAATCTGGGGGGCCAATCTGCCCACACTGGGAGCCTCCATGAATGTCCAGCTCGTTCTCCTGGGGCTGTCAGCACAGGGTCCGTTGCCATCCGGTTCCATCCCCCTGACTGGCACTGATCTCCAAGGAAGCCTGGACCAAAGTTCAGCCAAAGCCTCAGCCAAAGTTCCCCAGTTAGGACAGTGCGGAGTCTTGCACAATTCCTTTTCAAGATGATGTCAGCACATCCATGACATCATAGCACTTGTCCATCTAGTCAAGAATCCCCCACGGGGACACTCTGCTCTCTCATCCATGGAGCACAAAACAGCAACATTCCAGAGGAAAATCTTTGCCCATAGGCACTGCAGCTCCTTGGGCAAGTTCCAGATCAAACAGTCAAGGCAGTGGCCTGAAATGTTTTCCCAGCTGGGTCACCAGAGATCCCAGATGCATCCACAGTGTCCCTGTGGAAAGAGAGAAGCAGGAGCCTTTCACTAATTTCACTTATGTCAAACAGGAATTGCAGCCATGGACATCTCTTGGGAACCACTTCTCCACTTCTTTTTTCCTTCTTGGAACCTATGACAAATATCTGGATACACCTGGGAAAAAAAACCTAGGGACACTGGGATTCTCTGTGATTCAAGCAAGGCTCCCACAGGCTTCAGCACCCAAACCTTTGACCCCCACTGTGGTTCTCCTGAAAAATATGAGTGTCAATTCCCAAACAGGGACACAGGAAGGTTTTATGACCGGGTAAAATTAGAGGAGTGGCATGTGGTGAACAGTTGAAAAAGCAGAAGTTTCCAAGTCCTTGAACTTCAGAGGCTACAGGGAGAAAGCTTGAAGTTTTTATGGTCCATTAATCTCTGTCTTCTCTCTGTTCATTTGGCACATTCCAAGTCCAGAGCAGATTATGGGAAGCAGACCTGCAGGAAGAGTTGAAGGCTCATTGCCAGAGAGAGGAAGAAAAGGGGAAGGAGGGAAAAGAATTCCAATTGCTTTTTTAGCACTAGAACAACAAAAAGCTCTTCACCCATTGTCAACATTGCAAGGGTGAGGCACGTTCCTCGTTTCTTACGCTAAAGTGCAGTAATTTGGAAATTGTGCCTGGATTAGAATACGACCACAGGCCAATAAGTGACCCACTTTGGTTCCCAAATCAGAAATCATGAAACTTCTCCCCAGATGTGTTTCCCTTGCAATAAAGAAGGCAGTTTGATAACTTTTGTCCCAAGTTTCTTCTGAGTTCCTGACTTCAGATGAACTGGAACCGTCCCGGCAGCACAAAAGCAGCCACAATGAGCGGGATCAAACCCCCAGGTCATCCTTCAATGCACTCGATCCACACCTTCCACAGCCCAGCAGCAATTCCTGCCTCTGCCCCCCGCGCTGGGTCAGCCTGAAGGGATCGCTCTGTTGTGCGGGGCCGGCTCCTGCAGCGCTCGGAGCCGCTCTGTGTCCCAGAGCTCCAGAGCTGTGGGGCCTGTGCCACCTCTATTCCATGGCTGTAGTTCCTGTTCCACCACTGTTCCACCTTTTCCATGCTCACTCCACTGCTGCTCAAAAGCTGTGTTGTGCTGTTTCAGCACACTTGCTCTGCTCCTCCACCACTGCTCCACTGCTGCTCCAACACTGCTCATCCACCACTGTTCCACTTCTCCTTCTCTGCTCCTCCCCTGCTCCCCTGTTGTTCCACGGCTGCTGCTTCTGATCTAGTGCTGCTGCCACAGCTGTGGTGTCACAGAGAGGGGAAGGTTGGGGTTGCCACAGCTGTGGTGTCACAGAGCCAGGGACAATGGGACTGCCACTGCTCAGGTGTCACAGAAAGGGAAACACTGGGGTTGCCACGGCTGTGGTGTCACAGACAGGGGAACTCAGCAGCTGCCAGGGCTGTGGTGTCACAGAGAGGGGAATGTTGTGGCTGCCTCACAGCGGTATCACACACATGGGAATGCTGGGGCTGCCACTGCTCTGTTGTCATACAGAGAACGTTGGGGCTGCCAATGCTGTGATGTCATAGAGAGGAGGATACTGGGGCTGCCTCTACCGTGGAGTCATAGAGAGGGGAATGTTGTGGCTGCCAAAGCTGCGGTGTCACAGACAGGGGACCCTGGATCTTCCACTTCTGTGGTGTCACAGAGAGGGGCACTTGGGGCTGCCACATCTATGGTGTCACAGAGAGGAAAATGTTGAGGCTGACACTGCTCTGGTTCCACAGGCAGGGGAACGCTGGGGCTGTCATGGCTGTGATGTCATAGAGAGGGGAATGTTGGAGCTGCCATCCTTGTGGGGTCAAAGACAGGAGAACATTTGGGGCTGCCACCCTTCCAGTGTAACAAAGAGGGGAATGTTGGGGCTGCCACTGCGGTGCTTGTGGCAGCAGCTCTCTGGCCACAGAGAGCAGGCACAGACTTTCCCAGGCATTTTCCTGGGGAAGCCTGGGAGAAGATCAAAGAATGAGAAACAATTCTCGTCTCCACTTGTTGCACCTGCTGTTGTGCACATGTGGAATGTGTCATGGAGATTTGTTTGCCAAAGGGGGATTTTGTAATTGGACACTGGGTGGTGTTTGGCTGGATTGACCAATTAGGTCCCAGCTGTATCGGACTGGCTGTAAGGGTTGCTGAGTTTCTTAAGAAGTACAGTATAATACAGTATAAGATGATATAATAAAGCAATTGATCAGCCTTCTGCAGTCATGGAGTCAATGCTAATTATTCCCCAGCTGGGGGCCTGTGGCGACAGGTGTCTACCTGGAAAGGGGCAGAGGATTTAATACCTGTTAGTTTCATAAGAGATAAGCACATCTTTATTATCTGGGTCACTTGAGTACTTTGAAGAAATGGCAAAGTTTTCCCACCAGGAACAGGAATTTCCTAGCCCCACTGTTTTCTTCTGCTAATGGCAGGAGAAGAAATACTGATCTTCCCCTCTACCAATGCACCAACATTCAGTCTAATTTTTCATAACCCTCTTCCTTCAGGTGTTTCCAGCTCTCCTGGTTAACTGGCCATGTTTAAGGACCTGTCTTCATTTACAGCAGCTGCATCTATGCCCTTCCTGTTGCTCCCAGATTTCCTCCTGCAGCTGGTCTCTGCTCATTCCTATGTGTCTCCCTTGACTGGCTTCATGCTTTGAGCATCAGGGAGTTTCCCAGTTTTTCCATAGTTTAAATAACTCCTTACTCAGCATCTTAGTTGTAGTTTTATCTTTTATATCACCTCTTTTTAAGAGATTGACTAAAATCCTTCCTGTATGGCAATGCCTTGTAGACGAGGGACATGTCAGATGCTGCTGGAATGTCAGAAGGAGCTGAGGGAAGGGTTTTGATGTTTATTAAAATTTATCATGTTGACATTTTTGCTGTTGGCCATGAAGAGAAAGCTTTCTGTGCCTCTGAGTCTCAGCAGTTCCTGGGCCCTCAAAGGACACAAACCTGATGAGTTGTGGTTGCCACTCCAGTGGCTGCACTTGGACCTCCCTCCATAGCCAGAGCAGAGCTCCCTTGTCCCACAAAGTCCCTGGCACTGGAGGGATGAAGGAAACAGGAAAGGCTGCGGGGATCAGGGGCAGGGCAGAGCCAGGCAGAAGAAGAACTTTTGCATTTGGTGGAGCTGTGCCTTGCCTTGGCTTTGTTGGCTGCCAAGAAATGAACATCCCTCTGTGTCTCGGGCAGCTCCTTCTCCAAGGAAAGCAGGTGGGAGTTGGAGCCAAGGAGCTGAAACCGGCAGGTGCAGCCTGGGCTGCAGGGAGCTCAGATTTGCACAAGGCTGCTCTGAGTGCCAGGGCTTGGATGGGGGAAATGCTGGGGTGGGAGTAGGGACAGAGTCAGATTCATTGTCAGCCATGAAGGGTCTTGATTTTCCTATCTATTCCAACTGCATGAGGAGGTACTTGGATTCAGTGTCAATTGGAGATTGCACATAGCCATGTGTTAACAGGGAAAAAAAAACCCTAAACAGGACCTAAAACATGTTGTCTCACTGTCTTTTGAAATATGATCTATTCAGTTTGAATACACTTCAAGGCTCTGGAGCAGGAAAATTCAGCAGCAGCCTCCAAGTTGCTGAGGATGGCAGCAGCCCCCACTGAGGCCATCCCTGCCCAGAGAGCCTGGGGGAATGGGCAGACAAGGAGAGCGTCCCTGGGGCTGGGCAAGCAGAACTCAGAGGCACCAAGGGCACCAACAGCTGGGAAATGGAGTGTGGAATGTGGCTGTGAAAGCCCTGCCTGGGCTGTGCCAAGCAGGACAGACAAGCCCTGACTGCCATCCCCCAAACAATTTTCTCAAGAAAACATTTGAAAGGAATTACAATAATTTGTGTCCTCTGAGTTGGATGTCCTGCAGAAATACCAACAAGAGATTCTCAGGTGATAAAAACAACCAAACAGCCTTTCGTGGCAATTTGAGAAAATCAGAGAAACTTCGGGAAATGGTTTAATATGACATTCAATCAACAAAAAACACTTCTCAGAGTATTAACTTGGCCCATTCAACTTCACAAACTCTAAGCCCGTTCAATTTTAAGTTAATCAAAATTTGCAAAAGGAGAGAATTAGAAGAAGACACAGAAAGAGAGAAAGACAAATAAGATATGGAGAAGCACAGACAGAGCTACCAGCTACTGGATTCCAGTGTTGTTTAGATGGAAATTCCAAGAAGAGGTAGGGTCAAGATGTGTGCTTGCCTTGTGGTCAGCCTTGAATACCCCTTGGTCTTCCTGGGCCCTTCCCCCAGCTGGGACTTGGGGTCATTTGGTCACTCAGGAGCTGGGCTGGGGGCTCCAGAGGTGGCTGTGGAGCATTGCCTGTGCTGTGCCAGGGAGTGGCAGACACTGCTGGGCTGGGAGAGAGGCTCTGGGGGGATTGGGGTTCTAGGGCAGGGCAGTGCTGGGGTGACAGGGCAGGGCAAGGCTGGACCTGCCCCTTCCTCCCCCCCACACAAAATGATTCAAGCCAACACTCTCCTCCAGTCTGTCACAATAGGGGTTATTGGAGGTGGAACCCAAATGTGGCCATGGGCACCTGGTCGAGAAGGACAGCTCTTTTCCATGGGAAGGAAAGCACGGAGACATCTCCAGGGTTTTGGGGAGAGATTAGAGGTGACCCTTGTGTCACAGTGGCCCCTTGCTTCCATGTTAAGTGTTATTCCATTGCCAAATTATGAAGTTCTGGGTTTTAAGTAAGGTTAAATATTGTTACGTGCTGTTCTTCTGCTAAATGCTGAAGTCTAAGGTATCAGTCAAGTCCTGTTAAGTTTGAGCTCTGTTAAGCTTTTTGGCCGTATTCCTTTTATCCTTGCCCTCACTGTCCTTTAGGCACACAGAGACAGAGACACACACACACACACACAGACACACACACAGGGACAGTTCTTGGCTCATTTCTGGTTTAATTGCCTGGATTTTGTTTGGTTTTCTTGTTGCTTTGTTTCCTTGGTGTGCCTGAAGTGTCCAGTCAGGAGCAGAGTGACTCTTGCCAAGGAACTCTGTGGTGCTGTCGCTTAATATTAAATCTGGTTTTTACTGATCCCCTGCCATGGATTTTTTAAGTGCTCTCAAACCCTCATTCATAACAGGGTGAAGAAGCCCTGGCCCAAGCTCTGGCCCTGGGGGACACAGGGACGCTGCCAGGGGTCCTCGTCCCCCTGTCCCACCCCTCACAGCCCTGACCCCCCATCCCCATGTCAGGCTCTGGGGTCGATCTCGTGGAACATCCTCTGGGGGAGGCTGCGGTGCCAGGGGTGGGGGGACCGGGTGGAACAGGGGACCCTGCTGTGCATGAGCAGCGTTGGACTTCTCTGGGGGGAACTGTGAGGGGGCAGAGGTGTAGTGACCTCCCCAGTGACCTCATACATCCCCTGTGATGTCACACAGCCCCCTATGATGTCACACAACCCATTGTGATGTCACACCGCCTCCTGTGATGTCTCAGCTCACCCTGGGATGTCACAAACCCCCTTGTGATGTCACAGAGCCAACCCTGGGAGATCTCTGTGATATCGTACAGCTGTGCTGTGATGTCACAGAAGATTCTGTGACACCACAAAGTCACTCTGTGATGCCACTGTCTGTTCTGTCATGTCACAGCCTGCTCTGTGATGTTACTCAGATGCCCAATGATGTCACGACCCACACTCTTGGAAAGTCCCCATGGAACCCCTCTGAGTGTGTGTGACAAATCTGATCCTAAGCAGACAGTCATCACCAGAAGCCTTTGCTATGGTCAGCTTCCAGTGTGACCATCACCACCCCCTGTTGCTATGGTCCATCCCTTGGCAGCTCCATGGAGACCCCATGCCAGGGGTGGCTGCTGATTTATTAAAGAAATATGGATATTGATCTAGCACCAATATCCAACTGTGACGGACAAAAACTCTCTAACAGTTTAAAGTTGGGAAGAGTATGCTTATTGCGACGCCGGGCAGCGTGCGGGATAGCTCCCAAATACACACCGCACCTTTCAGATGATTACAGAGTCCTTTTATCCACACAAGTGTTGAATACCCAAAATACAAATACACATTCATACTTTTGGTACATCCCATTCCTCGCTTCGTATGCTAATAATTTCAAAAGCTATTAAGCATGCGTAGTTTGTTCCTTGAAATGGGTCAGTGGTCCCTTTCATGGGGAGGGGTCCCAAAATGAGGAAGTAAATGAAGTCTTCCTCATTCTGACCTTTCTACATTTTCAATGCTAATATGACAAATGAACCTTGGTAGAACTCCCATTCCCTGTCTTCAACTGGTTTCAGAACACAGGAGGCCCACAATTGTCTTATGTTGCTAAAAGCTATTTGTCAGTTTCTACATTCTTCATTACAAACCCAGCAAACTAAACATGGTGTTGACAAGCAATCAATTATTAGTTAACTACGAACTCTTAACTTCATCAAGGCCTACTTAAAAATCCCTTTATTTTAATTAACTCTAGTAAGGCTTATCTCTAACTAAAATCTTAGCTCCTCTAAAATCTCTAAATCTCTTAAAGTTTATGTTTCACTGCCATGGACACCTGTTGCCACCTGAAGCCTGAGTCTGTAGCCATGGCAACCATTGGCAGTCCCATTCCCAGGGTCATGGGAACCCAGAACCACAGAATTGGCTGAGCTGGGAGGGATCATCACGATCCTCGAGTCCAGCTGCTGGCCCTGCACAGGACACCCCAACAATGCCAGCCTGGGCCTGGCAGTGGTGTCCAAACACTGCTGGAGTGCAGAGAGCCCTGGAGCTGTGACCCTTCCCTGGGGAGCCTGGTCAATGTCCCAGCAGCCTCTGGGGAAAAACCTTTTCCTGAGATCCAACCTAAGCCTGCCCCGACTCAGTTGCAGCCGCTCCCTCCACTCCTGTCCCTGGGCACCAGAGTGAAGAGGTTCCCACAGCTCCCAGCCAGGGACCCGCTCCCAAGGCTGCTGCCATGGCCACCAGGGCTGGCACCAGCTGGGATGCTCAGTCTCCACCAGCCAGGGTTTAGGAATGGGATTCCCCAATTTCCTGCTCCTGCTAAAACCGCCCTGCTACTCGCTGCCCTCCCGCCTCCCATGGAAAGCACAAAAGGCAAAGATCCCTGGCTGGGATAAGAAAAATTTATTGTGAACAGCAACCACATAAGGAAGAAATAGGAACACAAACAATATTGAACACAGAAGAGATAAGAAAACTACACCACCACCGACTGTCTCTTCCCAGCCACCTATTCCCTCCTACCTGGAAAGGCCACCCTCCTCTTCAGGAGAGAGAGAGAGTCCCTTTCCTGCCACTGGCAATGACCTGATGTGGGAGTGAATGTTATGACAGCACCACGGCCAGACCCTCGTGTTCTTTGAGCCCACCTCATGTCATTGCCAGAGGCAGGAAAAGAGACAGGTTTCTTCCCAGCATGGATCACAGGGAACATGGGTCACCAGGGCTCTTCCCAACGTTGGTCCTCCAATGGGGGATGAAGCTGGAGGACTGCACGAAGCTCTTCCTGCAGTCAGGCCATTTGCAGGCCTTCCCTTACTGGTGTGTCCGTTGGTGTTCAGTCAAGTGAGAGTTCCTGGAGAAGTTCTTCCCACACTGGGGACACTCGTAGGGCTTCTCCCCGGTGTGGATGCGGCGGTGGCTGACGAGGTGGGAGTTTTGCTTGAAGCCCTTCCTGCAGTCGGGGCAGCGGAAGGGCCTCTCCTCGGTGTGAATCCGCTGGTGCAGGATGAGATGGGAGCTGATCCGAAACCTCTTCTGACACTCAGGACACTTGTAGGGTCGTTCCCCAGTGTGAATCATCTGGTGGCGGATCAGCTCAGAGCTGCAGCTGAAGCCCTTCCCACATTCCCCACACTTGTAGGGCCATTCCCCAGTGTGGATCATCTGGTGGCGGATCAGGTTGGAGCTCCGGCTGAAGCTCTTCCCACACTCCAAGCACTTGTAGGGCTTCTCCCTGTCATGAAACTGCTCATTCACCACCAGCTTCGAGCTCTGGCTGAAGCTCTGTCCACCTTCCTGGCACAGACTGGGTCTTTTCTCTTCAGAGCACTCTGGGCTGGGTTTGGAGCCCCTCTTCCTGCGGGATCTCTGGGGCTTTTCCTCCCCATTGGATTCCAGCACTGTGGAACCACTCGAAACGGCCTCTTCCATGAGGCTCTGCTGCGGGGATTTGTCCTCCCTGGTCTCCATCTTCAGCTCCTTGTCTGGGGGAGGAACAAGGACAGGATGGGATTTGCCTCCATGCCAGAGGGAAGGGGAAGGAGATGCCCCCAGTGCATCCCCGGGCGGTCGGCGCTGGCAGCGGGGTTGTCCTGCAGCCGGGGGCAATGCTGGGCTGGGAGATGGAGCAGGAGAGGGGGGGAAAGGGGCAGTGACTTCCTCCTCACCTGCCTGGGTGTCCTGGGGCATTGTCTCGGTTTGAAAAGACAGGTGTCTGCTAAGGAAGACAGGATCCTCTCTTGAAATAGAAAATGTAAACCCCTTCCCTCCAAATTATGATGATTTTGAAATTAAGGGTTTCTCGGGGAAAAATATGGGCATAGGAATAACAGTTCTTTCCTAGAAAAATACAAATGCTATTGGACAAAGAAAAAAAACCACTGACTGAGTCAGAATACGACCTGACACCCTGTGGGTCAGGATGCTGGCAGCAGTCCCAGGAAATGGGGGCTGCAGTCCTCCTGCAGTATGACAGGTGTGGTTGTGTTGAAGCAATGATCCTGTAGAAGGGTGAAGTTTTCCTCTGAAGGTCCAGTGGTGGTGTTGTTGGGAATCTTCCTCTGGGAATCCAGTGGAGAAGAAAAGCTGCTCCACTGAGAATGCAGTGGGAAAAGGATGCCGATGGCCTTCAAAGTCCGAGATTATAAACAGGCAGGAATGCTTGGCCCCTCCCCCTGGGCGGAGCATCTCACAATGGGATGATGTCATTTTTCTCAGTCCTGCAGGGACATTCAATGGCCCATTAAGAGAAGATATTTCCTGCAGGAAAGATTGGTTGTGGAAGAGATAAAGAAAACTGGTCAATTAACAGAAGATAACTGTATCACTTCTAAGAGATGGGAATTGATTACACACGCCCAGCTACATCAGGTAATTTAGAGATATTGACCCTTGTTCTGCCACTGCAAGATTTGGGAGAAAATACCTTGGACCACTACTTTTCCATTTTCACCGACCTTGGAGAGGACCCAAAAATCTCCCAAGATGGGGTTTGGAGGCCTCATCACACAACCAGCAGGCAGAGGCTACGGGCTCTGGGCTCAGTGGCATGGAGACTGAGGAGAGAACAGGAGTAGCCTGGGAGGGGCTGAAGGGTGGTTTCAGAGATGGTGGAGCTTTTCTTCCTAGAGGAGATAAGCATGAGAAGGAAATAATGGCACCAAGGGCAGCTGGGGAGGCCCAGACTGGAGAGCAGGAGAAAGGAATTTCTCTCCCAGGGCAGGGCTGTGGTGCAAGACGTCCCCCAGGAGCAGCCTGGAGCAGCCCAAAGCTTTGTGTGGCTTGGCAGCTCCTGTGCACAGCCCAGCAGGGCTGGGCCACTGCCTGCAGCCAGCCCAGGCACAGCCCAGAGGCACAGAGAGCTTCAATCAGTCAGGGCTGGGAAGGTGCTGAGAAGTGCCTGGGGCACAATCAGTGCCAGCCCTTGACACAGGAACCTCTGGCTGCAGGACAATGCAGCTGCAGCTCCTGGAGTGTTCTCCTAAGGCTGGAACATCCCAATGCCCACAGACTCTGTGAGTACATTCTCTGAGGCCAGGGGTGCCCAGGGCTGTCCTGCAGAGCAGGGTCCTGCAGCCCAGGGCGCTGTGCTGGGCCAGGGCCTCTGCTGCCTGCCAGGGACAGCTCTCAGCCAGCCCTGGGTGCTTCTCACAGCACTGGGGGACAAGATCTGGCTGCAAGGAGACAGCTGGTAAGGCTTGGAAGTGTTCTCCTTGTGTGCTGAGGATGCTGCATTGTTCAGGACTGCTCCCAGCACGGCATTGAACTGCAGAACATTTCCAAGTAGATTCTACTGTCGTGGTTTGACATGGAAGTGAATTTTTTTTTTCGGGAAGTTGGGTCAAAGCAATCAGTGATCATGTTTGGATATTGGCACCTGGAGTGACCACTGAACATATGGACACGCCTCTGAGAACAGAGGGTTCTCAGGGGGTTTTAACAGGGGGTTAAAAGCAAGAACTCCCAGGGGAACTCTCTCTTTGTTTCCAGTCATCAGAGAGTGCAGTGCAGACTCTCCCCTGACCAGTCATGGCCTTGTCCAGGTCGGCCGAGGGGGCTGAAGGTCTGGAACCGAGCCAGCTCCTGCGAACGGAAGGGTGGAGAGAAGCAGAGATGCCTTTGTCCCCCACCCCCAGAGGGAAAGAGACAGAGAGCCTGACGGCACCTGGAGATTTGCCGGCAGAGGAGATGCAGAAAGGGGGGGGATGATGCCCATCGTGGGAGTCGAGAATGCGGGGCAGGGATTTCAGCCGTCCAGGGAGTCTGAACTTTTAATCCTTTCCGGGAAATGAGGGCTTTGTAAAATATTACTCCTCCTCGATTTGTAGTGGAAGAGAGACAGTCCAGGACCTGAGATGTTAGAAGAAGAAATATTTAGGTGGGAGGAGATGATGAAGTAGGTTTTGACTGGACTTTTCTTGTTAGCTCTAGACTGAACCAAATTCTCCTGCAATAGAGACTGCATTTCAGGGGGATGCAGTGGTGACCCAAGGAGACCAGCTTCAGCAACCACCAGCGAAGGAATGGCAAGAACAGAGGAAAGCTGAGGAGGGAATGGTGATGCCCTCTGTCTTCAGGAAGAAGATGATTTCTGTTCCTGGACCCTTGGCCCCAGGGGAAAATGGGGGGACTGTAGTCCCAAGATGAGAAGCTGAACTGTTGTATCTTTGGGTCTGTGGCAAAGCATCCTTACAGGAGCCCTATGAGCAGTCTGTCCATGCGTGATGGTGAGAGCCCTGTGACATGGAAAGGAGAGTGTCACACTGGCAGATTTACTCTGGGCGGTTGCCATGTGTGACATGGAAACACAGGAGGTGGCAACTGTGTTTCCTGTGGGGTCTATGGCACAGGAGAGGCTTCTCTCTCCCTTGATAGACTGAGTATTGATTCTCTGAAGTGTGGTAATTTGAACAGGAATCCCGGGTGACGTTTCATGGTGGTTGTCTTGGAAATTGGGAGGAGGAGGGGTGTTTTAGAGGGTCTTCATCCTGGATTTAGTGTGTGTGTCTTTTGTAGTAGTAGTTTAATAACGCTTTTTTTCCCCTTTGTTATTAAGCTTGGGCCTGCTCTGCTCTGTTCCTGATAACATCTCACAGCATTTATTTGGGAAGGTGTATTTTCATGGGGGCGCTGGCATTGCACCAGTGTCAAACCATGACAGAGCTTAACAGAGCTCAAACTTAACAGGACTTGACTGATACCTTAGACTTCAGCATTTAGCAAAAGAACAGCACATAACAGTATTTAACCTTACTTATAACCTAGGACTTCATGATTTGGCAATGGAATAACACTTAACAATATTTGACTTAGATTATAATTTATTTGGAACTTAACAACTTAGGAAAAGAAAAACTCTCAGCAGCATTTAACTTAGCTTACAGCTTGTGACTTAACCTTACTTACAGGCCTGACTGACTCAACTACCCAAGGCACTCAAGCCCCTCCGAGAGCAGCATTTCTGCCACATTTCCCCAGCACATGCACTGGTGTGTGCACACAGAGACAAAGAGTCAGTGCAAGGCACCTGAGAGAAATTCCCCTGAGGGCAGGGAAATGCTCCCTGCCGAGGCTGTGGCATCTCCCCAGCGGGCAAAGGGTTGAGCCTGGAGGAGTGGGGGGATCGGCCCAGGCTCCGTCGTTGTTGGGGGATCCCCCGAGTGCAGCAAACGGGAGAGTTCCCGGATCGGAGACGCCCCAACCAGAGGGAGGTGGCTGGCCCAGGAGAGCTCCAAGGGGCTCCTTTTGGACCACAGTTTGTAGGGCCCCAAGAGAGGGGCTTCAGTCCCAGCAATGGTTCATCCTGGCCGCACTTGGCAACAACAGCTTTCTTTGGCAGTGTGAGAACAGGGATGTTGTGCCACTGAGGGAACAAAAACAGTTCCCAGGGCTGCTCCTAAAGAAACCAGGAGCTCGTAGGGCAGCAGCAGTGCCTGGACCAGGCAGTGTTTGTGATGAGCTGCAGAGGAGCTGAGCCCAGGGGCTGTTGGCCAAGGCTGAGGCCCAAGGAGCATTTCTCAGCTGGCAGGGCGGGCTGAGAAGGGGAGGGGGAAAAGCACCAGCACAGGGCCCATGGAACCAAGGGACCATTGTGACACTGTGGAGCCTCATGGAATCATGGAGACCACTGTGACATTGCTGAAGCTCATGGAACCAAGGGGACTGTACTGACTCTGTGTGTCCTCATGGAATGTAAGGATCATTGTGACACTGTGAGGCCCCGTTGTGACACTGTGGTGCCACGTGGAACCGTGGAGACCATTATGACACTTTGGGGTGTCATGGAACCAAGGGGCCATTGTGACACAAGGGTCACCTCTCATCTGTCCCCAAAACCCTGGAGATGGCTCCGTGCTTTCCTTCCCATGGAAAAGAGCTGTCCTTCTCGGCCAGGTGCCCATGGCCACATTTGGGTTCCACCTCCAATAACCCCTACTGTGACAGACTGGAGGAGATTGTTGGCTTGAAACATTTTGTGTGGGGGGAAGGAAGGGGCAGGTCCAGCCTTGCCCTGCCCTGTCACCCCAGCACTGCCCTGCCCTGGAACCCCAATGCCCCCAGAGCCTCTATCCCAGCCCAGCAGTGTCTGCCAGTCCCTGGCACAGCACAGGCAATGCTCCACAGCCACCTCTGGAGCCCCCAGCCCAGCTCCTGAGTCACCAAATGACCCCAAGTCCCAGCTGGGGGAAGGGCCCAGGAAGACCAAGGGGTATTCAAGGCTGACCACAAGGCAAGCACACATCTTGACCCTACCTCCTCTTGGAATTTCCATCTCAACAACGCTGGAATCCAGTAGCTGGTAGCTCTGTCTGTGCTTCTTCATATCTTATTTGTCTTTCTCTCTTTCTGTGTCTTCTTCTAATTCTCTCCTTTTGCAAATTTTGATTAACTTAAAATTGAACGGGCTTAGAGTTTGTGAAGTTGAATGGCCCAAGTTAATGCTATGAAAAGTGTTTTTTGTTGATTGAATGTCATATTAAACCTTCTGCCAAAGTTTCTCTGATGTTCTCAAGTGGCCACTAAAGGCTGTTTGGTTTGTTTTGAGCTCCTGAGAATCTCTTGTTGGTATTTCTGCAGGACATCCAACTCAGAGGACACAAATGATTGTAATTCCTTTTACATGTTTTCTTGAGAAAATAGTTTGGGGGATGGCAGTCAGGGCTTGTCTGTCCTGCTTGGCACAGGCCAGGCAGGGCTTTCACAGCCACATTCCACACTCCATTTCCCAGCTGTTGGTGCCCTTGGTGCCTCTGAGTTCTGCTTGTCCAGCCCCAGGAACGCTCTCTTTGGCTGCCCATTCCCCCAGGCTCTCTGGGCAGGGATGGCCTCAGTGGGGGCTGCTGATCTCCTCAGCAACTTGGAGGCTGCTGCTGAATTTTCCTGCTCCAGAGCCTTCAAGTGTATTCAAACTGAATAGATCATATTTCAAAAGACAATGAGAAAACATGTTTTAGGTCCTGTTTAGGTTTTTTCCCCTGTTAATACATGGCTATGTGCAATCTCCAATTGACACTAAATCCAAGTACCTCCTCCTGCAGTTAGAATAGATATGAAAATCAAGACCCTTCATGGCTGACAATCAATCTGGCTCCTTGGCTCCAACTCCCTCCTGCTTTCCTTGGAGAAGGAGCAGCCCGAGACACAGAGGGATGTTCATTTCTTGGCAGCCAACAAAGCCAAGGGAAGGCACAGCTCCACCAAATGCAAAAGTCCTTCTTCTGCCTGGCTCTGCCCTGCCCCTGATCCCCACAGCCTGTCCTGTTTCCTTCATCCCTCCAGTGCCAGGGACTTGCTGGGACAAGGGAGCTCTGCTCTGGCTATGGAGGGAGGTCCAAGTGCAGCCACTGGAGTGGCAACCACAACTCATCAGGTTTGTGTCCTTTGAGGGCCCAGGAACTGCTGAGACTCAGAGGCACAGAAAGCTTTCTCTTCATGGCCAACAGCAAAAATGTCAACACAATAATTTTAATAAACATCAAAACCTTTCTCTCTGCTCCTTGTGGGCAGAGAGCAGCAGCTGACATGTCCGTCATCCACAAGGCATTGCCATACAGGAGGGATTTTATTCAAAGTCATAAAAAGAGGTGATATAAAAGATAAAACTACAACTAAGATGCTGAGTAAGGAGTTATTTAAACTTCTGAAAGCCTGGGAAACTCCCTGATGCTCAAAGCATGAAGCCAGTCAAGGGAGATGCATTGGAATGAGCAGAGACCAGCTGCAGGAGGAAATCTGGGAGCAATGGGAAGGGCATAGACAGAGCTGCTGTAACTGAAGAGATGTCGTTAGACATGGCCATTTAACCAGGAGAGCTGGTAACACCTGAAGGAAGAGGGTCATGAAATATTAGACTGAATGTTGGTGGCATCGGTAGAGGGGAAGATCAGTATTTCTTCTCCTGCCATCAGCAGAAGAAAACAGTAGAGCCAGGAAATTCCTGTTCCTGGTGGGAAAACTTTGCCATTTCTTCAAAGTACTCAAGTGACCCAGATAATAAACTTTTGCTTATATCTTATGAGACGAACAGATATTAAAACCTGTGCCCCTTTCCATCAGTTGTGTGCCCATGAACAGGCAGTTCTCCTTTAGGGCCCCAGTACCCTGAGGTGCTGAGCTGGGATTGGCTCTCTCAGAGAGGAGCTGAGGGAGAGCAGAGCACCTTGTAAGCTGAGGGGTCTGCTGGAATTCCATGCCCTGCCCATCCCACAGCAGCCGTGCATTTCCCTCCTCCAGCCTTGGTCTCCAGCACAGCCATGGAGGCTCTTTGGGCTCTTGACTGTTCCTGCAGCCAGCAAGGGCAGCTGAGCTCTGCCTTTGGCACAGTCAGCCCTGGCAAGTGCAGGCCATGCTCAGCAATTCCTTGTCTGTGCCCGGCCTTGCTGCCAGCCCCGGCAGTGGCTGCGTGGCCCTTTTGTGGCCCTGTGCTGGCCCAGCCATGGTGCCACAGCCCCTGTGCAGGCCCAGCCCAGGACAGGAGCATTGCAGCTGGGAACGGCCCCTGTGCCGTGGTGCCCACGGCAGCCTTGGGGCTCTGTGCCCCATGGCCTCCCTGCTGGGCAGCCTCTGCCAGCTCCTGCCCAGCCCGTGGCACCTGTGGGGCTGCACAGACAGCCCTGCCCCGGGCTCTGCCGGCCTCTGGGCCAGCAGAGAGGCCGGCCAGGGCTGGCCATGGCCGGGAACAGGCCCTGAGCCCCGCAGGAAGATGGAGCTTGGCCACAGCCAAACTCAGCCCAGGCCAAAGCTGGGCTCAGCAGCCAGGGCTGCCAAGGGCTGGGGACAGAGGCTGGCGCTGACAAATGTCCTGGAGCCCCTCCCTGCTGTGTCCATGCCACCAAGGGCACAGAGCAGCCTCATCTCTCAGGCATTGCCTGTTTTCCATGCCTTGCACAGGCGCTGACCCTGCCCCACAAGGCCTGGGCTGAGTCCTGCCCCTGCACACTCAGCCAGGCTGAGATGGACACTGATGGTTTCTCTGTCAGCCTCTCCCAGCCCAGCCCAGCTCCCTGCAAGCTCTGCCAGCTGCCCTGAGCTCTGTGCAGCACCAAGGGCCTCTCCCCAGCACAGCCCAGCCGGCTCTGGCCCCACAGCTCTGCTCAGGCCAGGCTGCTCTGGCCACTGGCCCCACGGCCTCAGCCCCTGCCAAGGGCACAGCAGCAGCTGCAGCTCAGCCAGGACTCAGCCCCAGCCATGGGGGAAGGGGCTTGGCCAAGGCACAAGGAGGCTCCCTGGCTGCCCTGCTCCCCTCTGGCTCAGGTGCTGAGAGCTCTGCAACCCCTGCTGCCATCCCATCTGCCCAGGCCAGCACAAGAGGCCCGGCCTTGGGGCCCTCCAAAGCTGCTCCTGCTCCAGGCCCAGGGCCCATCCCAGAGCTGGGGCAGCCACAAAGCTGTGCCCATTTCTGCTCATTGCTGCTCTGATGAGGATGCATCCTCGGCCACTTGGAGGTTGCTGATGGATTTTACTACTCCACAGGCCTCTTCTTTCTTGAGTTCTTCAATTCAGGACTTCAGTGAGAAAAGCTCAGAAACATTTGTTCAAAACACCCAAATAAGAGAAGCCCATGGGAATAATTCAAGTCTTCAGTTCCTCTGTGGTTAATTAGACAGATTTCAGAAGTATATTCAGTGTGAATCTAATATATTAAAAACAATGAAGATGGGATTGCTTTGTCCTTTTAAGTTTTCTTTTTCTGTTTAGAGATTGAGATCAGCAATGTCCAATTTGATAGAAATGGGCCAGGAGACCAGCTCCTTTTTAAAGCCTTTATTAAGTGATCAGCTCTGGGTGGGAGCCCGAGGGGTCGCGCTCACCGCCGCTGCTCCCTTTGGTGACGCAGAGGAGGAGGTGATCAGTTTTGCCTCACAGCAGAACTGGGACTCCCGTCCTCACGGGCGTGCCTAGGAAGACGGCTTCTGGCTCGTTGCCTAGGGTTCCTCATTCCACTCCGGTTACTCTAGGTGGTGGTGACCTCCAAAACCCTGTCGGATGGAATAGGGGGGCTTTCCCCCAGCAAGTCCAGTCACTTAATTTTCTGAATTTTTAGGTTGGCTCGTTGTTTCTAGGGTCTTTTGTTGGATTTTCTTCTGCTTTGCTTAATTTGCATATTACTGGGACTGTTTCCGGCCGCCATTTTGGGAGCAGCAGAGGCAATACCTGAGGGACTCAATAAGGGCACAGGTAAAGGGAGTACAACCAGGGGTATGTAAGGGGTTTAACAGTGTATAAAACTGTAAAATAGTTGATGATTGTTAAGCATGTACTGTTAGTTTGGTTATTATAGTGTCAATGGGGTTAAAAGGGGAGTTATACGGAATACAGTACTCAACTTATCGTATTACACCTAAAGTGAATCCCCCCAAGCAAAAAGGAGCCAGGCTGGAGAGAACTGTAAGGGCCAATCAGTGCTTTAACTGAATGAAGGATCCCAACAGAAACCAAGGCAAAGGAACAAAAAACAGTATAAAAAGGGGGGGCATCCGAGTCGGTGAGACTGTGCCGCTCCACCTGGACCATCGGGAACATCCCTGCTCAAGAAAGGAAGAGCAAGCTCCAGCTCTGCAGCATCCTTGCTCAGGAACGCTCCTGCTCTACCTGAGGGCCCCCTAAGATTTAGGCCTTATCATAAATGCTGAAATCACTTTAGAACCGGGAGTGTGTTCCCGTTTTTGACAGTATGTCAGTTAGACACCAAAAGGGAAAACCTGCATCAGCAGCAGCTGAAAACAAAGCTAGAATCTAAGCTGACACATTTCAGATTTTAATTTCTGGGTTTTAAAAGTCATTTGGCTCAATCCAGAACTCCATAAAGCCGTTTAGTCTCCCCTTGAAAAAAAGAAATATTCTCATTAGAACACATTTTCCAGTGATGCAGCTGCTGTTAGACAACAAGGGGAAACATATAGGCAGGCAGATTCCTTGCTCCTCTCTTTCTCACCTCAATAAATTTGCCACCGTTAGGATAAACCATGAGAACACAAAATTCTCTTCCAATTACATACATAAAAAGAGTTTTTAATTCATTCTTCCCAAGTTAATTTGTAAGGCTTTCATAAAAGATTGGAATGATGGTCTTTTCTCTTCCAGATGGACAATGTTTTGTTAGACCAATTCAAGACAAGGCTTCACTTTCAGCTCGTAACACGTGAGAATGTCACGTGAAAACCAAGAAGCAGATTCTGGCCAGAGCACTGGTTTGAACCTGCCTCGGGCTGGAGTCACCTGACCGAGTTCTTTTGGCGTGTATTTTGAGTGTCTTGCATTGAAACCATGCAAGAGCAAGTCAAAGGCAGGCATCATAGAAATAGCCACTAAATAGATAAAGGTAAAAGATTGAATTATAAAAACTGTGCTTTTCTAAGCGGAAAATCTTTTTGCTGAGCTTGAGACTGCACTGTGTGACTGACATGAGGCTTTGCTCACAGATTATGCATGAACAATCTAGAACCTCCTGACTTCTCCATCAATTTGTATCTTGTGTATTTTATCCTTGCCCACTCTAGAAAAGCTAGAAAATTAAGGAAAACATGCACAGCGATTAAGAAAACACAGTGCAATTTAGGAACCATTCAAGAAAACCATGGTTAAATTGCCTAAATGTTGTATCCAGAGATGACCCAAACAATTGCTGCTGAAGAACTTAAACACCATTAACTTTATTACCAATTTTCAAAGGCAGGTGGAGTTGCTCTTCCTGCTCGAAGAATTGAACAGGACTCTTGCTATTAGCAATTAAATTATTATTTGATTCCAGCTTAATATGATTTCAGAGACTCATTATAGCTCTAAAAGTGTAGAACACTGTGTGCTTTGTGGATGAAAAGACCAGAGAACCGTGAACAATTCTAGGGATTTATGTCTATCATATTGATTGGTCAGGGCAGTATGTGAGCTCCTGTGAAATCCTTTGACAAAACATTATAGTTTATCATACTTAACTTGAAAGGATTCCCTGTCTTTGCCAGGTGTCAGTTTCAGAGAAGCACAGAACCAGTTAGCTTGTAAGCGATCTCTGAGATCACTGCGCCAAGCTTTGCACCAAACACCACCTTGTCAACCAGACCAGAGCACTGAGTGCCACATCCAGCTGGTCCTTGAACACCCTCAGAGACGGCGGCTCCACCACCTGCCAGGGCAGTGCCTTCCAACATTTAAAAATCCTTTCTGTGAAGAAATTCCTCGCCCCCATCTTGCTACAACCTCCTGCCAGGCTGGTGTAGAGAGTGACAACGTTCCCTATTGCCCTGATTTTTTAAAAGTGTTAAGTTTTCCTGTATAGTTCTTTTGAAAGCTTTGGAGTTCTTTTAGAAGTTTTCTATGCCTTCTGATGTTTACATATTCCTACTGGAGTTCTCACGCACTCTTCATGGAAATAATGATTATTTTGCATTCTTCTTTGTGGGACGAGAGACTTGATGGACAGTTAGTTTGACCAGTGTGGTTGGAGAAGTAGCAATTTCATCCACTGCCACTTTTAGAATTCTATATATTGCAAAGTCAGAAATCAAATTAGCTCTTTTTCTCTTTTGAACGTACCAAGCTTCTGTGGACTCATTTCATGTCCAGTAGCGACAGTTCCCCCTGGGCCTCCTTTGCTCAAGACTGAGCCCTCCCCAGCTCCCTTTGTCCTCTCAGCCATTTCTCATCAGATTTACTCTCTAGACCTTTAATCAACTTCCTTTCTCTTCTCTGGACTTGCTCCAGCGCCTCAAAGTCCTCCTTTGGATGACGCCAAGCTGGGTCAGAGGGCGGAGCTGCTGGAGGACAGGAAGGCTGCAGAGGGCCCTGGACAGGCTGGATCCATGGGCTGACACCACTGGCATGAGGCTAAACAGGACCAAGAGCCGGGTCGTGCACTTTGGCCGCACTAATCAGCTGGAAAGCTGATTGACAAGGGCTGAACCTGAGCCCAGGTGTGCCCAGGTGGGCAAGAAGGCCAACAGCACCGGGCCGGTCTCAGCAATAGTGTAGCCATCAGGACCAGGGCAGTGATTGTCCTTCTGTGCTGGGCACGGGTGAGGCCACGCCTCGAGGGCTGTGTCCCTCTCTGAGCCCCTCAATAATAATTAAAGTTTCTCTAGCTTTATTCATTATTTGCCTCCTTTCCCTGCCCGGCTGTGACTGGAACTACACCAAAGGGAAAGTGCCTGCAGCCGAGGGAAGGCTGTGGTTGGGTATCTGCTTCTGTTTGTCGTTGCTGTTGTTTGTTTGCCTTGTTGTACACACTGGTAAAGAACTGCTACTCCTTTTCCCATAGCTTTGCCTGAAAGCCCATTAATTTCAAAGTTACAGTAATTTGGAGGGAAGGGGGCCACATTCTCCATTCCAGAGAGCTCCGGCAGACACCTGTCTTTCAAACCAAGACAAGCTGACAATTAACAATTTATTAACAATTGTTTATTAACACTTAACTGACAGTTATCTATTACTTATCAATCTAATCAACAAGTAGTTAATTAACTTAGCTAACTAAAAGGTAGGACAGAGGTGTTCACTGGAACTTGGGAGGGTAGCTGCAGAGGTCTCTGGTGAAGGGTGGGAGACCAGCAGCAGCAGCAGGCACTGACGGATGCTGGAGCTGACACAAACGCTGTCACTCAGGTGCTGCTCTCCAGAGCACCTCCTTCTCGGGTCCCTGGCCTTCCTCTGTCTGCTCTAATGGTTCAACCAGACTCTTCTGCTCCCAGGCTCTGCCTTTCACCATCACCCATGCCATCTTCTGATCTGGCTTCAGGTTAGGAATCCTAGGAAGAAAGGGACTGGTGTTAGCTAGAGGAACATTCCCAGCCAGCTGCTTTCCTGTCTCCTTGCAGGGCACGCAGTGTTGCATCCTGTCTCTGTGCAAGCAGCGAGCAGCAGATTAAACAACTGCAGTCGCTGCATGGAGGCTGCAGAGGTGCAAGGGCAGGAACATGAGCAGTCAAATGCCTGGGGACCAACTACAGCACATGTGGAGAAGCAGGCCTTGCTTGTCCCAAAAGGAAGCAGAGTTGGGGACTGGCTGGTCCCTGGATCTCTCGTTCCAGATTTTGCAACCCCCCAGGAGCTTACTGTTTCATACAGTGTCTTTTCCCAGTGCCTCCCCACCACGGGATGAAAGATGATGATGAAAGATGATGATCTTTCTGTGCTCCTGTGGGTGTTTCTGCCATCTCTGGGGCTGCCTGTCTCCAGGCCCACCTCCCCATCCCAGTCAGAGGGACTGAAGGGAGGGTGCTAGGGGATGAACCAGGCTGGGCTTGATGCCCAGCAACAGGACAAGAGGCAATGGGCAGAACCTGAACAGGAAATTCCTGAACCTGAACCTGAGGAAGAATTCCTTTCCTGTGCAGGTGATAAGTTGCCCAGAGAGGGTGTGGAGTCTCCCTCGCTGGAATTGTTCCAGAGCCCTCTGGACACAACCCTGTGCCATGTGCTCTGGGATGACCCCGCTTGAGCAGGGAAGTGGGACCAGATCACCTACCGTGGTCCCTTCCACCCTGTCCCACCCTGTGATTCAGTGATACCCATCAGTAGCGTGAGTTGGCAAGTGTGCAGACGTTTCCCACCTGCACAGCATGGTGGTCTTAAACATCCCCGTGCACTGCGGGCAGAACCGCACGTGAAAGGTCTGCTTCTGGCCAGGAGCGATGATGCCATGGTAGGGGCTGATGGAGAAGACCTCATGGACAACATCTGGAAAGACTTTCAGGGAGGTGCTGACACGATCCTGCTGCTCGGAATCCTGCTCCTGCTCAGAATCCTGCTCCTGCTCAGAATCCAGCTCAGAATCCTGCTCCTGCTCGGAATCCTGCTCCTGCTGCTGCTCGAGCTGCTCCTGCTGCTGCTGGGAATCCTGCTCCTCCAGCTGCTCGGAATCCTTCTGCTGCTTGGCAGGCTGCTGCAGCTGCTCCACTTCAGGACGCATCTCAGAAGGATGGTCCTGCTCCCACCGGAAAAGACACAGCAGCTTTCTGCGATGCTTTACAGTATCATAGGAGAGGAACCGACCTGCAGGGAGGAAGAGGACACCTTTCAAAGACAAAATCCTGTGTTCCCAGCAACTCGGCCTCCTGCTGCAGGTAGGTGGGGGAGAGCTGGGATGCACTTGGAGCATCTCTGGCCAAGGACTTTCAGCGGGAAATAGAGCGTCTGGCAGCAGGGTCTCTGCCTGCAGCACACACTCCTGTGCCAAAGCAGGAGAGCTGCTTTTAGACAGTGACTTTGCGCTTGCCCTGGAGTGGGGAACTGCACACAGACAGTGGCTGCAGGGCAGCTCACTCGTTACACCACTGTTTTTCCCAGTCTCAGACTTGGCAAAGAGATGATCTGATGTCCCCCTTCTCAGTCCTGACCCAGCACGTGGCTCTCCCCAGAGCCTGGCTCAGCTCCTTTGCAGAGCAGAAGTGGCAGAGCAAGAACAGAAGGGGCTGAAAGGCAGAGGGGGACAAGGAGAAAACTCTCCAGCTGCAGCTGGGAAGATGCTGATGAAAGTGGATGTGTGGACAAGGATGAAAAAGCAATTCATGTTTTGGAGTGAAAGTGGCAGGCTCTTCTCCCCAGGCCCTCAGCTACCAAGTGAAATGGTCTTACGCATCAGAGTGGTTGAGTATGGCTTCTTGGCTGGTTCACTCTCTGCAGCTTTCTCCCAGAAGTATTTCAGAGCTACCTCGCCTGTGTTGTGCATTGTGAAACTGAAAAGCAAGAAGGAGGAATTAAAAAAAACGTCCAAGAAGTATAAAGCAAACAGTACAGTAATATAGTCTGATGGACTCCTGGGACTGACTCCTGGTACCACTTTCTCCTAAGGAGCATCTTCTTCCCCAGGCAACCCTGCCATGCTCAGACTGCTGTTCATGGTGGCCCAAAACAGCATTTCCAAGTGTGGAAGTTTAAGAGAAAAGGGCCAAGATGGTGCCCAGGACATTGAAGCTAAGGGGCTTGCTCTGGACTTTAGGTCTTGGTTTGACTGCAAACTTATTTTTGAGCAGATGAGGACAGGTGACACGCAGTGGAAGCAAACCCATGGCTGTTCTCAGCAGAAAGGTATGGCAGCACTGAGCCTCTCCTGAGCACCATCTCCCGCTTGGCTTGGCGTGCACGTAAAAGGGCCTGTGCTGGTTTGGGCTGGGGCAGGGTTCTGGGAAGCAGCTCTGGGCCAGCCCTGGGCAAAGGCAGCTCCCGCTCGCAGGGCCCTGCCTGGCCTCCAGCACTCACGTGGCTGTCCTTGTCTGGAAGGGCAAGGTATCCTTGAACAGAACCATGTCCGTGTTCAGCTCGAACTGGGCGTAGGCAACAACAGCACTGAGGTACACCTCGGCCTCCTGGCTGCTCTCCTCCAGCACAGCGTGAGCCGCTTCTGGGACTGTCTCGACCGCCTGCAAACAGAGGAGGGAGGAATCACTGAGCAGAGCCCACAAGGTCAGGCTGAGAAGGGGATCTTCTGGCCTCCAAGATCAGCCTCATAGAGGGACCCACATTCACTTTTACTTCCCTGGAAAGCTGACAAAATTGGGACTGCTCTGCTACAGTAGCTGTTTCTACCCACTGATCCAAGCGGTCACTAGCACAGCTGTTAATATCCCCATGGAGACTATGGCTGCCTTCCAGTCCCTGTACTTCAGCCTTGTAGAGGGACTGGCTCTTTTCCGGGTCCCCTATAAATCCAGCAGGTCTCAAAATTAGGATGAAGTTCCCCTGCTGGAGCTCTGTGGATGGAGAACCCCAAGACTGAAGAGTTCTAGAAAGGATCTTATTCTTCTTGTCTTAGGAGAAAGTGCTCTCCAGATGTCATGTCTGGAGCAACTGCTGGGAGCTGGGGATGGGCATTTTGGGATGGGAAAGATCTCACTAGGAAAGTCTCCAACTGCAGATGTTCTGATAGAAAAGAGGATGGTTTTGAGGCCTTAAAATGGTCCAGAAAGAGTTTGGAAAGAGCCTCCACCCAAGATGAGCACGTTTGGCAATAATGTCAATAAAAGCAGGAGTCTCTGGAGTCTCCGGACTCCTCCATAGAGTCATACAGTACCTGGGCTACTCCCTGATGAGATATCCCACACAATACAGAGACCACAACCAAATTCTCATGCAGACAAAACTTGGGGTTCACCAGCATATGCAGGAGAAGTGGATTTCTCTCCACTTCAAAAGAAGAGATGGAGTGCAGCAGACTTAACTCCTTGTTGGTGAAAAGGCACCAACCAGATGAAGAGATTTCTAACACCGCAAAATGGGATAAAATCATAAACCATTGCCTTCCATTCAACAGGGGCTGCAACACTTGTGCTTGTGGCACAGACTGATGGTTTGTGTGTGGCTGAAGGTCTCTTGCCAAAAGGCTTCCCCATCTTGCGTGAGTGTATCCGGTCACTGCGCTTCCACCTCTCCCCTGGAATGCTCTGCTGGTGAACCTCACGGCTGTCCAATGTCCAGAGGAAGCAGGGGCTGCTCAGCCAGCAGTGATGGTGTTCTGGTGGTTCTTTTTGTAAAAGCTGGGTTGGCTTTTTTTGCCGTTTTGCTTCTTACCTTCTCTGTTTTAGGCCACTTGGCTGCCAGGTCTTTCCTGGTGGTATCCTTCCGTGGGACAGCGCGCATTTGGTCATCCCAGTCGGGAACCTTCCTTTGTGGCAGCTCAAAGTTGACCTTGGTCACCTTACATTTCACAAGGTGCCTCCTGAAGGTGGCTGGGACATCTGACTTCAAGGACACTGTGATGTCCTTGGCACAGCCAGGATGGAGGTGTCCCACCTAGGGAGAATCAGGGAGTCAAGACCAGACTGGAAGCGCTGCCAAGGGCAGGACTGACAGCAAAAGGGACTGATGTGCTGAGCAGCTGTGCCAGGAATCTGCACCTCAGAGTGGATTTATGTGAAGTTTGATAGACAAAAGTATGAACAGAAGGTGCCACTTCTCATAACATGAAGCCTTTTCTGCAAGGCTGGCAGCCTTGGCCCAACCAAGACAGGGACTCCATCTCCTACGTGGCACTGGAACGGGCTATCAGTGGCATGTGAGGACTCCCTGCCAGCTCCCGGGAACACCAGGGCAGGGCTTGAGCAACGGGGAAAGGCAGAGCAGTCCACGCTCACCTTGGGGGAGAACTGGAATGGGGCGCCTGCCTCCCACTCAAAGTGCATGACCTTCGTCTGGCTGTGGTTGCTGATGCTGAAGGTCCTGTGGCAGGGCTTCCCAAGAGCACAGTCCCCAAAATTGATGTGATTCACTCTGACAGCTGTTAAGGAGGAGAGCGAGGGATCTCAGCATGCAGGGAGCCCCACCTGCCCCCCTGACGTGCACAGACAGCTGCATGTTCAATGCTTCCTTGCTCCAAGCCTTCCCTGCTCCGAGAGGGAGTTCCCCAGGCAGTTTCACCACTTCCAGGGAAACACCCTGACACATCCCAAAGCCAGCGACGTGCAGCACAGCACACACTGCTCTGCGTGCATGGCTACCACGCCCACAGGCCACCAAGTCCCGTGGGTGACAGCCCAGGCCTGGCTAGAGGGAGGCCACGCATGATCAGCCATTTTCCTCTTCCTTGCTCCACCTTGGCAGCCTCTCCTCTCTTACCATCAATGACGTCTTCCTTCAGACTGATCTTGGCATTTCTCTCCTGTGTGTCTTCCTCTAGTCCATTGAGGGTGAATTCGTCCTTGTGGCCTTCACCCACCAGCTCTATTAGGGTCTTGACAGACCAGGTATCCCCCACTAACACACGAATCTTCCCTTCCAGATGTTGAGCCAGGGTGGGTTTGAAAATGACACCAAACTCTGCTGATTGCCCACAAGGCAGAAGGAAGAAAGGCTTCTTTGGGGGCTTGCTCTCTGCACGGCAATGGAAATCAGAGTTAGGTGGTACAGCTGCACAGAGGAAAGATTTCCACAGGATAGATGAGGAATAAGAGGTTGAAACCAGCTGCCTTCTAAGCACAGGTTCTACCCTCAGTGGTTCCAGACCCTCTTCCTCTGTTCACAAGACTGTCACCTCCAGACACAGCACCACTTAAGCAGCTTAACCTCAGGCTGATGCCCAGCCCTCATTCCATCTGCTTCCAGCCAGCTCCAGCCATATGCAAAGCTGAGCCAAAGAGTGCTTTTGGCTTCTGCTGGCTCTCTGTGTGCTCAAGGGCTGCATCTGTCCAGGCTGGTACCTTCCCACGAGCAGCAAATAACCTCAGAGGGTCCACTGAGGCAGTGACAGTCCCCCACAACTCAACCCACCATGTCTAGAAGAACAGAAGAACTTCCTACAACTTGCTAGGAGGAAGCCCTGCAAAAATTCCCCAAGAAAAGCCTGGGGGACAGAGAGCCCAAGGAAAGAAAGTGTGCCTGACATCTGGCTGCTGCTCAGAGCAGCCAAGAGCAGGGCACACGTTTTCCCTCTGTGCATGATCACACTTCTTGGTTAATGAATTTACCGTTTCCAACGGAGCCCTCTTCCGCATCTCCAGCGTGGAATATCCGGAGTGCGGAGGCCCTGCCTTTCAAGAAGAATGCTGCATGCTCATCCTCCAGGAGTAACATAAACTGAGAAAAGAGAAGCCAGAGCACAACGATACTGGTGTGAGGACAGGATGGCACAGGGACTGACACCGCAGTGCTGCTGCCCCCGCATGGGAGCCCAGCACCTCTCCCACTGCAAACAGCACTTAGCACAAAAGCAAAGTCAAACCAGCCGGGGAAAAAGGGTGTTCAGAAGCATCTGGATAGAACTGACACAGAACCAAACAGCACAGAAAGTAGCAGGCAGAATGTAATTAAACCACATCTAAATCTACTTAAAATGTAGTAAACTGGGATCAAATACAATCTGATGGAACTGGGAAATCACACATATCCATGAGAACAAAAGGTGACCTGAGAGACAGGGCAGGGAAAATACTCCACCACCTTTCTTGTGTTCGACTTAAGAAAGAAAGACTGGACAGAAAATTTCCAAGAACTCCCTTCTTGGGGAACAGACGTCAATCACTTGTTTAAAAAGAATTCCTGACACCTCTTTCCAGGTTGGCCATGTTTTCTGGGACCCTTCCCCTGTGCCACAAGCACTTGTTCCCAAAGCAGAGCGTTCCTCGAGCAGGTCCTCCTCACCTTGGCAGGTATGATGCCATCGTTACGGATGACCAGGGGCAGCGTCTCTGAATCCCCCAGCTGGAGCCGCTTGAAGCGCAGCACGGCGTTTCCCCTCTTGCTGCGAGCGCTCGGGCGCACGACTGTCAGCTGCGGCTCGTGCCCCTTCCCGCTGATGGTGAAGGTCAGGGTTTGGGGTTTGATTTTCACAGAGCTGCAGGAGAGGCACAGAAACAATGTCAGCTGGCACTAACCCATTTCTCACTGGGCAAGCGAAGCTGCAAGGGCCACCCGCAGTGTTATCCCTGCCTGGTGCTCCTGTACCCCACATCACAGAGTTTGTTGTGTGAGGTTATCCAGCAGCTTCACCATCATAGAAGGGACAGTGTGACATCACAGAGCAGGCTGTGACCTCATGGCGTGGCTGTATGATATCATAGAGCAGGCAGTGAGGTCAAAGTGTGTGCTGTGACATTACAGAGAGGCAGTATGACATCATAGAGAGGGTTTTGTGACATCTCTAAGGGGGTTGTGACATCACAGATCTGGCTGTGACATCACAGAGCAGGGTGTGAGGCCATAGAGCAGACTCTACCATCATAGAGGGTGGCTGTGTGACATCAGAGTGTGGGTTGTGACATCATTGGGCATCTGAGTAACATCACAGAGCAGGCTGTGACATGACAGAAGAGACAGTGACATCACAGAGTGACTTTGTGACGTCACAGAGTCTTCTGTGACATCACAGCAAAGCTGTAAGAGATTACAGTGATATCCTAGGGTTGGCTCTATGACATCACAAGGGGGTTTGTGACATCCCCGAGTGAGCTGTGACATCATAGGGGGCTGTGTGACATCACAGGGGATGTATGAGGTCACTGGGGAGGTCACTACACCTCTGCCCCCCTCACAGTTTCCCCCAGAGAAGTCCAACGCTGCCCATGCCCAGCAGGGTCCCCTGTCCCCCCAGGTGCCCCCACCCCTGGCACTGCAGCCTCCCCCAGAGGATGTTCCACGAGATCGACCCCAGAGCCTGACACGGGGATGGGGGGTCAGGGCTGTGAGGGGTGGGACAGGGAGACAGGGACCCCCCAGCAGTGTCCCCGTGTCCCCAGGGCCAGAGCTTGGGACAGGGCTCCTTCACCCTGTTACCAACGAGGGCTTGAGAGCCCTGAAAAAATCCCCAGCAAGGGAGTAGCATAAAACAGATTTAATATTAAGCGACAGCACCACAGAGTTCCTTGGCAAGAGTCACTCTGCTCCTGACTGGACACTTCAGGCACACCAAGGAAACAAAGAAACAAGAAAACCAAACAAAATCCAGGCAATCCATGCAGAAATGAGCCAAGAACTGTCCCTGTGTGTGTCTCTATGTGCATGTGTCTGTGTGTGTCTGTGTATGTGTGTGATAAAAGGACAGTGAGGGCAAGGATAAAAGGAATACGGGCTAAAAGCTTAACAGATCTCAGACTCAACAGGACTTGACTGATACCTTAGACTTCAGCATTTAGCAAAAGAACAGCATGTAAGAGTATTTAACCTTAATTATAACCTAGGACTTCATGATTTGGCAATGGAATAACACTTAACAATATTTAACTTAGATTATAACTTATTTGAAACTTAACAACTTAGGAAAAGAACAACTCTCAGCAGCATTTAACTTAGCTTACAGCTTGTGACTTAACCTTACTTACAGGCCTGACTGACTCAACTATCCAAGGCACTCAAGCCCCTCAGAGAGCAGCATTTCTGCCACATTTCCCCAGCACATGCACTCGTGTGTGCACACAGACACAAAGAGTCAGTGCAAGGCACCTGTGAGAAATTCCCCTGAGGGCAGGGAAATGCTCCCTGCCGAGGCTGTGGCATCTCCCCAGCGGGCAAAGGGTTGAGCCTGGAGGAGTGGGAGGATCGGCCCAGGCTCCGTCGTTGTTGGGGGATCCCCCGAGTGCAGCAAACGGGAGAGTTCCCGGATCGGAGACGCCCCAACCAGAGGGAGGTGGCTGGCCCAGGAGAGCTCCAAGGGGCTCCTTTTGGAGAGCAGTTTGTAGGGCCCCAAGAGAGGGGCTTCAGTCCCAGCAATGGTTCATCCTGGCTGCACTTGGCATCAACAGCTTTCTTTGCCAGTGTGAGAACAGGGATGTTGTGCCACTGAGGGAACAAAAACAGTTCCCAGGACTGCTCCTAAAGAAACCAGGAGCTCGTAGGGCAGCAGCAGTGCCTGGAGCAGGCAGTGTTTGTGATGAGCTGCAGAGGAGCTGAGCCCAGGGGCTGTTGGCCAAGGCTGAGGCCCAAGGAGCATTTTCAGCTGGCAGGGCGGGCTGAGAAGGGGTGGGGGGAATGCACCAGCACAGGGTCCATGGAACCAAGGAGCCATTGTGAAACTGTGGGGCCTTGTGGGACCAAGGGACCCTGGAATCATGAAGAGACCTGTGCAGCCTCATGGAATCAGGAAGACCATAGTGGCATTGCTGGAGCTCATGGAAGCAAAGGAGACCGTACTGATGCTGTGTGGCTCCATGCAATGGAGGCATCATTGTGACACTGAGAGGCCCATCCAACCAAGGGTCCCTTGTGACACACTGGGGCCTCATGGAACTGTGGAGACCATTATGACACTTTGGGGTGCCATGGAAGCAAGGAGCCATTGTGACACTGTGAGACCCCATGGAAACAAAGCTCCAGGGTGACACAGAGAAGCTGCCTGTAATCAATGGTCCATTGGGACACTGTGGAGCCAAGGAGACCGTTGTGACACTGCAAACCCCCATGGTCCAAAGGTCCATTTTGACCTTGCAGGCCTCATGGAAGAGAGGAGTCCCGTGACACTGTGGGGACTGTAGAACCACGGAGACCATTGTGACACTGCAAGGCCTCATGGAATTGTTGGGACCATTGGGAAACTGCGGAGCCTTCTGGAACCTAGGAGCCATGGTGACACTCTGGGGCTCCTTCCAGCTAAGGGTCCATTGTGACACTGCAGGACCCCATAAAGCCAAGGGCACACAGAACAGGTCTGGCTGGTTTGGCCTCCCAGGGGCCACCTGACTGGTCCAGCTGACCTTGGCATGTTGAGGGACTCTTCTCATCTGCTGTTGAAACTCTGGGGCTCCGTGCTTTCCTTCCTATAGAAAAGAACTGTCCTTCTCCTCTAGGCACCCGTGGCCAGAACTTGGATTTCACCACCACATTTCCTTATATCCAGGTGTGAAAAATGCATCTTTTATGATTGGCTTTTAGCAAATATTAAAATGAATATTATATGTGTAATGTTAGAAACTTATGCTATATTAATTCTCTTCAGTAGTGTGTTATATATAGTTTTAGATTTTAAGAGAATGTTAAAAGAGAAACTATGTATGTGGGGTTTTTCTAAGGGAATGAGATACTCGCTTTGAGGTAACAGTCCCAGAATACCTAAATCTTCCAGAGAAGAGGAAATTATGGTTCTCTTACCAGAAGAAGCTAATTTCTTCAGGCCTTGCTCAGACTTGAAGACACTGTGGGGATTAGAAGAAGGTGTTGACATATTCCAGACAGTTTCTTATTTTAAAGAGAAGGTATGCATAACCATGATGTATGTATGAATATGGAACAGTGTATGGTTTTGAAGGGGTATTCCTCTGTTCACAAGGTATGCCTGTCGTGGCTTAAGTGCCCGAGAGCATCCGGACGTCCATAAGACTTTGCTTTTTATTCTCTTGCAATTGTCCTAACTCTAAATTTTTATTACTCTAGTTGTATTACTATTTTTATAACCATTTAAATATTATTAAAATTTTAAAATTTTAAAAAGCAAGTGGTTGGCGTTTTTCACACAGGGATTGTTCCCATAGGGATATCGCCAGGACAAGTCTGTTGGGCAGTGGTGTCACAAGGGTCACCTCTCATCTGTCCCCAAAGCCCTGGCGAAGGCTCCGTGCTTTCCTTCCCGTGGAAAAGAGCTGTCCTTCTCGGCCAGGTGCCCATGGCCAAATTTGGGTTCCACCTCCAATAATCCCTATTGTGACAGACTGGAGAAGCCCTGGCTGGCTTGAATCATTAGCTGTGAGCTCTGTGTGTGCTTCTCCATATCTTATTTGTCTTTCTCTCTTTCTATGTCTTCTTCTAATGCTCTCTTTTTGCGAATTATAATTAACTTAAAACTGAACGGGCTTAGAGTTTGTGAAGTTGAATGGCCCAAGTTAATACTCTGAGAAGTGTTTTTTGTTGATTGAATGTCATATTAAACCTTCTGCCAAAGTTTCTCTGATTTTCTCAAGTTGCCACTAAGGGCTGTTTGGTTTGTTTTGAGCTCCTGAGACTCTCTTGTTGGTATTTCTGCAGGACATCCAACTCAGAGGACACAAATGATTGTAATTCCTTTTAAATGTTTTCTTGAGAAAATGGTTTGGGGGATGGCAGTCAGGGCTTGTCTGTCCTGCTTGGCCCAGCCCAGGCAGGGCTTTCACAGCCACATTCCACACTCCATTTCCCAGCTGTTGGTGCCCTTGGTGCCTCTGAGTTCTGCTTGCCCAGCCCCAGGGACGCTCTCCTTGTCTGCCCAGTCCCCCAGGGTCTCTGGGCAGGGATGGCCTCAGTGGGGGCTGCTGACATCCTCAGCAACTTGGAGGCTGCTGCTGAATTTTCCTGCTTCAGAGCCTTGAAGTGTATTCAAACTGAATCGATCATATTTCAAAAGACAGTCAGAAAACATGTTTTAGGTCCTGTTTAGGTTTTTTTCCCTGTTAATACATGGCTATGTGCAATCTCCAATTGACACTGAATCCAAGTACCTCCTCATGCAGTTGGAATAGATAGGAATATCAAGACCCCTCATGGCTGACAATGAATCTGACTCTGTCCCTACTCCCACCCCAGCAATTCCCCCATCCAAGCCCTGGCACTCAGAGCAGCCTTGTGCAAATCTGAGCTCCCTGCAGCCCAGGCTGCACCTGCCGGTTTCAGCTCCTTGCCTCCAACTCCCACCTGCTTTCCTTGGAGAAGGAGCAGCCCGAGACACAGAGGGATGTTCATTTCTTGGCAGCCAACAAAGCCAAGGGAAGGCACAGCTCCACCAAATGCAAAAGTCCTTCTTCTGCCTGGCTCTGCCCTGCCCCTGATCCCCACAGCCTGTCCTGTTTCCTTCATCCCTCCAGTGCCAGGGACTTTGTGGGACAAGGGAGCTCTGCTCTGGCTATGGAGGGAGGTCCAAGTGCAGCCACTGGAGTGGCAACCACAGCTCATCAGGTTTATGTTGTTTGAGGGCCCAGGAACTGCTGAGACTCAGAGGCACAGAAAGCTTTCTCTTCATGGCCAACAGCAAAAATGTGAACATGATAAATTTTAATAAACATCAAAACCTTTCTCTCTGCTCCTTCTGACATTCCAGCAGCGTCTGACATGTCCCTCGTCCACAAGGCATTGCCATACAGGAAGGATTTTAGTCAAAGTCATAAAAAGAGGTGATATAAAAGATAAAACTACAACTAAGATGCTGAGTAAGGAGTTATTCAAACTTCTGAAAAACTGGGAAACTCCCTGATGCTAAATGCCTGAAGCCAGTCAAGGGAGACACATTGGAATGACCAGAGTCCAGCTGCAGGAGGAAATCTGGGAGCAACAGGAAGGACATAGATGCAGCTGCTGTAAATGAAGAGATGTCCTTAGACATGGCCATTTAACCAGGAGAGCTGGAAACACCTGAAGGAAGAGGGTTATGAAAAAGATCAGTATTTCTTCTCCTGCCATCAGCAGAAGAAAACAGTAGAGCCAGGAAATTCCTTTCCTGGTGGGAAAACTCTGCCATTTCTTCAAAGTACTCAAGTGACCCAGATAATAAAGATGTGCTTATCTCTTATGAAACTAACAGGTATTAAATCCTCTGCCCCTTTCCAGGTAGACACCTGTCACCGCAGGGCCCCAGCTGGGGAATAATTAGCATTGACTCCATGACTGCAGAAGGCTGATCAATTCCTTTATTATATCATCTTATACTGTATTATACTGTACTTCTTAAGAAACTCAGCAACCCTTACAGCCAGTCCGATACAGCTGGGACCTAATTGGTCAATCCATCCAAACACCACCCAGTGTCCAATTACAAAATCACCCTTTGGTAAACAAATCTCCATGACACATTCCACATGTGCACAACAGCAGGTGCAACAAGTGGAGATGAGAATTGTTTCTCATTTTTTTCTCTGATCTTCTCCCAGCCTTCCCCAGGAAAATGCCTGGGAAAGTCTGTGCCTGCTCTCTGTGGCCAGAGAGCTGCTGCCACAAGCACCGCAGTGGCAGCCCCAACATTCCCCTCTTTATTACACCACAGGGGTGGCAGCCCCAAATGTTCCCCTGTCTGTGACACCACGGCGCTGGCAGTCCCAAGATTACCCTCTCTATGACAAAACAGGGGTAGAAACCCCGAGGTTCCCCTCTCTTTGACCCCACAAGGATGTCAGCCACAACATTCCCCTCTCTATGACATCACAGCCATGACAGCCCCAGCGTTCCCCTGTCTGTGGAACCAGAGCAGTGTCAGCCTCAACATTTTCCTCTCTGTGACACCAGAGATGTGGCAGCCCCAAGTGCCCCTCTCTGTGACACCACAGCAGTGGAAGACCCAGAGTCCCCTGTCTGTGACACCGCAGCTTTGGCAGCCACAACATTCCCCTCTCTGTCACTCCACGGTAGAGGCAGCCCCAGTATCCTCCTCTCTATGACATCACAGCATTGGCAGCCCCAACGTTCTCCTCTGTATGACAACACAGCAGTGGCAGCCCCAGCATTCCCATGTGCGTGATACCGCTGTAAGACAGCCACAACATTCCCCTCTCTGTGACACCACAGCCCTGGCAGCTGCTGAGTTCCCCTGTCTGTGACACCACAGCCGTGGCAACCCCAGTGTTTCCCTTTCTGTGACACCCGAGCAGTGGCAGTCCCATTGTCCCTGGCTCTGTGACACCACAGCTGTGGCAACCCCAACCTTCCCCTCTCTGTGACACCACAGCTGTGGCAGCAGCACTAGAACAGAAGCAGCAGCCGTGGAACAACAGGGGAGCAGGGGAGGAGCAGAGAAGGAGCAGTGGAACAGTGGTGGATGAGCAGTGCTGGAGCAGCAGTGGAGCAGTGGTGGAGGAGCAGAGCAAGTGTGCTGAAACAGCACAACACAGCTTTTGAGCAGCAGTGGAGTGAGCATGGAAAAGGTGGAGCAGTGGTGGAACAGGAACTACAGCCATGGAATAGAGGTGGCACAGGCCCCGCAGCTGTGGAGCTGTGGGACACAGAGCGGCTCCGAGCGCTGCAGGAGCCGGCCCCGCACAACAGAGCGATCCCTTCAGGCTGACCCAGCACGGGGGGCAGAGGCAGGAATTGCTGCTGGGCTGTGGAAGGTGTGGATCGAGTGCATTGAAGGATGACCTGGGGGTTTGATCCTGCTCATTGTGGCTGCTTTTGTGCTGCCAGGACGGTTCCAATTCGTCTGAAGTCATGAACTCAGAAGAAACTTGGGAGAAAAGTTTTCAAACTGCCTTCTTTACTGCAGGGAAACACATCTGGGGAGAAGTTTCATGATTTCTGATTTGGGAACCAAAGTGGGTCAGTTATTGGCCTGTGGTTTTGTTCTAATGCAGGCAGAATTTCCAAATTACTGCACTTTAGCGTAAGAAACAAGGAACGTGCCTCACCCTTGCAATGTTGACAATGGGTGAAGAGTTTTTTGTGGTCCTAGTGCTAAAAAAGCAATTGGAATTCTTTTCCCTCCTTCCCCTTTTCTTCCTCTCTCTGGCAATGAGCCTTCAACTCTTCCTGCAGGTCTGCTTCCCATAATCTGCTCTGGACTTGGAATGTGCCAAATGAACAGAGGGAAGACAGAGATTAATGGACCATAAAAACTTCAAGCTTTCTCCTTGTAGCCGCTGAAGTTCAAGGACTTGGAAACTTCTACTTTTTCAACTGTTCACCACATGCCACTGCTCTAACTTCTGCCCGGCCATAAAACCTTCCTGTGGCCCTGTTTGGGAATTGACACTCATATTTTTCAGGAGAACCACAGTGGGGGTCAGAGGTTTGGCTTCTGAAGCCTGTGGGAGCCTTGCCTGAGTCACAGAGAATCCCAGGGTCCCTGTTTGTTTTTTTTTTCCCGGGACTATCCAGATGTTTGTCCCAGGTTCCAAGTAGGAAAAAAGAAGTGGAGAAGTGGTTCCCGAGACATGTCCATGGCTGCGATTCCTGTTTGACATAAGTGAAATTAGTGAAAGGCTCCTGCTTCTCTCTTTCCACAGGGACACTGTGGATCCATCCGGGATCTCTGATGACCCATCTGGGAAAACATTTCAGGCCACTGCCTTGACTGTTTGCTCTGGAACTTGCCCAAGGAGCCGCAGTGCCCATGGGCAAAGATTTTCCTCTGGAATGTTGCTGCTTTGTGCTCCATGGATGAGAGAGCAGAGTGTCCCCGTGGGGGATTCTTGACTAGATGGACAAGTGCTATGATGTCATGGATGTGCTGACATCATCTTGAAAAGGAATTGTGCAAGACTCCGCAGTGTCCTAATTGGGAACTTTGGCTGAGGCTTTGGCTGAACTTTGGGCAAGGCTTCCTTGGAGATCAGTGCCAGTCAGGGGGATGGAACCGGATGGCAATGGACCCCGTGCTGACAGCCCCAGGAGAACGAGCTGGACATTCACAGAGGCTCCCAGTGTGGGCAGATTGGCCCCCCAGCTTTGGGGACCCCATGGGAATGTCCCTGCTTCCCTCTGGGCTCTGTCTCAGTTTTGCAGAATCTGTTCCTATGGCTGTGCAGCCTTTCAGGAAGGATGTGTTTTCCCTCTCGTTTCCAGCCACTGTCCCAGTCACAGGGAGTCAGCCTCTTCCTGCTCCAAGGAAAGGTGCTGGTGGCACAGCCCATGTGTCACCCCCAGTTCTGTCTGCAGCACTGGCGGCTTGGACATGAGGAGGTTGCATGGGGAACCTCCCTGTGGTGAGGAAGCTCAGGTACAGATCCTGGAAGGAAGCCCAAAGGCCCCAAAGCATTTCTGCAGGAGAACTCCTGCTCCAGTGTCTGTGAGGCAGAGCAGAAGGGCTGCTCAGACTTTCCAACCTGCTCTAGGCAATTCTGCTTGGCAGGAACAAACCCCACAAATCCCTTCCCTGAGCAGCAAGAGGCCCTATGTCCATCCCAGCATCCAAAAGGGACAGTCACTGAGTCTCCATTCATCCTTGGCAGGGATGTCCAGGACCCATTCAGGAGCCCGTGGGCTTTTGTCAGTGATGCCTTGAGATGGAGAAGGTTCAAGAGCTGCTTGTCTTGCCCGGGACCCCCCCAGGATCCTTCCCTTGTGGGGTTGCTGTTGGGTCCAAGAACAGCAGGTGGCCAGTGGGGCCGGGACAGGGCAGAAATGACAACATTGCATCCCCTGGGACTCCCGGGTTCCCTTCCAAGAGCTGATCTGCACCCGGAGGGAAAAGGATTGCTCAAGAAGTCTCACTCACCCTTGAATACTCCCACCTGACCAGGGCAAAAACCTAATGGAGAGTGGAAGATGATCCTGGGCCTTGAAAAGCATCTGCTGAGGGCACAGCAGCACTGAAAGAACTGAAGCACAGAAGGGCGCTCAGGAGAGCAGAGTGAGAAAGAGAAATGGGTGTCCAGAGCAGCAGAGCAACAGGCACTGGGATGGGGCCATGTGGGACAGCCTGTGCTGGCCGATGCCATGTGGCCTGCTGAGGCTGGAAGGCATCCAGAGCACCTTGCTCTGCCAACCCTTGGCTCTGGCCAAGCTTCAAACCAAGTGCCTCCTTGCCAAAAAGAAAAAAGACCAGGGGCTGGAAGGAAAACTGATCCCAAGATGAGTCACCAGCCTGATAAGGATAACACCAGCTGGGAAACACCAACCGACAGAGGGAGGGGCAGCTGCAGGGCCATTATCTCAGAACCCTCAGTGCATGGCTATCAGCTGGGACAATTCACACCTTCCCAGGGGCACTCAAGCACTTACTAGATGGCCAGGAGATACAATCAGCAATCAAGCAATGAGCGCAGGACTGCTTCTGATGCCTTGAATCAAGAAGCCAGATAAGAACAGCAAGCCAAGAGAAGAGAAAAATGGGGAGCCAGGGAAAAGGACCAGGAAGACCTTTTCTAAAGTGCTTGAAAAGAAGAGCACTTAAGAAAAGTAAGTTGAGTGCCATTTTTCTTATAGCTACCCTTTTAACTCCTTTTAAAATATAAGAACCAAACCTTTTAACAGCATATTATTAACTATTTTGCAACAGTTTCTACTCTATTTTTGACTGTCCAGAGGGAAAACTCTTCTCCTATAAAGAACAGAAAGAAAAAGAGCTGTGCAGCACATCCTGCGTAGGAGCTGGTGCTGGTGTCCCAGAGGGAATTGTGCATGGCTTTGGGGACAGCGGTGCAGATGGAGCCCAGGTGGCTGAGGGCCAGGTTGAGCAGGAAGAAGAACATGGGTGTGTGCAGGTGGTGGCTGCAGGCTCCGGCGCTGATGATGAGGCCGTTGCCCAGGAGGGCAGCCAGGGAGATGGCCAGGGAGAGGCAGAAGTGCAGGAGCTGCAGCTGCCGCGTGTCTGCCAGTGCCAGCAGGAGGAAGTGGCTGATGGAGCTGCTGTTGGACATTTGCGCTGTCTTGGCATGGGCATCTGTAAAAAAAGTAATCCTGGACTAGGTGGGTTTGAGAGGACTTGGAATATCCCAGCACAGCTTGGGGGTGTGAAAAATGCCAATCACTTCTTTTAAAATGTATTAAAGTTTAATAAAAATAAAATGGTTATAAAAATAATAATACAAGTATAGTAATAAAAGTTAGACAATTAGAGTTAGGACAATTTATGAGACAAGAACAGCAAGGAGTTACAGCCCGGGCTGGGTACCTCTCTCTGGACAAAAACGAGCCAGAAAAAGGACCCCATTAAAAGAGAATTTACTCCTTTAGAGGGGTAACCTGTTGCATATACAAAACACTTCATGATTATGCATATATTTTATTTAAAACAAGAAATTCATATGGTACTTGTCAACAAGTTTCTGTTAATCCCCAGGTGCCTTCGAGTCTAAGTCAGGCTTGAAGAACTTTGTTTCTGTTGATAAGGAAAACCATAAATTCCTCTTCTCTGGAAAATGTAGGGGTTTCTGTAATTGTTATCTCTGTGTGAAGAATTCCTTGATTATCTTCTCCTTTTCTAATAAAAAGAAGATCTCACACACATAGTTTCTATTTTAACTACTAATGCTTAATTTTGATTACAAAACTACATTTACTATATTATTAAAATGTTAATACAGCATAACTTTCAGCATAATACATATAGTAAATATGTGCGTAGAGGTATATAATATGGATTTTTCACAGGGCCACATTTCCCCCACTGCCTGCCCAGGACTCTGCTGCCTGGAGCTGTCCCTGCCAGCAGCTGCTTCCCTGTGCCCTGGGCTGGGCCCTGCCTGAGCTGCCAGAGCCCAGCCCAGCCCTGGGGGCTCAGCTCTGCCCTACAGAGCCCTCCCAGCTCAGGCACTGCCCAGGGGCAGCCCTGGCTCTGCAGGCTCTGATGGCAACGTCAGAGCAACCCTGAGCAGGCTGGAAAAGCAACACAGATGCTTCCTCTAAAGGCCACTGTGCTGATTTCTGTCACTGCCTGGTTTATTCAGATCTGAGAGAAAACTTGTTTATTTTTCTTCACCTGAACTGAGACGAATATCTCTGTGCATTTTCTCATCCAGGCATCCCAGAGCAGTAGATTAAAAAAGAAGGATTTTCCCTTTTATGCAGCCCCTGCCTTGCTGTTCTCCCTGTAGAATCTACTTGGAAATGTTCTGCAGTTCAATGCCGTGCTGGGAGCAGTCCTGAACAATGCAGCATCCTCAGCACAGAAGGAGAACACTTCCAAGCCTTACCAGCTGTCTCCTTCTGGCCAGATCTTGTCCCCCAGTGCTGTGAGAAGCACCCAGGGCTGGCTGAGAGCTGTCCCTGGCAGGCAGCAGAGGCCCTGGCCCAGCACAGCGCCCTGGGCTGCAGGACCCTGCTCTGCAGGACAGCCCTGGCCACCCCTGGCCTCAGAGAATGGACTCACAGAGTCTGTGGGCATTGAGATGTTCCAGCCTTAGGAGAACACTGCAGGAGCTGCAGCTGCATTGTCCTGCAGCCAGAGGTTCCTGTGTCAAGGGCTGGCAGTGATTGTGCCCCAGGCACTTCTCAGCACCTTCCCAGCCCTGACTGATTGAAGCTCTCTGTGCCTCTGGGCTGTGCCTGGGCTGGCTGCAGGCAGTGGCCCAGCCCTGCTGGGCTGTGCACAGGAGCTGCCTGGCCACACAAAGCCTTGGGCTGCTCCAGGCTCCTTCTGCGGGACGTCTTGCACCACAGCCCTGCCCTGGGAGAGAAATTCCTTTCTCCTGCTGTCCAGTCTGGGCCTCCCCAGCTGCCCTTGGGGCCATTATTTCCTTCTCATGCTTATCTCCTCTAGGAAGAAAAGCTCCACCATCTCTGAAACCACCCTTCAGCCCCTCCCAGGCTACTCCTGTTCTCTCCTCAGTCTCCATGCCACTGAGCCCAGAGCCCGCAGCCTCTGCCTGCTGGTTGTGTGATGAGGCCTCCAAACCCCATCTTGGGAGATTTTTGGGTCCTCTCCAAGGTCTGTGAAAATGGAAAAGTAGTGGTCCAAGGTATTTTCTGCCAAATCTTGCAGTGGCAGAACAAGGGTCAATATCTCTAAATTACATGATGTAGCTGGGCGTGTGTAATCAATTCCCATCTCTTAGAAGTGATACAGTTATCTTCTGTTAATTGACCAGTTTTCTTTATCTCTTCCAGAACCAATCTTTCCTGCAGGAAATATCTTCTCTTAATGGGCCATTGAATGTCCCTGCAGGACTGAGAAAAATGACATCATCCCATTGTGAGATGCTCCGCCCAGGGGGAGGGGCCAAGCATTCCTGCCTGTTTATAATCTCGGACTTTGAAGGCCATCGCCATCTTTTCCCACTGCATTCTCAGTGGAGCAGCTTTTCTTCTCCACTGGATTCCCAGAGGAAGATTCCCAACAACACCACCACTGGACCCTCAGAGGAAAACTTCACCCTTCTACAGGATCACTGCTTCAGCACAACCACACCTGTCATACTGCAGGACTGCAGCCCCCATTTCATGGGACTGCTGCCAGCATCCTGACCCACAGGGTGCCTAGTCCTATTCTGACTCAGTCAGTGGTTTTTAT
This sequence comes from Vidua macroura, assembly GCF_024509145.1. Classification (NCBI taxonomy): domain Eukaryota; kingdom Metazoa; phylum Chordata; class Aves; order Passeriformes; family Viduidae; genus Vidua; species Vidua macroura. The sequence goes on from NC_071606.1 coordinate 808,345, forward strand.
TTTGTGCTATCGCATTTGTGTTTTTCTAGGAAAGAACTGTTATTCCTATGCCCATATTTTTCCCTGAGAAACCCTTAATTTCAAAATCATCATTATTTGCAGGGAAGGGGTTTCCATTTTCTATTTCAAGAGAGGATCCTGTCTTCCTTAGCAGACACCTGTCTTTTCAAACCGTGACAATGCCCCAGGACACCCAGGCAGGTGAGGAGGAAGTCACTGCCCCTTTCCCCCCCTCTCCTGCTCCATCTCCCAGCCCAGCATTGCCCCCGGCTGCAGGACAACCCCGCTGCCAGCGCCGACCGCCCGGGGATGCACTGGGGGCATCTCCTTCCCCTTCCCTCTGGCATGGAGGCAAATCCCATCCTGTCCTTGTTCTTCCTCCCCCAGACAAGGAGCTGAAGATGGAGACCAGGGAGGACAAATCCCCGCAGCAGAGCCTCATGGAAGAGGCCGTTTCGAGTGGTTCCACAGTGCTGGAATCCAATGGGGAGGAAAAGCGCCAGAGATCCCACAGGAGGAGCGGCTCCAAACCCAACCCAGGGTGCTCTGAGGAGGAGAGACTCAGTCTGTGCCAGGAAAGTGGACAAAGCTTCAGCCAGATGTCGGAGCTGGTGGTGAATGAGCAGCTTCGTGATGGGGAGAAGCCCTACAAGTGCTTGGAGTGTGGGAAGAGCTTCAGCCAGAGCAGCACCCTGATCCGCCACCAGATGATCCACACTGGGGAATGGCCCTACAAGTGTGGGGAATGTGGGAAGGGCTTCAGGTGCAGCTCTGAGCTCATCACCCACCAACGCACCCACACCGGGGAGAGGCCCTACGAGTGTCCTGAGTGTCAGAAGGGGTTTCGGATCAGCTCCCATCTGATCCTGCACCAGCGGATTCACACCGAGGAGAGGCCCTTCCGCTGCCCTGACTGCGGGAAGGGCTTCAAGCAAAACTCACACCTTGTCACCCACCAACGCATCCACACCAGGGAGAGGCCCTACGAGTGCTCTGAGTGTCAGAAGAGGTTTCACACCAGCTCCCATCTCCTTCTGCATGAGCGGATTCACACAGATGAGAGGCCCTTCCGCTGCCCTGACTGTGGGAAGGGCTTCAAGCAAAACTCCCACCTCATCAGCCACCGCCGCATCCACACCGGGGAGAAGCCCTACGAGTGTCCCCAGTGTGGGAAGAACTTCTCCAGGAACTCTCACTTGACTGAACACCAACGGACACACCCGTAAGGGAAGGCCTGCAAATGCCCTGACTGCAGGAAGAGCTTTGTGCACTGCTCCAGCTTCATCCCCCATTGGAGGACCAACATTGGGAAGAGCCCTGGTGACCCATGTTCCCTGTGATCCATGCTGGGAAGAAACCTGTCTGTTTTCCTGCCCCTGGCAATGACATGAGGTGGGTTCAAAGAACACGAGGGTCTGGCCGTGGTGCTGTCATAACATTCACTCCCACCTCAGGTCATTGCCAGGGGCAGGAAAGGGACTCTCTCTCTCTCTCCTGAGGAGGAGGGTGGCCTTTCCAGGTAGGAGGGAATAGGTGGCTGGGAAGAGACAGTCGGTGGTGGTGTAGTTTTCTTATCTCTTCTGTGTTCAATATTGTTTGTGTTCCTATTTCTTCCTTATGTGGTTGCTGTTCCCAATAAATTGTTCTTATCCCAGCCAGGGATCTTTGCCTTTTGTGCTTTCCATGGGAGGCGGGAGGGCAGCGAGTAGCAGGGCGGTTTTAGCAGGAGCAGGAAATTGGGGAATCCCATTCCTAAACCCTGGCTGGTGCAGACTGAGCATCCCAGCTGGTGCCAGCCCTGGTGGCCATGGCAGCAGCCTTGGGAGCGGGTCCCTGGCTGGGAGCTGTGGGAACCTCTTCACTCTGGTGCCCAGGGACAGGAGTGGAGGGAGCGGCTGCAACTGAGTCGGGGCAGGCTTAGGTTGGATCTCAGGAAAAGGTTTTTCCCCAGAGGCTGCTGGGACATTGACCAGGCTCGCCAGGGAAGGGTCACAGCTCCAGGGCTCTCTGTGCTCCAGCAGCGTTTGGACAGCGCTGCCAGGCCCAGGCTGGCATTGTTGGGGTGTCCTGTGCAGGGCCAGCAGCTGGACTCGAGGATCCTGATGGAAAACCCGGATGGCTGGGACTAGGGGTCCCGGGTGTTTTCGGTGTTGAGGAAAGCAGGGGCTGGGTGCTGGGAAAGGCAGGAATAGGGGTCCAGGGGGTCTGTGGGCGAAGGAAAAGGGGGCTCTGGGGGCTGAGAGAGGCGGGATGGCCGGGAAGGGGGTGCAGGGGTTGTTGGTGCCGGATAAGGGGGTGCAGGGTGGAACCCATGCCGGGAATGGGGGCGCGGGGGGATGGCGGCGCCCAGGAATGGGGGTTCAGGGGCCCCTCGGTGCTCCGGAACGGGCGATCAAAGAGTCCCGGTGCCGGGGGTCCCTCTCACCTCTCGCCGCCCCCCCCGGAGCCCCAGGAGCGCCCCCAGCCCCAGCGCTGGAGCCATCGCTCTGCTCCGCTGCGGCCCCGCCCCCAGAGCCGCCTCCGGCCCCGCCATTGGCGCCGCTCTTTGCTGCCCGCCAATGGCAGCCCGAGGCTGCAATGACGTCACCGGGCACCGGGCAGATCCCGGCGGCGCAGGGCGGGAAAGGCCGAAGCAAAAGTGCCCGAGGGAGCGAGGGGGGAGGGGACGGGGAAATTCCAGAGAATTCCCCGGGATCCCCTCCTGGCATCCCCCGGCAGCTCCTCGGCCGCTCCCTGCGGGACCCCCGGGCCGGGCTGGGCTCAGCTGCCGGGCCCTGCGCTCCAAGCCTGCCTGGAACCCGCCGGCTTCGGCCCGAAGCGGGGCAAGCCCCGCCATCCGCGGATCCATTTTTTCCTGCGGCTGCGGCTCCCAGCCCCGGCGGAGCAGGAGCGGGCGCTGGGACTGCGATCCCTGGCTGGCGATTCCCTTCTGTGCCTCTCGCTCTTCTCTCCCTTTCCTTGGGGCGATCACAGATCGCAGAGCGGCTGCAGAGCCCCGTGCCCAGGCCGGGTTTCCCAGCAAAGGGAGGCCTGGGGGTGAGGTGCCCCGGGCTGGCCGGGAATGGGGGTCCGGGGGTGGCCGGAGTCAGGGAAACGGGGGATCCAGGGGCTGCCAGAGGAGGAGAGCCGGCAAAGGGAGTGCAGGGGATGTCAGGGCAGGATAAGGGGGTACAGGGGGTCCTGGAAGTGGGGAAGGAGCTGCGGGGGGGTCCCGCAGGACCCCAGGAATGGGGATTCCAACGGGGTCCCAGGGGGGCTCCCCGAAGCCGCTCCCAGAGGGGAGCAGGAGCTGGGGCAGGACTCTGGGGAGAGAAAAGGGGGTGACCCCGGCATGGGGGGACATGGGGGAGTCAGACGCGCTCCCAGGGGGAACACGACCCCCGGACCCTCCTCCCCTTCTCCCGCAGGGGAAGCTGAGCCCCAGCCCAGCAGACGAAGCCCAACACGAAGCCCCCGAGCCCCGGCAGCATCTTGGGGGGCGTCCGGCTGCAGCTCCGGGGGCGGGAGGGGCAGGATCTGGGAAACGGCAGCGGCTGCCGGGAGGGACCGGCGTGGGCTGGGACAGGCTGGGATGGAGTGGGACACCGGGATACAGCGGGACACACCGCACCCAGGACTGGGACCCACAGGGAGCAGGATCAGAGCACACTGGGACCCAGCAGGACCAGAACTGGGGCAACAGGGATCATAGTGGCACCAACCGGGATTGACTGGGAGTGGCTGAGAGTGACTGGGATCATACTGCTGGAAACTGGAACCTTACTGGGCTGAGTGGATGTGACTGGGAATGACTAGGAGTATGCTGAGGTCATCTGGGATGTACTGGGAGTGTCTGTAACTGTACTGGGAGTGACTGGGAACACACTGAGAGCAACTGGGAGTGACTGAGTCTACACTGGGGGCAACTGGGATTGATTGGGACCATACTGGGGAAGACTGGGATCATAGTGGGCTCATACTGGGATCATACCTGGAGTGACTGGGTCTATGCTAGGGGCCACTGAGAGCAACTGGAATCATACTGGGAGTGACCAGGATGATACTGGGAACATAGTGAGTGTAACTGAAAGTGGCTGGGAGTGACCTGAGGGGAACTGGGGGAACTGGCTGAGCTGGGGCTCAGGGCTGTTCTCCCCCAGGGCTGCCCCGGGTCCTGCTGCCACCCCCAGCCCACAGAGCCGAGGGACAGGGGACAGGGACAGGGGACAGCCGAGGGACAGGGCACAGCCGAGGGACAGGGGCGTCTCAGTGCCGGCCGGGCAAAGGGGTAAAAGGACGTCTCGGTTCTCAGGAATGGGAGTGCAGGGGGGTCTCAGGGTCACAGAAATGGGGGGGCAGGGACGTGGAGAGGTAGAAGGGAGTTGTAGGGAGTTGTGGAAGAGGGGACAGTGGGAGCCACGCCGCTCCGGCGCCTCCTGAACTCGCAGCACCCTCCTGTCCCCTCCTGTCAGGGAGTAGTGCAGAGCCAGAAGGTCCCCCCTGAGCCTCCTTTTTTCCAGGCTGAGGCCCTTTCCCAGCTCCCTCAGCCCCTCCTGGTGTTCCAGCCAGGGTAGAATACTAGTGCTACCCCGAGAGCAATGGATAGGCCTGCCAGGGGTGCCTTTATCACCACATTTGAAGCTTTCCTAAATATTTAGAGAAAAACTCTTCAGAAAGCACCAAAGTCAAGTCAGTAGCTCAAGTGAGGATCGCCTTTGAAAATCGCTGCGGCTCGGCCCGGCCCCGCCCGGCCCGGCCCCGCCCGGCCCCGACGATCGGGTGCCGTGGGTGCCTGGTAACCGCGAACGCGGCGGCGGCGGCGGCTGTGACGTGCGGGGCTGCTGTGCTGCGGAACAGCTCAGTGGCCACAGATCGCGCTCCTGGCTGCTTGTGCCAGCCTGGGCTCGTGCAGGCGGCTACACTCGCCATTCACAAGCGAATTGTTCGCAGAGCATTGGTCTCTGCAAGGGATTCCTCAAAACGCAGAGCATTGGTCTCTGCACAGGATTCCTGAACACGCAGAGCATTTGTCTCTGCAAAGGATTCCTGAACACGCAGAGCATTGGTCTCTTCAAAGGATTCCTGAACACGCAGAGCATTGGTCTCTGCAAAGGATTCCTCAAAACGCAGAGCATTGGTCTCTGCACAGGATTCCTGAAGACGCAGAGTATTTCTCTCTGCAAAGGAGTCCTGAACACGCAGAGCATTGGTCTCTGCACAGGAGTCCTGAGAGCTTGGTCTCTTCTAACTATTATTAATGTTCAGATTTTTAGCTCCTGGTTTCAGTAGGATCCATCTCTGAATTGCACAACATAGCCATATAGTTCAAGTAAAGCCCAACTAGAGGCCTGACAATACTAGCTACTTACACCAAACAAGCATTTAGCTACTTTCAAATGCTATAAAATTTTTAGCACCAGTATATGCCTTGAATCTGCCATGAATTGGGTTCTGGATTTTCAGAGTTCCATTGTTGCTCCTTCCAGTTTCGTTGAGGCTTTGTCGCTCATCTGGGATATCCTCCCTTCAAAATGGCTTCTGGATTCCCAAAAAAGACACCGACACCTTGTCCTTGGTCCAGGGAAATGCTGAAGTCTTTTACTGTAAGTAGCCACTGGGGCTGTGTTAAGGCTGGAAACTCCCCTCGCGTCCCTCCTCTCCCTGGCCCTGTTGTCCAGCAGCGCTGTGAAACTGCAGACCCCCTCCCCACCTCTTTGTGCCCTGCTCCTGTTGGTGGGGGCTGTCCTGGTGCAGTAGGGAACGCCGTGTGTTGCCTCAGGCTCTTGCCTGGCTGTGCCACCGGAGCCAAGTTAAAGCAATGTGCAGCTGAAGCCCGGAGCGTGTGTTCTCTCCCTTTCCCTTTGCCACAGCAATTCCTTCTGTCAGGCTGGGCACTCACCTGTGCTGCTCTCACCAACCTGCCCTTGGGCACCTGGGCATGTTGGTGGGGGGAAGCTCAAGCTCTGCCCAGAGCCTTGAGAGACACGGCTGGTCCCAGCTAGAAGAGGTTCCAAGCCAGCTGTTCTCTCTCGTCTCCTGTGTGGGCGCAGATCCAGCCCTGCAGGCAGCGCTGGAGTCAGGGCCACAAAGGTCCCTTGGGGTCTGGAGCTCACTGGACTGAAGATGCCCCACTGCTGAGGCTCTGTCAAGGAGATCCCTCGGTTTTCTTCTGTGGAGGGGCCTGTGAGCCCAGACAGAGAAAACAAATGCTGATGAACAGAGAGAAGGAAAACTTGGACACATTCCTGTGCACCTCACTCTTGCTACAACGTTCCTTTCTTGCATCTCTTGGACTCACACAGCAGCGACATCTCCTTGCTGGGAGTTCTGAGTGTTGTGCAGGGATGGGGTTAGGGGAGTTGTGAGAGCTCCTCCCCACTCTCTGAAAAGGTCACTGCCTCAATCCAATGAAACTGAAGAGGAAACAAATGCCCAAAGAGCAGGTGGGAGTTCACAGGACCAGCACTTTCTGTCATTCAGGATAATTTGAGCAAGTCTGGCCCTATCTAGATGGAACAGATCCTGGAAGCAAAAATTATGACCTTTCTTAAGTGATCTTCTTTTTCATCTACTTTTGAAAATGTCTTCTTGGTCCTTTTTCCTGGCTCCCCATTTTTCTCTTCTCTTGGCTTGCTGTTCTTATCTGGCTTCTTGATTCAAGGCATCAGAAGCAGTCCTGCACTGATTGCTTGATTGCTGATTTGTTGTATTGTGTTTTATTATGTTTGGTTATACTGTTGTTCTTGCCTATGTTCTAAGAATGGTTTGTCCCTGTTACTCCCCCATATCCCTTTGGTTCAACCCCTGTCACTCCTCCCTAAGCCTGCCCCTTGACTCAGCAGAACTGCTGAGTCATTCCTGAGTCCCCTCCCTGGTGCCCTGTCCATCACTCGGCAGCCCATTCCCACCACCCAGAAACTTCCATCAGGAGCGTCGAGTGATTGGATCAGTACCAGGGACCCCTCCCCTACTTTCCCCTAATAGGTTGTTAATCCCATCCATCTTCTCGAAAGCCACACCCCAGTTTCACCCCATTGGTTGTTCTCCCCTTCCACTCCCCCCTTTATAAGTTGTTTCAGAGTCCCTCTCGGGGCTCTCGTTGGTTGGCTTCTGTTGAGTTTTGATGGAGCTCCTGGAATTTCTAATAAAAAAAAGAGTCAGCCTCATCCTTCAGTGGGTTAGCCGTCCGGTCGCTCCTCTGGAGGCACTCCTGGAAAACCCTGCGAGGAACCGAAGGCAGTGCCTTCCACCGTCGCCGTGTCACCTCTGCCGGGTCACTCGAGCGGCTGCTGAGTGGACACGACGGCATGAAAGAGCTCGTGTAGGTCAGGCGCAACCTGCAGGCAGAGCTGTGAGCCCAGAGCAGTGACACTGCTGTGCCTCTGTCTTCATGCCTGTCACTCTGGTGGCTCTGTCACCTGGCAGCCGTTCCCTGCCAAAGGTGCTTTTGTGTGGAGGTTTGAACACCGGTGCTGGGGCCCTGGCAAGTGCGATCTCAGTGCTGTGATCCGGAGGCTTGTTCATACAGAAGGGTTTAGGACATGGCATGGAAGGGAGGAAGCCTTGCAGGAAAACAGAGGCTCTTTCCAACAGCATGCTGCCACCTCTTAGCGCTGTTCTTCTCCTGACTCGGTTGGAGAGGCAAAGGTAGAGGGCAGTTCTGAGCCAACTGATGTTTCTACACCAGGCCAGAGGTGCAGGAGCTTTTTGGGTGCAGCTGTTTCCTCATCTTCTTTTTGCTGCTTAGAGTCAGTTTAACACTTTGTCCTATTCTCAAACAGTGGGAATATAGAAACCTAAAGAGGAATGTCCTGAGTTCCCTAGCTCCATGTTCCTTAGAAGGGACTTAGGAATTATTTAACATCATTAAAATTTAGAGTAAAAATTATGGTGGCCTAGGGCAGTTCTCCGGATGACCCAAGTGACACAAGAGCTTAATGCCACTGAGATAGGTTTTGCAAAGTGCACTGGTGCCTTTAAAATGCGACATATTAGTAGAAGTTAGTGTTCATTTTAGGGTGGAATAGGTAAACTGATGCCCTTGAAGGGTTATAGGAAACGGTTTTTCTTCTGCCATGGGGATGGCACTAAATGTCCTGTGCTGAGCTAGTTTCTTTTCCTGCAGGATTATTCCCACCAGCTCGTCTGCCTGACTGAAAGCGAAAGGATAGTTGTGCCAATTCGGGCCATTGGTGGCCGAGCTATCCTGAACTTCCCTGAGCAGCTGGACTTCTCGGCCTGTCTGGTCAAGTACAGCACCCAGAAGACTCTGCTGGTTCGCAATGTCGGTAACCGGGCAGCTCATTACCAGCTGAGCACCCAGAGGTGAGGATCTGTCCTTGTGCAAAACACCTTTGGCTGATAACAGGGCTGGGAAAGAGCAACAAAAGGAAGCAGAGCGTTGCAGCTGCTGCCCTCTCTTTGTGTTGCAGTCCTTTCTCGGTGGTTCCGACCACGGGAACTCTGGGCGCTGGCGACAGCATGCGGGTGACAGTGGGATTTCACCCGCTGACGACCGGTGACCATTCCGGGTGGCTGTGCTGCAACACCGGTGAGTGCTGGGCCCTGCACGGGGCACAGGACACTTCTCCACCATCGCTCCCTGTCCCATCCCATGGGGATTGTCCCATCCCCCTCCATTCCCTCCAGAGGTCCCTCCCCTGTTGCAGCTTTACCCCAAAGAAAACAGAGTTTTCTGTTGTGTTAGCAACTGTTGTGTTAATAACTGTTTTCTGTTGTGTGATCAACTGTTCTGTTGTGTTTATCAAGCCCCTTGGTGTTTAGGGGCTTGATAAAGTGGATCCCCTCTAACAGGGCTAAGATTTTTGCACTCCTGTTTTGCTGGGAGTTGCTGAGTGGAGGAAGGAGGAACCCTGATTCTGCACGACCGTGAGGCTGTGCCTGGGTGAAGTTTTGTTTTATTCCTGGGCAGTGCTGTATGCGAGGTGTGAGGTTTCCATCAGACTCTCTCCAGTGCAATGTGTTTCTTGCACACCTCTGTCCCGTATGCTGCTTCTCCATTGGCTTGTCGCAGACCCTTTTTCTATGTTGCCCTTCCACATATATTTAGTTTCTGTCTAATAATGTTTCCAGGCCCTCGAGGTCCTGTTTGGTGACAAATCAAGACAAATTTTTCCTCGTCCCCATTTCCCAGGCCATTCAAGCTGTTGCAAACCTCTCACATCTATCTTGCATTTGATTTCTAGACTGAGGAAGCCCGTTCAGTGTTCATGTAGAAGCTGTTCTGTACTTATTAATCTTTGCTTTGTCCCTTTTTTATCGAATTTGCAATGCTCCAGCTTGGGTTTTGAGATCAGAACAAGATAAAATATTTCACGACTGATGCGGCTGTGGGTTTGGACAGGGAGATGATGATGATTTTCACGGTGTTCATTTTGTAGTGGTTTGTCATATTGCAGAGCCAGGCTGGTTGTGTTTCCTCACCTGTGTCCCCTCCTGCTGTGGGCTGTCACTTCGCTTCTTCCTCTGGGCCTCCTTTTGCTGCCCACATGCCCCCAGGTGTATTTGCTGGTCAGCAACAAGGGATGCAAGGGATCAGGAGAGACAGGAGTCTCGTGGGATGCCCAGGGCAGACCCTGGGCAAGCCAGGACTGAACTGGGCTCCTCAGCATCACCTGAAGGACTTTGATGCAGAAATCCCAGTGATCTGAGTGGGTCACTGGAGCACACTGACAAATCTCACTGTACATACTGTCACCTTGGGGCCAAATCTGCACAAACACTCTCAGAAATCAGGTGTTTAAGGAGGTGCCCAGGACATCCTCACGCTGTACGCCCAGAGCTGTCAGGATGTGATAAATGTACTGATCCATGGAACTGCTCATTCAGCTAAAAGCTGTGACACTTTCTTCTGTGACCTGCAGTTTGCTCTGGTCCTTGTGCTTCCATCAGCAACTGAGCTGAGCAAAGACTCCCCTTTGCTTTGTTCCAGGTGAAGAAACTATCCACACAGAGCTCCACGGAGAAGCTGGAGCTGTCCGTGTTGGGTTGAGCACAAATTTCGTGGAGGTTGAGACGACTTTCATCACCATGTCCAACCACGCAACCATGTTCATTAAAAACAGGAGTAACGTCACGGCTCACTTCCAGTGGAAGACTTTTCCTACTGAGGAAGAAGAGAATAAAGAGAAGAGGAGGTTGGTCTGACAGATCCATTTCAGTGAGATACACGGCCCACGGCTAAAACTGACGTGTGGCCTCAGGGGGGTGTTGGTGCTTTTGAGTGCTTTAGGCCAAGGAAACCATGCCTGGCTCTCAGGTGTGTGTCCCTGCTGGCTTCAGGAGCTCAGCACTTAGCATTCCAGTTCCACTTCTACTCCAACCAAGGATGGCATTTTGGCAAGGAAAGGTTGGTTGCAATGACTGGATTTCCTCAAGTTCTCATTGGGCTTTTGCCTCTCTGATCTTCTTCCTCCATGGCCTGGCAACATCCTTCAACAGCTCACCCTCTTTCCAAAGGTGATACACCCTCTTTTTTCCCCTTAGTTCCTTCAGAAGCTCCTTGCCCATCCAGGCTGGTTGTCTTCCCTGTCAGCTCGCCTTTCAGCACACAGGGACAATCTGTTCCTGTGCCTTCAAGACTTCTTTCTTGAAGTATGTCCATCCTTCCTGGACCCCTTTGTCTTTAAGGGCTGTTTCCCAGGGTTCTCGCCAAATCAGTCTCTTGAACAGGCCAAATCTGCCCTCCAGAAGTCCAGAGTGGAAGTTTTGTTGATGCCCCTCCTTGTTTCACCGAATATTGAGAACTCTGTTCTTTCACGGTCACTGTAGCCCAGACAGTGGTGAACAGATGAAGTTCATTTAGTCATTAGGGAACTTCCTGGTGATATCCCTGCTTTACCTGGACCCCAGGGAGGCAGCAGACTGCCCTGTGGAATGGATCCAGTCGATCTACAGGGCCCTCAGCTCCCCTTAGAAGGGAGTCACCTACTAGCACTACCCTTCTTTTCCTCTTAATGCTTGAGGCTGTGACCTGTGTGACAGAGCAAGTGCAGCTGGGAGACTCTCCAGGCAGAATTTTTTCTGTAGTGTCATCTGGCAGAGCCTCTGGAGCCAAGCCTCATACCTATTCTGTCAGGGCACCTGGGTAGGTGGTGGGGGTCAGGACGGAATTTTATGACCTCCCCAGCAGAGACCCATTTCCATTCCCCACTGTCTCCTAGGTCTCCTCCTTCTGCCTGATGCCAAGAAGGGCAGGGCTCCTCTGGCTCCTGCTGAGCTTCTCTCAGGGTTGGACGGCTGTAACTCCACCAGTTTATTTCTGTGTCACTCTCCCTAATGCTCCTCAGCCTTTCCACTTCTTCCTTAAGCTCTGCCACCGGGCAGAGCAGATCATTCAGCTGCCCACACCACACGCAGGTGTCTTTTGCACTTCCTCTGGTATTAACACCAGGCTCAGACCCTCCCTGCAGCCAGGGGCCTGGACAGCTGCGTCCTTCCTGGGGGGTTCTGTTTGACTTAGTGCACTCCTGCTGGCAGCAGCAGCAGCAGCAATGGCTTTTCATCATTTGTAAACCATAGCTGGGGCAAATAAAAAAAGCAGAAAGAAGAAATCCCTGCCCCTGTCCCTGTCCCTGCCCCTGTCCCTGTCCCTGTCTGTCGCAGCCGCCGCCCATCGATGGCTGGGCGCTCCCCGCCCTCCCCCATCGCACTCCCTGCCGCCGCCTGCAGACTTTTCCCCCCGGCCCAGTCTCTCCTCAGCCAGTTCGCACAGCGGCAGCGGCGGGAGGGCCGGCAGCGGGCCGACACCCAGGCAGCCGGGGCCTTCGGCCGGCAGGGCGAGAGCCCGCTGCAGAGGCAGGGCGGGCACGCTTAGCGCCCTCCCTTTCCGAAGGAGCTTGCTCCTCGGCTCTTGCCGAGCCTTCTGCTTTGCCGGCCTTCCTTCCTTGCTGCTCAGGGCCGGCCCCGGCCGAGCCTGCGGCGGGACGGCAGCGGGGGGAGCGGCTGAAGGGAGGGAGCCACATTCCACACTCCATTTCCCAGCTGTTGGTGCCCTTGGTGCCTCCGAGTTCTGCTTGCCCAGCCCCAGGGACGCTCTCCTGCCCCTGCACGCTCAGCCAGGCTGAGATGGTCACTGATGGTTTCTCTGTCAGCCTCTCCCAGCCCAGCCCAGCTCCCTGCAAGCTCTGCCAGCTGCCCTGAGCTCTGTGCAGCACCAAGGGCCTCTCCCCAGCACAGCCCAGCCGCCTCTGGCCCCACAGCTCTGCTCAGGCCAGGCTGCTCTGGCCACTGGCCCCACGGCCTCAGCCCCTGGCAAGGGCACAGCAGCAGCTGCAGCTCAGCCAGGACTCAGCCCCAGCCATGGGGGAAGGGGCTTGGCCAAGGCACAAGGAGGCTCCCTGGCTGCCCTGCTCCCCTCGGGCTCAGGTGCTGAGAGCTCTGCAGCCCCTGCTGCCATCCCATCTGCCCAGGCCAGCACAAGAGCCCCGGCCTTGGGGCCCTCCAGAGCTGCTCCTGCTCCAGGCCCAGGGCCCATCCCAGAGCTGGGGCAGCCACAAAGCTGTGCCCACTTCTGCTCATTGCTGCTCTGATGAGGATGCATCCTCAGCCACTTGGAGCTTGCTGATGGATTTTACTACTCCACAGGCCTCTTCTTTCTTGAGTTCTTCAGTTCAGGAATTCAGTGAGAAAAGCTCATAAACATTTGTTCAAAACACCCAAACAAGAGAAGCCCATGGGAATAATTCAAGTCTTCAGTTCTTCTGTGGTTAATTAGACAGATTTCAGAATTGTATTCAGTGTGAATCTAATATATTGAAAGCAATGAAGAGAGAATAGTTTTGTCCTGTTAAGTTTTCTCTTCCTGTTTATAGATTGATATCAGCAATGTCCAATTGATATTGATCCCCAGCACCTCCTAATGCAGTCTGAACAGATATGAAAATCAAGAGCCTTCATGGCTGACAATCAAAACCACTTTGTCCCTACCCCCACCCACCATTTCCCTCAGCCAAGCCCTGGCACTCAGAGCAGCTGAGGAATGGAGTCACATCCAGGGGTGTCCCCAGAGCTCAGGACTGGGGCCTGGTCATTTAAATCTCTTTATTGCTGATCTGGACAAGGGCATAGAGGGCAGCCTCAGTCAGTTTCCAGGTGTTTTTAAGGGAATCAACCCTTAAAAGGAAAGAGGTCCAGGAAGGATGAAGACATTTCAAGAAAGCCATCTGAAGGGGGAAGGAGCAGCCTGTCCCAGTGTGCCAAAAGATGAGCTAGTGAGGAAAATTACTGTCCAGGCTGCCCATGCAGCTTTTTTGGGAACACAGGGGAAAAAAGGACCAGCAACTCAGGAAGTGTTTATGGACTTTGTTTAAGGCTATATGGAAAGAAAATTAGAGAGGTGAAACCTCAATTAAAACTAAACCTAGTGGCTTCTGTAAAAAAAAAATATTTTTATAAAAAATATTTTATAATTATTTTTTTAATAAAAAAATTAGCAAAACCAGGGAGAAGGAGAATCTCTATTCTTTATTGGATGCAGTGGAGAATATAACTAAAGATAAAGGGGTCACAAGCTCAGTTCCTACAGAGAGAACTAAAGATCAAGTAACTAAAGAGAAGGAAAAGGCTGAGCTACTTTACACCTTGTTTGTCTCAGTTTTCAACCAGAAGACAGGTTGTCCTCAGGACAAGTGTTCTCCTGAGCTGGTAAATGGGGACAGGGAGCAGAACAGCCCCCTGTAATCCAGGAGGGAGCAGTTGGGACCTGCTGAGCCACACAGAGACTCACAGGTGTATGGGATTGGATGGGATCCATGCTAGGGGGATGAGGGAGCTGGTGGATGAGCTCCCCAAGCTGCTCTCCATCATTTATCATCAGTCCTGGCTCAGCAGGGAGGTCCCAGGGGACTGGAGGTGCCAATGTGAGCCCATCCCCAAGAAGGGCTGGAAGGAGGAGCTGGGGAGCTCCAGGGCTGTCAGCCTGACCTCGGTGCCCGGCAAGGTTATGGAAGAGATCACCTTGAGTGCCATCACAGGGCACCTGCAGGATGGCCGAGGGATCAGAGCCAGCCAGCGTGGATTTGAACATCTAGACTGATGATCTGGATGAGGGGACTGAGTCCACCATCATCAAATTTGCAGATGACACCAAACTGGGTGTGAGTGTGGATCTGCTGGAGGGTAGGAGGGCTCTGCACAGGGACCTGGACAGGCTGGATCCAGGGGCCAAATCCAACAAGGTGAGGCTGAACAAGTCCAAGTGCCGGGTCCTGCACGTTGGCCACAACAACTCCTGCAGCACTACAGGCTGGGGACAAAGGGGCTGGACAGCTGCCAGGCAGAAAGGGACCTGGGGGACTGATGGACAGCAGGCTGGGCATGAGCCAGCAGTGTGCCCAGGTGGCCAAGAAGGCCAATGGCTCCTGGGCTGGATCAGGAATGCTGTGGCCAGCAGGAGCAGGGCAGTGATTCTTGCCCTGCACTCAGCACTGGTTGGGCAGCACCTCGAGTGCTATGTGCAGTTCTGGGTCTCCAATTTAGGAAGGACATGGAGGGGCTGGAGCGTGTCCAGAGAATGGCAGCAGGGCTGCTGAGGGGTCTGGAACACAAGTTCTATGAGGAGAAGCTTGGCCGCCACAAGCCAGTTATCCCTGTGGTAACTTTTCTGACACCTCCTGCTTAAAACCCAAAAAGCCAGAAGGATCGTGAGGCCCCGCTTTCACGGTCTGTATTTATACTGAAAATCAAGATCAAGCGAGCTTTTGCCCTTCTGCTCCACGGGAGGATTCCGTCCTCCCTGAGCTCGCCTTAGGACACCTGCGTTACGCTTTGACAGGTGTACCGCCCCAGTCAAACTCCCCACCTGCCGCTGTCCCCGGAGCGGGTCGCGGCTGGCGCGCGCCGGCCGCTTGGCGCCAGAAGCGAGAGCCCCCCTCGGGTGCTCGCTCCCCCGCCTCACCGGATACGTGAAAAAACGATCAGAGTAGTGGTATTTCACCGACGGCCGGGACGCCGGCGGGCGGGTCGCCCCGCCGCGCCCGGCGCGCGCCCAGCCTCCCACTTATTCTACACCTCTCATGTCTCTTCACAGCGCCAGACTAGAGTCAAGCTCAACAGGGTCTTCTTTCCCCGCTGATTCCGCCAAGCTTGTTCCCTTGGCTGTGGTTTCACTGGATAGTAGGTGATAGAAATGGGCCAGGAGACCAGCTCCTTTTAAAGGCCCTTATTGAGTGATCAGCTCTGGGTGGGAGCCTGAGGGATCGCGCACACCGCCGCTGCTCCCTTTGGCGACGCAGAGGAGGAGGTGATCAGTTTTGCTTTGCAGCAGAACTGGGACTCCAGTCCTCGCGGGCGCGCCTAGGAAGACGTCTCCCGGCTCATTGACTAGGGTCCTCATCTCAGTCTGATTACCTTTAGATGGTGGTGATCTCCAAAACCTGGTTGATGGTACAGGGGGACTCTTCCCCACTGAGTCTTGTCACTTAATTTTCTAAATCTCCATGTCGGCTCGTTGTTTCCAGGGCCTCTTGTGGAGTCTTCTTCTGCCTAGCTTCATTTGCATATTACCGGAGCTATTTCCGGCCGCCATTTTGGGAGCAGCGGAGGCAATACCCGAGAGACTCAATAAGGGTACCAAGAAAGGGATTCAAGAGTGGAGGAAGTAACAAGGGGTACAACTGGAGTATTAACACAAGGGGGTACAACAATTCAACAGTGGGGGAAGTAACGGGGGGGGTATTACAACAAGGGTACAACTGGAGTGAATATGGTGTACAATAAAGGTGTCTATCAATTATCAGCTTATTTCAACTATCTTAACTTTACCGAATTTATTCATGACAGTAGGTAGGGACACTGGGAATCTCGTTCATCTATTCATGCGCGTCACTAACTAGATGACGAGGTATTTGGCTGTTTTTCGAACACATATATAGAATATATGTTCCTTTTCCAGGTTAAGTAAAGGTGGCCCGTCCACCTTGGACAAGTCCGGTGAAGTGGTCCAAGTTGGTTGTAAATTGACACGTTATGAAATAATAGGTTCTGTCCCTACTCACTGTCAGCTACCTAACTGACTTGTGGCTGCCCTACGTCCCTAGCTGTGGTCTAACTTATTAAAAAAAATATAAGACAGTACAAAAAAAAGAACACTATATAACAATACAAAATTAACATAATAAAAACCAACAAAAGGCAGTAAAAAGGAAACAACAGTACACCTACTCTGGGTTATGCAGTTTTCTGGCCCTACTGGGGAACATATGTACAATGTCCACAGATGACAGGAGCGCTCTTGTGGAAAAAGTCTCTGCAATTGTCACTTGCCTCGATTTAGAGAGGCCAAGAATATTCAAAAGTTCAAAGTTCCCTTGGTACCATTTCCCCCGCGCTCCTAGGGGAAAAGCCATAAAGACAACGTCCTTTGCGTTGGTGAAACTCCCAGCTGATGGGAACAAACTTTCTGACTGACTGCAGAGGCCAGGACAAAGCTGAGTGGTTTCCCTGCCATGCCCCAGCCCTTCCTGGCCTCAGGGGCTGATGGCATTTGTGCTCCCTCAGGTTCATGTCCCCACACCAACAGCATGGCTGTGCTCCCACCAGCTCTGTGCAATGCAAACAGGGGCTCCTGAGCCAGTGCTGCTGTGTCTGTGCCTGCAAGGATGTGGCACCTCTGTGAGCTGGGGAAGAGGCCAGGGCTGCAGAGGGGGGATAATGTTGGCAGCTCCACGAGGACACTCTGGGACACTGCCATGGGCTGTCCAGCACAGTGGGGAAGGACCAGCCCCTGCTCTGCTGTTCCTTCCCCTCTCCCCCAGGGCCCTGGCTGAGCACCAGCCATGCTGTTTGCCCCCAGCCTGCCCACGGCCAGCCTGGGGCTGCTCACGGGGGTTCTTCTCTGTTGAGCATTGGCCTGGCCATGTTCTTGAGAGAGCCTGGGCAAAGGA
This sequence comes from Vidua macroura, assembly GCF_024509145.1. NCBI lineage: Eukaryota > Metazoa > Chordata > Aves > Passeriformes > Viduidae > Vidua > Vidua macroura. The sequence goes on from NC_071606.1 coordinate 825,228, forward strand.
GCCTGGAGTCCCCAGGCCCTGGCCTGAGGCATCAGCGCTGCCCCAGCAGTGCCCATGGCCTGTCCCTGCTGCAGCCCTGGCACTGCCACCCCCAGGACTGTGCCCAGCCCCAAGAGCACTCAGGCCCTGCAGCAACACCAGGGCCACCAGGGCAGCCGGGCAGTGGCACAGGAGCAGCACTGGCACCACCAAGTGCTGCTGCTGCTGGGCACAGCTGCTGTGCCAGCACTGATCTGCCCCCAGCTCTGCACACAGACATTGCTGCTGCAGCTCTAGAGAAGGCAACAAAAGGGGCATCTCTGCAAAAAACTCTGCTGGGAGATCCTTGAGTTCCTTTAAAGCCACCATGAGCGCAGCCCCTCATTGACACAGTCTGTGGCTACAGGGATGGTGAAGAGAAACAAAATGAGAAATGCCACAAGGAATGGCTTTCCTTTGTGGACTAGATGAAAAAAAAATAAAACAAAGGAAAAAAAAAAAAAAAACCAAGACATAACCATCAAGAAACATCAAAGATTACTTTTATTCCAAGTGGTTTATTACAATTGATTTGCCAGCACTTGAATGATCCTGAAATCATCCAGGCATCAGTGTCCACACTGCAGCCTTGAGCTCCTGGTTCCTCAGGCTGTAGATGAGGGGGTTCAGGGCTGGAGGCACCACCGAGTACAGAACTGACAGTGCCAGATCCATGGATGGGGAGGAGATGGAGAGGGGCTTCAGGCAGACAAATGTGCCAGTGGTGACAATCAAGGAGAGCATGGCCAGGGGAGGGAGGCAGGTGGAAAAGGCTTTGTGCCCTCCCTGCTCAGAGGGGATCCTCAGCACGGCGCTGAGGATCTGCACATAGGAGAAAACAATGAACACAAATCATATGAGTCCTAAACAGGCACTAACTGCACTGAACCCAAGTTCCCTGAGATAGGATGTGGAGCACGTGAGCTTGAGGATCTGAGGGATTTCACAGAAGAAGTGGCCTAGGGCATTGTCCTGGCACAGGGGCAGGGAAAATGTATTGGCTGGGTGCAGCAGTGAAAAGAGAAAGCCACTGGCCCAGGCAGCTGCTGCACATGATGGTCAGAAGGGAGAACTCTGCTGAAATGAAAAAGACAAAAAAAAAAAAGTTGGACTGCACATCCTGTATAGGAGCTGGTCCTGGTGTCCCAGAGGGAATTGTGCATGGCTTTGGGGACAGCGGTGCAGATGGAGCCCAGGTGGCTGAGGGCCAGGTTGAGCAGGAAGAAGAACATGGGCGTGTGCAGGTGGTGGCCGCAGGCTCCGGCGCTGATGATGAGGCCGTTGCCCAGGAGGGCAGCCAGGGAGATGGCCAGGGAGAGGCAGAAGTGCAGGAGCTGCAGCTGCCACGTGTCTGCCAGTGCCAGCAGGAGGAAGTGGCTGATGGAGCTGCTGTTGGACATTGGCTGTGGCTGGGCATTGGGTTCTGCCCTGTGGAAAAAGACAGTGATGAGTTAGAGGAGATACCTGTAACCAAAATCAAAGCCATTTTTCCACCTCATGACTCAGCAGGAGTTTCTCCAATAAAGAAACAAAGCTTTTGCTGAAGCTCCCACTCTGTCCATGACAGGAACTCCTGTGCCAGTCTGGGACATCCCGGCTCTTTGGCAGCCTGGGGACTCCTGGGATGTCACCGTGGAGCCCCCGTGAGTGCCTGTGACAGATCGGTGCCTTTGCAACCCAAGGTGCCCTGGGATGTCACCATGGAATGGCTGTGACTGCCTCTGACCACACGGCTCTTTACCATCTCCAGAAGGCCCTGGGAGGTCTCCATGGAGCCCCTGTCTCTGCCTGTGACATTCCAGTTCTTGAACAGCCTGGAGACTCTTGGGAAGTCCCCATGGAACCCCTCTGAGGGCCTGTGGCAACTCGGTTCCTTCCGAGGCAAACATCACCAGCCCCCCTGTTGCTATGGTCAGTTTCCATGGCAACCTTCACCAGCCCTCCGTTCCTATGGTGGGGTGGTTTTGCATGGGAGGCGCTTACGGAAGAAATGCAAAGAGAAGCTGCTAGCAGTTTCCTCCATGTCTGACACAAAAAGCAATCAGTAATGAGCTTTGAGAATTGACAATCTGTTAAAGCGCTGAGAAAGCTGATAAGCCTCTGTGAACATGCATGTAAAAAAGGAAAAATCCTGGGAGATCCCTCTTTCTTTTCCAGCCGGATGGCCTGGCAAAAGAGTCAGAAAATACAGATATTGAGATGAGAACAAGATTTGAAATACCAAACCTTAATTACTGAGCATCTCGAAAGCAATAATACAGCCAAGCTGAAAGCAATCCCCCCTTCTGATTAAACAATGCCCTTTACTTACAGATAGATCCAAAGGTCAAATGGAATGTTCTGTCTCACCCCCCAATGTATGGTTCATCCCTCACCTGTAACCCTCCCCTGAAGTATCAGGTATCTGTAACCCCATTGACCCAAGTCCTGTCCCAGCCCACCTTGAAGCCCCTGATAAGGTGTGGCCGAGGGACCAGATGCTCTCTTGGACCTTCCTCTTGGGACGCTCACCCTCTCTCTGTCTCTCACCCCCTGCTCTCCCTGGGCCTGCCACGAGTTGCAGCTAGCAACTCTAAGCAGGGCCCTTCACCCCTTAGAATAAACCAAATGTTCTAAAGACCTGGCTTCAGAGATCCTTCATCACCCCCCATCCAAACCGTCCTGGAGCCCAGCAGTCCCCGCAGTCCCCAAAGCTGGGGGGCCAATCTGTCCACACTGGGAGCCTCCATGAATGTCCAGCTCGTTCTCCTTGGGCTGTCAGCACGGGGTCCATTGCCATCCGGTTCCATCCCCCTGACTGGCACTGATCTCCAAGGAAGCCTGGCCCAAAGTTCAGCCAAAGCCTCAGCCAAAGTTCCCCAATTAGGACACTGCGGAGTCTTGCACAATTCCTTTTCAAGATGATGTCAGCACATCGATGAGATCATAGCACTTGTCCATCTAGTCAAGAATCCCCCACGGGGACACTCTGCTCTCTCATCAATGGAGCACAAAGCAGCAACATTCCAGAGGAAAATCTTTGCCCATGGGCACTGCGGCTCCTTGGGCAAGTTCCAGAGCAAACAGTCAAGGCAGTGGCCTGAAATGTTTTCCCAGCTGGGTCACCAGAGATCCCGGATGCATCCACAGTGTCCCTGTGGAAAGAGAGAAGCAGGAGCCTTTCACTAATTTCACTTATGTCAAACAGGAATTGCAGCCATGGACATGTCTTGGGAACCACTTCTCCACTTCTTTTTTCCTTCTTGGAACCTGGGACAAGCATCTGGATACTCCTTGGGAAAAAAAAAAACAAAACAGGCACACTGGGATTCTCTGTGACTCAGGCAAGGCTCCCACAGGCTTCAGCACCCAAACCTCTCACCCCCACTGTGGTTCTCCTGAAAAATATGAGTGTCAATTCCCAAACAGGGCCACAGGAAGGTTTTATGGCCGGGCAGAAGTTAGAGCAGTGGCATGTGGTGAACAGTTGAAAAAGCAGAAGTTTCCAAGTCCTTGAACTTCAGGGGCTACAAGGAGAAAGCTTGAAGTTTTTATGGTCCATTAATCTCTGTCTTCCCTCTGTTCATTTGGCACATTCCAAGTCCAGAGCAGATTATGGGAAGCTGTCGCCTTCTGCTGAGAAGGCGGGCGACCTGGTTTCAAGACACAGCACGGCGACCCGGCCTCCCCCAGGTCACTCGGTCCACTGACATGCACAGACACCAATGTGGTGGATGGTCAAATGGCGTTTATTATCTCATCTCGTGAGGTTAAATAGTCAAGGGGGTTCTACTACGTCAAAGGGGGGACGGTGGGTCTGGCTAGGGTTAGTAAGGAGTGGAAAACTACTGGAGTTAGGAGGGGCTGCATGCTTCAGGGGTGATTGATCACTTATAGCAGGATGAGGGGGGAAGGGTCTTGCTTTCTGTCACATCCCGAGATTTTCCGTTCGCCTGTCCCTATCTACCACATCTCCCCCCCCCCTTTTTTACTAATGAATGAGGTAGTTATAAACATAGGCACTAAGGTGAGGTATAAAGTTATAATTTGATAAGGGAAAAGGGGTTTTGGTAAACCTGAGTAATCTTCGCAAGGGAAGTTTAGAGAACCTTTGCGACTGGCAGTGTCCTCTGTTTTTGGTTCACAGCATTTGTTGCTGGCCTATAAACAGGATGTTGGCCCGTTCTAGGCGAGCTTGAACAAATGAGACCAGCTTGTTTAGCAGGCATGGTCCGAATGTAAGGGTTAAAAGCAGTATTGCTAGCGGACCTATCAGGGTGGAAATTAGAGTGGTGAGCCATGGCGATTGATTGAACCAGGACTCGAACCAGCTCTGTTGGGTTTCCCTGTCTTTCTTTCTTTGAGCCAGTCTATCTCGGAGTTCTGCCATGGAGTCTTTAACAACTCCTGTGTGGTCCGCATAGAAGTAGCATTCCTCCTTCAAGGCAGCACACAGACCTCCTTGCTGCATGAACAAGAGGTCCAGTCCTCGCCTGTTCTGTAAGACCACTTCCAAAAGCGAGGAAACTGATTTCTCTAGAAAGGAGATGGATTTCTCGATCCTCTGCAGGTCCTCATAGATGGTCATCTGCAGCTGAGCAAGCCCTTGGTGTTGGGTCGCGAGGGCTGAGACACCCGTGGCTGTGCCAGCTGCTCCCAGGCCGAGCAGCATTGCGATAGTCACTCCCGTTATTATTTCTCTTTTGTGGAGTCGGCCGGGCTCCTCAAAGAGGTGGTATACCTCTTCGTCTGAGTGGTACAGGACCCTAGGAACAATCAGAACTTGGACACAGAAGTCGATAGCGTCATTGAACTTGGCAAGGAACATGCAAGGACTCACCCCAGATCTCTGACAAACCCACATCCCCGATGCGGATGGGACCGCCCACTTGTTGATCTTTCTGTTGGGCTTGACAACTTCGGTGCAGAAGTTGCCTTTCTGCTTTGCCAAGGCTGCATTGCCAAAGCATTTGCCCCAGCCTGTGACTTGACTCAGGGTGATTCCCCTATGGGGAGTGTCCCACCTGCACTGGTGGGGGGCTTCGGCTGTGGAGTAACTGAAGGGGGTGTTTAGAGCAACTCCTTCGTAGAAAGGAGGTTTGACATTGTAACAAAGCCAGCAGGAGTTGGTTAGGTTCGGGTTGGATTCGTTCAAGGATAGAAAGGCAGCCTCTAGCATGCGGAAGATTGGGTCTGAGTCCGACTTGGCTAAGCGGCCTATTTGGAAGGCATCTGCATGGCCGGTCGGGATATCAGTGGCCTTTGTGGGTAAGGTTTTGGGATGGGTTATGTTTCTCCCTTTCAGCACGTCCTTAATGACCTTATTGGGTCCTACCAGTCGGGGTGCCGGTGGTTGGAGCCTGATAATTCGCACATTCACCCACTCTTTTGGCCCTTTGAGGACTACTGTCCACGTTCTGCCTGTGGCCCAATTAGGGTGTTCTGGCTGCAGAACTGTCATGTTATAGTCTGTGCACTTCCGATATTTGGGCTGTGTATAATGGTTGTTATAGACCCCTTTCGCGATGGCGGGCTTTTTACAGCCGGTAGGTGCCCAGGTGAACTGTAAAAATCTATCGGGCTCCTGTGGTTCCCACCCCTCTCCTGATGGTCTGGCATCTGTGACAATGGTTTCACAGCCCCAGTGTCCGCAATATCCCCACCCCGGGTAGTTACAGTACTTCTTCCCAGGGTTGGAGGCCGGACACCAGTAGGACAGGTACATGTACATGACGTGTGGGTGCTGGGGTCGTATTTTTGGTCGTCCTGGAAACAGGTCGGCGATATGGAACACGAAGGATGGGGTGCCTGCCGTGGTGATTTCTTTGAATACCTTGTCACTTGAAAGATGCTGCATGACCCACCTGAATGGCTGATGGGGGTAATAGTCTGGGTTGGCTCGCCCCTCGGCGATGAGCCCTAATAACAAGATCACACAAAGCCACCGTTGCTGTCTGGGTCTCACCAGTGTAGGACTCTTGGACGCTGTCTGGCGTTTTGGTGGTTCGTCGTTTTCCTCTGGAACCGGGATGTACGTGTTACGGGGACGGCCCACGAGCATGTCATGTAAACAGAAACTCGCAATTCTCGTTAGTCCCCTGGGTTGTGGCTGTATTGAAGAGAAGCAGTCCTTGATGTCCAGCACTGCGCATGGCTGTCCTTTGGGGATGGCTGAGTTCGTGGGCAGCAGTGTCTGAACTGGACCCATGGGTTGGATTGTCCTGTTCACCTCCCTCAGGTCGTGGATGAGGCGATAACCCTCTCTGGACCTTTTGGGGATTACAAATACAGGGGTGTTCCATGGGCTGGTGGAGGGTTCTGTGTGACCCTTCTGCAGCTCGCGCTGACTAGTTCCAGCAAGGCTGCCATTCGAGGCTTTGACAGGGGCCACTGCTCGACCCAAATGGGGTCTGACGATTTCCAAGTCAGTCTGATTGGCAGCGGTGGGTGTACGGCAGTGGCCCTCAGGATAAATTTGTGATCCTGACTCCTAATATAGCGAGGACATCCCTTCCTATCAAGGGTGGAGAGCTTTGTAGAATGTAGGGGTAGATTGCCACCGTCTGTTCCGGTCCCTTTTTCGTGTGGAGTGTTATAGCCACCAACTGGGTGCTTTTCCACACCCGGGATGGCCCTCCCACTCCGTTCACTGGGGGACCTCTTTACATTGCCAATGCTGAGGCCAAAGCGCTTGGGGAAAAACCGAGCAGTCTGATCCCGTGTCCGCCCAGAACTGAAGCCCTATGACGTGGGGATCCTGACTGCCATAAAGGCGGCATGTCCCCCACCTCTTCAGGGGCTCTTTCCCTATTTTCATGGCCAAGGCCACCCAGGGGTCCCGCTCTGGGGCGTCCCTTGCTGGCCCTGTGGCACAGGCGCGGCTTGTGGCGGTGGTGGACACGAAGGCGCCACTGGCAGCGCTGCAAAACTCTGCGATTGTGTCGCTGGTGGGGGTGCGAAGCTGGCTGCCTCCTGTGGGGGCATGGGGTATGAGGGCCCCCCGCCCCACTGGGGGTTGACATAAATGGGCCGCTTTGCATTCGCAGCGGGAGGAGGCTGAGTGCGGCCAGTGCGCCCCCTCCCTTTCCCGTTTCCCTGAGGCTGGGACCTGCAGTCCTTAGCGAAATGCCCCTTCTTCCCACAGCTCCAGCAGGGCCCTCTCGGGCGTGCTTGAGGTGGGGGCACCGCCGCGGACTGCTGTGCCAGCTGGGGACAGCTCACTGCGATATGGCCTGCCTGACCACATTTGAAGCACGCCATTGTACTGCTTAGGGTGCGGACGGCTGCTTGAATGGGTGTTAGGTGTTCCTCTCTTACGACGTGCCTGATCATGTTGGCTAGGCTGGCTCCGGCTGGCAGGGAGCACAGGATGTCCTTGGTGACGGAATTACATTGCTGGCACAAGCAGTCTGCCACCACGGGACCCTTTGCCTCTGCAAGCAGGGTAGAGGAGTCTACTGCTGCCTGCAGGCGGTCTCCGAACTGCATGAAGCTTTCGCTCTCTGCCTGCCTTATGGTGGACCACGGTGACGGCTTGGCCACAACCAGAGAGGCAGCCCGAATAGCCTCCCTAGCAGCTCGAGTGGTGGCCCTGACTTCCTCGGCCCGCATCTGTGCGGCTTGTTGCTGAGGTGTTACCATCTCGTCATGTTTCCCTAGCAGCCTGGATAGGCTCGACCCATGCAGTGGCTGCCCTGCCCCAGAAGCCTGGGCTAACACTTTTGTACAATTATTTTCCCATTCCTGCTTAAACACGATCATTCCCGCACCGCCGAGTATCATGCGACCTATTTGTTTGATGTCAAAGGGGAGCAAGTCGTCATTGCCAAAAAGGCCGTCCACGAGGGTGGAGACCATAGCCGAGTTGATCCCCTTCTCTGAGATCGCTTTGACAATTGCCTGTATGTCTTTGGGGTTTACCGGATTATATATCCTTTGCTGATTCCCCTCTGGCCCGGTGATCCTAACCGGGAAGACTTGGACCGCGGCTGAAGGGGTCCATTCTGCACAGGCTATTTTTATTTTTCCCCAGTCGGTAAACTGGGCTGGTTCGCATTGCGATTGCCTTTCGATGTGGCTTAAGGCTTTATTCATTTTTTGTTTTAAACCACGTTAGCTCCGCTTTTTCCGTTTCTGAGTCCCAGTCGGCTTCCGTCAGCTCTCCTGAGCTGGTGGAGCTGCTGTCGCCGGACTCAGAGCCGGAAGTCGAATGCCAGCGCACTTCCGGGCTCCGGTGCCTTTTTGTGCGGCTCCGGCCCCGCCCCTCCCTTCGGGGCTGGTGCCGCTCCCGCTCCTGGGCTTGCCCTGCCGCCCGCAGGGGGAGGTCTCTCCCTTAAATGGTAGCAGCGTTGAGCGCGGCTCCCGATTGGGCGTGCGCTCTCTGCCGCCCCCCTCCTCCTCTTTTCCTCGCGGATGCGCACTAGCAAGAACTCGCGACTCTGGGCTCTTCCTGCCGAGAGCCTCCGCGCCCCGCCCATCCCCTCGGTCGCCAGCGCCCTGTTCGGCTGGGTAGGGTGGCGGCGCCGCCCGCGTCTCCTTGTGAGCCGCGTTCTCCGCGTCTCTGGCTTCCCTTGCCAGTTCCTCCCAAAAGGACTGCGCGCGCTGCCGCGCCCCCGGCGCCGAATCGCTGATCCGTGGTGAAAGGACGGATGGGGAACCCGCAGGTTTTCAGGAGGTTCCGCGGGGGGGTTTGGGCTCGGGGAGGGGGGGAACGCGCCCGGCCCCCCCGGATCTCCGCTCCTGGGTAGATCGCTTTCGGGGGCGGTTTGCGTTGCCGCTCCTACCCCCAGCTTGGGTGTAGCTAATAAACATGTGCGTGCGGCGCTCCGTGTTTCCTGTTCCTCTAGCGCCCAGCGCAGGGCTTGTTCGACTTTTCCCCACGCCTTGAGGCTTTTGCCGCTGCCTGAGGACTTTGTATCCTCAGCTAGTGCGGCCGTGCATTTCTCCCACACCTCCGGGTGTAATATTTCCGCGGGATGTTCAATCGCCCCAAGCTCTAAGAGTCTCGCAATAGCGAGATAAAAATCCTTGAGCCTGCATTTAATTCCCCACTGCTTATAAACTGAACTCACGACCTTCGCGATGGCTTCCATGTCAATCGCTGGTCCGGGGACATCTCCCCCGCCGAGAGTCGGTCCAGCCGCTCCGGCCGCTGCTCTTGTCCAGGCGATACCCGCTACCCAAGAGAGTTTCTCTTTTCCCCTTTTCCCGGGTTTCGGCAGCACTATGTCGCCTTCTGCTGAGAAGGCGGGCGACCTGGTATCAAGACACAGCACGGCGACCCGGCCTCCCCCGGGTCACTCGGTCCACTGACATGCACAGACACCAATGTGGTGGATGGTCAAATGGCGTTTATTATCTCATCTCGTGAGGTTAAATAGTCAAGGGGGTTCTACTACGTCAAAGGGGGACGGTGGGTCTGGCTAGGGTTAGTAAGGAGTGGAAAACTACTGGAGTTAGGAGGGGCTGCATGCTTCAGGGGTGATTGATCATCTATAGCAGGATGAGGGGGGAAGGGTCTTGCTTTCCGTCACATCCCGAGATTTTCCGTTTGCCTGTCCCTATCTACCACATCTGGCCCAGGAGCGGGGGTTTTACACATCTCTTTCAAGTTCTTTTCCACCTCTTTCTCGGTAATCAGGGCCTGAAACATGTCATTATCCGCCTCCGCATACGGTGGAAAATCCTCGAGACCCCCAAATTCAACGGATGTTACCCATCTCAATTTAAAGGCATCATGGACAATACCAGAGGGTATTTGGCATTGTAGGGCCTCCGTGCTATCCAAAATAAGCCGAGCCAACCTCCTTCTATGTAAATGAAACAGCCTCTGAAATCTAAGATATTTCCCTCTTTTTACAGCTCTTTTTCGCATCCAACTAGTTGCCGTTTTGGATGCTGATTCACCACTTGTACTTTGTACCTTCTGACCCTTAGTCACTTTTGTACTCTGACCCGGCCCTTCTAGATCAATCAGGAATTCCTCATAAACTTTATTCACCACTTTCTGTGAATCTTGCCCACTTAAAATTTTTTCGACCGCCCCCTGGTGTCTGGTGAATTTACCTGCCGATAGCTCCTTTTTGATGGCCTCATGATATTGGAGCTTTAATTGTCCCTCCTTTACCACTCCAGCAGACCCAGAATGATATACTTTCCTCCCTCTACCCTCTGGTCCAGATGGAACTTCTGCGGAGGAACCCTTTCCCAGAAGGCGCCTTTTATCGCTGATCTGCTTTGCCGTCGTAGATGGAATATGCTCCGCAATTAGTTGGTTTATATTTCTGCTACCGGCAAATCTCTCCACCAAATGTACCAGAAGAGCCTCCTCCTCCTCAGTCCATACTTTCTTGTGGCCCCCCCTAGCAGATGGCACCTTAGGTTGGGAGGCAACAATCCGTTCCACATTTCTCACAAGAGGATGCTTTAACCTCTTGTGTTGGCCCAAGCCAATCTTGGTGGTAAACCCCTTTTGGCACACCTCACATACCCACTCACCTGTTGAGGCCACATTTACTGTCCCTTTGCATTGTGGGACATGACAAGCAATACTGTGGTAATTCAGATTTTGTTTACCACATTTTGAGCATTTAAAGAAGAACTTTTTCTGCCCGTGGGTCCTCTTAAGGTGGTCTATCAGCCCCGATATCCGAGTAAACCGGGTTGCACAGCGTGGACAAGCTGGCTTTTTGTCCGGGACAGACACAACAGGAGTCCTGATCTGTGAACTGCCCTCGCTAATCCTGGCAGGTGCCTCAGGTGTTTTAGGCCTCTCATCACCTCTGCCAGAACACTCAGTATCCTCCTGGTCCAGGCCAGATTGTAAAGGCTCATATGGCTCTGGAAGTTTTGCCAAGCCCTCCCAAACCACACCGTGATGGATTCCCCCATCATGAACAAACATGGAGTTATTAAATTCCAAACACACCAGTTGGAAACCCTCTTTCCTGGGCAGAGAGGGTAAAGATGGAGTTTTGGCCTCATTGACCCTTAGAATATCCAAAAGGTCAGTCTGAGTGGCTATCGATACAAGTCGCAAAACCCATGATTGCGCCATCTCAATAGAAAATCCGGTTGAATTGAGGGTACCAAAAGTTAGCAGCTGGCTCTCACCCAAGCTGCCAACTTTGTCCAACTTTGCCTGCGGGCAAGGCTTTGGGCATCAGATTTTTACTGGTGCCAAACTTTTGGTTTCAGCAAATTGTGAGGCTACCGCTGGGTGGCGAGTCCAGCGATAGGGAGGGCGAATATTCACCCTCGCTCACACTGGGGGAGAAGTCGACTTAGTTACCACAAGGGTATCCAGCGGGGCCACGAGGAGGCGCGACTTCCCCAGCTAAGCCCAGTTAGTAACTATGACATCTCGAGCTAAGAGAGTCATAGTTACTCCCGCCGTTTACCCGCGCTTCATTGAATTTCTTCACTTTGACATTCAGAGCACTGGGCAGAAATCACATCGCGTCAACACCCGCCTCGGGCCTTCGCGATGCTTTGTTTTAATTAAACAGTCGGATTCCCCTGGTCCGCACCAGTTCTAAGCTGGGTGCTAGGCGCCGGCCGAGGCGGGGCGCCAGCCCGGGGACCCTCCCCGGGGACCCTCCCCCGTGAGAACCGCTCGGCCGACGCTTATCATGGCCCCGTTTCCGAAAACCAACAAAATAGAACCGGACTCCTATTCCATTATTCCTAGCTGCAGTATGCTGGCGGCCGGCCTGCTTTGAACACTCTAATTTTCTCAAAGTAAACGCTTCGGGCCCCGCGGGACACTCAGCTAAGAGCATCGAGGGGGCGCCGAGAGGCAGGGGCTGGGACAGGCGGTGGCTCGCCTCGCGGCGGACCGCCAGCTCGATCCCAAGATCCAACTACGAGCTTTTTAACTGCAGCAACTTTAAGATACGCTATTGGAGCTGGAATTACCGCGGCTGCTGGCACCAGACTTGCCCTCCAATGGATCCTCGCTCAAGGATTTAAAGTGCGCTCATTCCAATTACAGGGCCTCGAAAGAGTCCTGTATTGTTATTTTTCGTCAGCATGGCAGCCCTGTCCCCTGGGCCTGGCTCTCCCCTTTCCTCTGCCCCTGCCTTGTCTCTGCTGCCATGAAGACTCTTTTCATTAAGATCTTGTCCCCAAGGTGCTGGGGCCAGTTGCTTCCCAGTCAGGCTCCTGGAGCACAAGTGGCTTTCCAGAGCCCAGCCAGAAATGAGCCCTGAAGCAGCAGCTCTGCAGTGCTGGCCACCAGGCTGGGTTGCCAAGGGAGGCTTCTGGCCATGCCCTGCAAGCAGCTGCTGCTGCCAAGGTGCCTTTGGTGCCTCAGGCTCTCCCTGGCACAGCTCCCAGCAGGGCACTCTGCACTTGTGCCCGAGGCCTTCCCTGTGTTGGGGCTGGCCTGGGGCTTTTCCTGCAGCGGGACCTGCCCTGCTCATGGCACAGGAAAGGCAGTTCCTGCTGGAGCAGGAGGCTCTGCCTGCAATGGGCCCAAACAACTCCAGCAAGGCCCTGTTGACTTCAGAGTTGCTTCCTAGAGCAGAATGTTCTAAGAACTGTTACAGCTCCTATGCTGTAGAGTAAATAACGCTGATTAAGATCTTTCTGTCTAATCATAATCAGAATCAATCAGAGCTGTATTTACATAAATCTCTCTGGTATTCCATCCTTAATCCTATGGGACAAAAGGCATTAAAGTTCAATTCCACCTGTCCAATTTTTTACACCTTGGACAAAGTCTGGGGCTGCAATTGGATCCAGCCACTCACAGTCTCATCTCTTAGAAGGAATTGTAGAAGTCTAGGGGTCCTTGAAGCTTTTGGCTGCTGGGTGTCATTTCTCCATCTCATGACTCAGCAGGAGTTCCTCTAATAAAGAAACAAAACTTTTGCCTGAAGCTCCCACTCTGCCCATGACAGGATCTCCTGCGCCTGTGTGGGACATCCTGGCTCTTTGGCAGCCTGGGGACTCCTGGGATGTCACCGTGGAGCCCCCGTGAGTGCCTGTGACAGATCGGTGACTTTGCACCTCAAGGTGCCCTGGGATGTCACCATACAATGGCTGTGACTGCCTCTGGCTGAAGGTCTGGAACCGAGCCAGCTCCTACAGAGGGAAGGGTGGAGAGAAGCAGAGATGCCTTTGTCCTCCCCCCCAGAGGGAAAGAGACAGAGAGCCTGACAGCACCTGGAGATTCGCCGGCAGAGGAGATGCAGAAAGGGGGGGGATGATGCCCATCGTGGGAGTCGAGAATGCGGGACAGGGATTTCAGCCATCCAGGGAGTCTGAACCTTTAACCCTTTCCAGGAAATGAGGGCTTTGTAAAATATTACTCCTCCTCGATTTGTAGTGGAAGAGAGACAGTCCAGGACCTGAGATGTTAGAAGAAGAAATATTTAGGTGGGAGGAGATGATGAAGTAGCTTTTGGCTAGACTTTTCTTGTTAGCCCTCGACTGAACCAAATTCTCCTGCAATAGAGACTGCATTTTAGGGGGATGCAGTGGTGACCCAAGGAGACCAGCTTCAGCAACCACCAGCGAAGGAATGGCAAGAACAGAGGAAAGCTGAGGAGGGAATGGTGATGCCCTCTGTCTTCAGGAAGAAGATGATTTCTGTTCCTGGACCCTTGGCCCCAGGGGAAAATGGGGGGGACTGTAGTCCCAAGATGAGAAGCTGAACTGTTGTATCTTTGGGTCTGTGGCAAAGCATCCTTACAGGAGCCCTATGAGCAGTCTGTCCATGCGTGACATGGAAAGGAGAGTGTCACACTGGCAGATTTACTCTGGGTGGTTGCCGTGTGTGATGTGGAAACACAGGAGGTGGCAACTGTGTTTCCTGTGGGGTCTATGGCACAGGAGAGGCTCCTCTCTCCCTTGATAGACTGAGTATTGATTATCTGAAGGGTGGTAATTTGAACAGGAATCCCGGGTGACGTTTCATGGTGGTTGTGTTGGAAATTGGGAGGAGGACGGGTGTTTTAGAGGGGCTCCTTGCTGGATTTAGTGTGTGTATCTTCTGTAGTAGTAGTTAAATAAAGTTTTTTTTTCCCTTTGTTATTAAGCTTGGGCCTGCTCTGCTCTGTTCCTGATAACATCTCACAGCATTTATTTGGGAAGGTGTATTTTCATGGGGTCGCTGGCATTGCGCCAGTGTCAAACCATGACATCACAGCACTGGCAGCCCCAACGTTCTCCTCTGTATGACAACAGAGCAGTGGCAGCCCCAGCATTCCCATGTGTGTGATACCAGTGTGAGGCAGCCACAACATTCCCCTCTCTGTGACACCACAGCCCTGGCAGCTGCTGAGTTCCCCTGTTTGTGACACCACAGCCGTGGCAACCCCAGTGTTTCCCTGTCTGTGACACCCGAGCAGTGGCAGTCCCATTGTCCCTGGCTCTGTGACACCAGAGCAGTGGCAACCCCAACCTTCCCCTCTCTGTGACACCACAGCTGTGGCAGCAGCACTAGAACAGAAGCAGCAGCCGTGGAACAACAGGGGAGCAGGGGAGGAGCAGAGAAGGAGCAGTGGAACAGTGGTGGATGAGCAGTGTTGGAGCAGCAGTGGAGCAGTGGTGGAGGAGCAGAGCAAGTGTGCTGAAACAGCACAACACAGCTTTTGAGCAGCAGTGGAGTGAGCATGGAAAAGGTGGAACAGTGGTGGAACAGGAACTACAGCCATGGAATAGAGGTGGCACAGGCCCCGCAGCTCTGGAGCTGCGGGACACAGAGCGGCTCCGAGCGCTGCAGGAGCCGGCCCCGCACAACAGAGCGATCCCTTCAGGCTGACCCAGCGCGGGGGCAGAGGCAGGAATTGCTGCTGGGCTGTGGAAGGTGTGGATCGAGTGCATTGAAGGATGACCTGGGGGTTTGATCCTGCTCATTGTGGCTGCTTTTGTGCTGCCAGGACGGTTCCAGTTCGTCTGAAGTCATGAACTCAGAAGAAACTTGGGACAAAAGTTTTCAAACTGCCTTCTTTACTGCAGGGAAACACATCTGGGGAGAAGTTGCATGATTTCTGATTTGGGAACCAAAGTGGGTCAGTTATTGGCCTGTGGTTTTGTTCTAATGCAGGCAGAATTTCCAAATTACTGCACTTTAGTGTAAGAAACAAGGAACGTGCCTCACCCTTGCGATGTTGACAATGGGTGAAGAGCTTTTTGTGGTCCTAGTGCTAAAAAAGCAATTGGAATTCTTTTCCCTCCTTCCCCTTTTCTTCCTCTCTCTGGCAATGAGCCTTCAACTCTTCCTGCAGGTCTGCTTCCCATAATCTGCTCTGGACTTGGAATGTGCCAAATGAACAGAGGGAAGACAGAGATTAATGGACCATAAAAACTTCAAGCTTTCTCCTTGTAGCCGCTGAAGTTCAAGGACTTGGAAACTTCTACTTTTTCAACTGTTCACCACATGCCACTGCTCTAACTTCTGCCCGGCCATAAAACCTTCCTGTGGCCCTGTTTGGGAATTGACACTCATATTTTTCAGGAGAACCACAGTGGGGGTCAAAGGTTTGGGTGCTTCTGAAGCCTGTGGGAGCCTTGCCTGAGTCACAGAGAATCCCAGTGTCCCTGTTTGTTTTTTTTTTCCCGGGACTATCCAGATGTTTGTCCCAGGTTCCAAGTAGGAAAAAAGAAGTGGAGAAGTGGTTCCCGAGACATGTCCATGGCTGCGATTCCTGTTTGACATAAGTGAAATTAGTGAAAGGCTCCTGCTTCTCTCTTTCCACAGGGACACTGTGGATCCATCCGGGATCTCTGATGACCCATCTGGGAAAACATTTCAGGCCACTGCCTTGACTGTTTGCTCTGGAACTTGCCCAAGGAGCCGCAGTGCCCATGGGCAAAGATTTTCCTCTGGAATGTTGCTGCTTTGTGCTCCATTGATGAGAGAGCAGAGTGTCCCCGTGGGGGATTCTTGACTAGATGGACAAGTGCTATGATGTCATGGATGTGCTGACATCATCTTGAAAAGGAATTGTGCAAGACTCCGCAGTGTCCTAATTGGGGAACTTTGGCTGAGGCTTTGGCTGAACTTTGGTCCAGGCTTCCTTGGAGATCAGTGCCAGTCAGGGGGATGGAACCGGATGGCAATGGACCCCGTGCTGACAGCCCCAGGAGAAGGAGCTGGACATTCACGGAGGCTCCCAGTGTGGGCAGATTGGCCACCCAGCTTTGGGGACCCCATGGGAATGTCCCTGCTTCCCTCAGGGCTCTGTCTCAGTTTTGCAGAATCTGTTCCTATGGCTGTGCAGCCTTTCAGGAAGGATGTGTTTTCCCTCTCGTTTCCAGCCACTGTCCCAGTCACAGGGAGTCAGCCTCTTGCTGCTCCAAGGAAAGGTGCTGGTGGCACAGCCCATGTGTCACCCCCAGTTCTGTCTGCAGCACTGGCAGCTTGGACATGAGGAGGTTGCATGGGGAACCTCCCTGTGCTGAGGAAGCTCAGGTACAGATCCTGGAAGGAAGCCCAAAGGCCCCAAAGCATTTCTGCAGGAGAGCTCCTGCTCCAGTGTCTGTGAGGCAGAGCAGAAGGGCTGCTCAGACTTTCCACACTGCTCTAGGCAATTCTGCTTGGCAGGAACAAACCCCACAGATCCCTTCCCTGAGCAGCAAGAGGCCCTATGTCCATCCCAGCATCCAAAAGGGACAGTCAGGGCTCCTGGCACAGGTGGGATCAGTGGGCTGGCACAGCAGCCCCAAGGCAGCATCAAGGATGTGTCTCTGGTGGACACTGATGCACTGTGCTTGGAAACCCCCATTGCAAAGGGGCAGAATCCATCCATCTTTCTGGAGGCATGACAGGATGCCACAGACTGTCTGTGCTGGAGACCTAGGAAGGTCTCACTGGGAAGGAGTGGCCAAATCACCCTCGTGGGACTGGCACTGAGTCCCCATTCATCCTTGGCAGGGATGTCCAGGACCCATTCAGGAGCCCGTGGGCTTTTGTCAGTGATGCCTTGAGGATGGAGAAGGTTCAAGAGCTGTTTGTCTTGCCCAGGACCCCCCCAGGATCCTTCCCTTGTGGGGTTGCTGGTGGGTCCAAGAACAGCAGGTGGCCAGTGGGGCCGGGACAGGGCAGAAATGACAACATCACATCCCCTGGGACTCCCCGGTTCCCTTCCAAGAGCTGATCTGCACCCGGAGAGAAAAGCATTGCTCAAGAAGTCTCACTCACCCTTGAATACTCCCATCTGACCAGGGCAAAAACCCAATGGAGAGTGGAACATGATCCCTGGCCTTGAAAAGCATCTGCTGAGGGCACAGCAGCACTGAAAGAACTGAAGCACAGAAGGGCTCTCAGGAGAGCAGAGTGAGAAAGAGAAATGGGTGTCCAGAGCAGCAGAGCAACAGGCACTGGGATGGGGCCATGTGGGACAGCCTGTGCTGGCCGATGCCATGTGGCCTGGTGAGGCTGGAAGGCATCCAGAGCACCTTGCTCTGCTAACCCTTGGCTCTGGCCAAGCTTCAAACCAAGTGCCTCCTTGCCAAAAATAAAAAAGACCAGGGGCTGGAAGGAAAACTAATCCCAAGATGAGTCACCAGCCTGATAAGGATAACACCAGCTGGGAAACACCAACCGACAGAGGGAGGGGCAGCTGCAGCCCCATTATCTCAGAACCCTCAGTGCATGGCTATCAGCTGGGACAATTCACACCTTCCCAGGGGCATTCAAGCACTTACTAGATGGCCAGGAGATACAATCAGCAATCAAGCAATGAGTGCAGGACTGCTTCTTCTTAATTCTTGAATTAAGAAGCCAGAGAAGAACAGCAAAGCCAAGAGAAGAGAAAAATGGGGAGCCAGGGAAAACGATCAAGAAGACCTTTTCTAATGGGCTTGAAAAGAAGAGCACTTAAGAAAAGTAAGTTGAGTGCTGTTTGTCTTATAACTACCCTTTTAACTCCTTTTAAAATATAATAACCAAACCTTTTAGCAGCATATTATTAACTATTTTGCAACAGTTTCTACCCTATTTTTGACAGTCCAGAGGGAAAGCTCTTCTCCTATAAAGAAGAGAAAGAAAAAGAGCTGTGCAGCACATCCTGTGTAGGAGATGGTGCTGGTGTCCCAGAGGGAATTGTGCATGGCTTTGGGGACAGCGGTGCAGATGGAGCCCAGGTGGCTGAGGGCCAGGTTGAGCAGGAAGAAGAACATGGGCGTGTGCAGTTGGTGGCCGCAGGCTCCGGCGCTGATGATGAGGCCGTTGCCCAGGAGGGCAGCCAGGGAGATGGCCAGGGAGAGGCAGAAGTGCAGGAGCTGCAGCTGCCACGTGTCTGCCAGTGCCAGCAGGAGGAAGTGGCTGATGGAGCTGCTGTTGGACATTTGTGCTATCTTGGCATGGGCATCTGTAAAAAAAGTAATCCTGGACTAGGTGGGTTTGGAGAGGACTTTAAATATCGCAGCACAGCTTGGGGGCACATTTTCCCCACTGCCTGTCCAGGACTCTGCTGCCTGGAGCTGTCCCTGCCAGCAACTGCTTCCCTGAGCCCTGGGCTGGGCCCTGCCTGAGCTGCCAGAGCCCAGCCCAGCCCTGGGGGCTCAGCTCTGCCCTACAGAGCCCTCCCAGCTCAGGCACTGCCCAGGGGCAGCTCTGGCTCTGCAGGCTCTGATGGCAACGTCAGAGCAACCCTGAGCAGGCTGGAAAAGCAACACAGATGCTTCCTCTAAAGGCCGCTGTGCTGATTTCTGTCACTGCCTGGTTTATTCAGATCTGAGAGAAAACTTGTTTATTTTCTTCACCTGAACTGAGACAAATATCTATGTGCAATTTCTCATCCAGGCATCCCAGAGCAGTAGATTAAAAAAGAAGGATTTTCCCTTTTATGCAGCCCCTGCCTTGCTGTTCTCCCTGTAGAATCTAATTGGAAATGTTTTGCAGTTCAATGCCGTGCTGGGAGCAGTCCTGAACAATGCAGCATCCTCAGCACACAAGGAGAACACTTCCAAGCCTTACCAGCTGTCTCCTTGCAGCCAGATCTTGTCCCCTGTGATAAACTGTGGTAACTTGTTTGTTCATCAAAAGAATTAGAATATTAAAGGGGGAAATATAAAATTAAAGTATAAGGGACCAGCTTGCTTGTTAGGAGATAGGGGAAGTATCTGTGAAGTTGGGAAACAGGAAGCAACTGCTACAAACCGCAAGGCTATAGACATATTGCAAGGCGCAAGACCACAAATATGATTAATCATCATATAGGGAGCTTTTCTTAGCTTCTTTTGCAGACACAGGCTAAAGATGTTGGGGGATGGCTGGAGCTGATTGTGAAATCAGTGACCACCGGGCGGCGGCCACCGGAGTAGACGGCGTAGGAGTGCTCCGGGTGCGCCCATCACTGTCCGGAGCCGATTGTGAAACCAACGATCACCTGCCTCGACACAACGCAGAGACGATGCAGAGGGATGCTCAAGCTACGCCCACCGCTATCGCAAGAGACGCGAATGAAGAAACCTCCAAGAAACTATAAAAGAGACTGAATAAGGGAGTGGGGTGTGGGGCACTGCAGTGTGGGACACTGCAGGAGGGGCGGCTTGGAGACCCCTACCCACCCAGCGCTGTTTTGCTTGCTACTGCTTGCTGTAATTAATAAAATTCTAATTGACCTTAAAAAGGCTGAATCAAATTATTCGCCTCAATTTATCACAATTTGGTGCCGTGACTCGGATAAAGGAAATCCGGGAGGGAGGCCCCACTAGGGTGAGGCGCCCCACCGCCTTTTTGCGGTGGCCCTAAGGGGGGGCTTCCTCCTTGGGCCTTTACTGACGAACCTAAAACTCAGTAGCAAGCAAAGGTACCCCCGTTAATCTTTGTGCACGAAGAACCGCGGAAGAGTGAACACGCAGGAAGCGTAAGTAGCCCCCGGTGGGTGGTGGGCCTCTTTTCCCGGTGGGTGGTGGGCCTCCTTTTTCCAGAGTTGATTAAAACCTGCTGGATTGAGGGACTAATGTTCCAAGAGCATCCAGGGTTGGGGGACGTAGGAGGGGGGGAGCTGCACCCCCCTCGGCGTCAAGTTACCCTCAGTGGGGAGGCTCCTGGGTTAGGAAGAGAGCAAGCGGGCCTAACCCAGACGCGGAGGTGGACTGCGTCAAAGTTCCTGGGGCGGGGGATCCCCGGAGAAACTTCCCCAAGTTTCGGCTTACTAATTTAGTATAAGTGTATGTGCTCGGTGGGCCCCGTACAAGCGGGCTCCGGAATGCGTGTGCGTGTGAAAAAGACGGTGGGCCCTGTACAAGCGGGCTCCGGAGTGCATGTGAAAGGGACAAAGCCTCGACCCCGGAAACGGGGTCTTTAAGAGTCGTTTAGGAGTGTGTAGTCCCGGGGTGATTGAGGTAAATAAGAAGACACACAGGGCGAAGCCCCGGTCGAGAAACGGAGGCGCCGGAAAGACGTGAGTAGTCCGGTCCACCTGGTCGCTCGGTCAGGGGTGGGAGTCCTGGAGTGCAGCGAATGCGAATGTGTGTGTAAGAGGGGAACTGGCAGCTCAGATTCCCCAAGTGAGTGTGGACCCCATAGTAGTGCGTTTCCCATATCCAGCGACGGAGTAGGCCACGAATTGGGGGAAGCGACTGTCGTATTGTTTGTGTTGAGTGTAAGAGGGCACTCTAGAAGATGGGTCAGAGAAAAAGTAAATCTGCTGAACCCATGGGTGGGAGAATCTCGGTAAAACTTCCACTAGGCTTAACGGTAAAGTATTGGGATGCCTTTCCTTCTAGAAAAGGAAAGGATAGGGTTAAAATAATCCATTATTGTATGAAAATTAGAGGAGAGTAAACGGATAGGGGAAGACCAGCTGTATTAGCCCGTGTTTGAGTCGTTTAAGGATTAGATCTGTCAAGCTCTAATATAGATATATTAACTCCAAAGAGCCCTTTAACCAAGAGGAGAGCGAATATGCAGCTCTTTGAATAGTAAGAGAGATTGAAGAAAGCTTTCCAGTTGTATTCAGGGGTGGACCCCAATACCCCAGAGGGTGAGACACTTTTGAAGGTGCATTTTGTGGTCGATTCTTGGGTGGACATTCGGAAGAAGTTGGAGAGGTTGGAGGGATGGCAGGCAAGAGGATTGGATGAGTTGTTGTGAGAGGCTCAAAAAGTGTGTGTTGGGAGAGAGGATGAGAGTTTTAAAAAGCAGTCTGGAATCGTGTTAGCAGCAGTGGGGGGGGACAGCGGAGTCCCCGGTGGGGGGAACTGGAGGTCAGTCCAGAGGTCGGACTGACGTCCAGCGAAGTTAGTTTGAAGGGAAGTCGAGAGTTGGTTTGAAGGGAAGTTGAGAGTTAGTTTGAAGGGAAGTCGAGAGGTGGAGAGAGCATTGTTTGTTTCTATTGTGGGAAGAAAGGACACATAAGGAAAGAGTGTCGGCAGAAGATTGCTGATGAAGAACAGTTCAAAGAAGATTAGGGGGGTCGGGGGCTCTATCTGCTGGGGACAAGAGAAAGAACAGAGCCCCTGGTAAAATTAAAGATAGGTCCCCAGCAACAAGAATATGAGTTCCTTGTGGACTCAGGGGCGGAGAGATCAACCGTCCAGACCCTTCCCCAAGGGTGTAAGATTTCACCTGAGATAATCCAGGTGATTGAGGCCAAAGGGGAACCCTTTGGAATACCTGTAATTAAAGATGTACTCTTAGAAAGTGATTCTAAATTAGGAATTGGGTCATTTTTACTAGTTCCAGAAGCAGATTATAATCTATTAGGGAGAGATTTGATGGTCGAATTGGGGATAGGGATAGAGGCAAAAAAGGGAGAACTAACAGTAAAACTATATCCTCTCCGGGCTGAAGACGAAAAAAAGATTAACCCAGAAGTTTGGTATACCCCCGACAGTGTGGGGAAATTAAATATTGAACCCTTTGAGGTAATTATCAGAAACCCAGAAATCCCTGTCAGGATTCGGCAATATCCCATACCCAAAGAGTAAGGGAAGAAACTATAAAACTCCTAAATTATTTAAGCCTTAAAGGACTCAAAGTTTCAAAGTCGAAATTACAATTTGTGGAAGAGGAAGTTAAATACCTTAGACACTGGCTGACTCAAGAGACTAAGAAATTGGATACTGATAGAGTCCAAGGAATACTTTCCCTGGAAGCCCCAAAAACTAAAAGGCAGGTTTGGCAGTTACTGGGACTTTTTGGGTATTGCAGACAATAGATTGAAAATTTTAGTAGGAAAGTTAAATTTCTGTATGAAAAATTAACAACAGACGGGCTATTAAAGTGGAGCCCTGAGAATGAAACCCGGTTAAAATCATTGAAAACTAAATTGGTCAGTGCCCCTGTTCTCAGCCTCCCGGATCTAAAAAGACCATTCTTTTTATTCATTAATGTCAATGAAGGGGTGGCGTACGGGGTGTTAGCCCAGGAATGGGCTAGAGGAAAAAAACCAGTGGCATATCTTTCAAAGCTTCTCGACCCTGTTAGCCGAGGGTGGCCTGCCTGTTTACAATCGATAGTGGCTGCTGCCCTTTTAGTAGAAGAAGCAAGAAAGATAACTTTTGGGAGTGAACTGAAAGTTTTATCTCCTCATAACATCCGTGGAGTACTACAACAAAAAGCGGATAAATGGATAACAGATGCCAAACTCCTAAAGTATGAAGGCATCCTAATTTCCTCTCCTAGGTTAAGTATTGAAACCACAAGCTTACAAAATCCAGCCCAGTTTCTATATGGGGAACCAGTTGTGGGACTAACTCATGATTATCTTTTGCAAATAGAGGAACAAACAAAAATAAGACCAGACCTCGAAGAGGAGGAGGAATTAGAGGAAGGATATCGATATTATGTAGATGGGTTCTCTCGGGTCCTTGAAGGGAAAAGGAAATATGGGTATGCTATTGTGGATGGGAAGATTTTTAAGAAAATAGAATCTGGTCCTCTTAGCCCCAGCTGGTCAGCACAAGCATGTGAATTGTATGCAGTACTCAGAGCTTTAGAACTACTAAAAGGAAAAGTTGGGACCATTTATACTGATTCAAAATATGCTTATGGGGTGGTTCATACATTTGGTAAAATCTGGGAAGAAAGGGGTCTTATCAATTCACAGGGAAGGGGGTTGATACATGGGGAATTAATTCGGAAAGTGCTCCAGGCCTTGAGAGGTCTGGAAAGAATAGCTATTGTCCATGTAAAAGGACATCAAGTGGGAATGGGAAGCTCAGTACGGGGAAATAACTTAGCCGACCAGGAGGCGAGAAAGGCAGCTTTAATGAATTTAAAACCATATAAAGGGGGGGGTCACACAAAGGGAAGATTGCTCCACTTGTGGAGCTGACTTAGAGGAAGAACCATGTTGGGCTTGTTGGGATGCATACAGAATTGATTCGATACAGTGTGCCTGTGATAACCCCCAAAAGGAACATTGATGGTGCCACGGACTCATTAATCATGAGTGTGCCTGTGAAGACCCCCAAGAGAAACATTGCCGGTTCCATGAACCCATTAACCATGTGTTAGCCTTCATGGTACAGGAAAAACAAAAATTAAACCAAATGGGGGTGAAGGAAAAAGAGGGAGGCAAGTGGATACTACCGGACGGGCGGGAGGTACTCCCAAAAGGAATGGCAATAAGGGTCCTGCAAGCAATTCATGAGAAAACCCACTGGGGAACACAAGCCCTGGTTGACCAATTTGCAATTAAATATATGTGCATAGGGATCTATAACCTTGCAAAACAGGTAACCCAACAATGTTTAACCTGTCAAAGAATAAATAAACAACAATTAAGAGAAAGACCAATGGGCGGAAGGGAACTGGCACAACGACCCTTTTCACATTTACAAATAGATTTTACAGAATTACCAAAAGTGGGGAGGTATAAATATTTATTGGTACTGGTAGACCACTTAACCCATTACATGGAAGCTTATCCTACGGCCCGAGCTACTTCAAACACTGTGGTAAAAGTATTATTAGAGCAAATTATCCCCCGGTATGGATTAATTGAGTGTTTAGACTCAGACCGGGGACCCCATTTCACCTCTAAAATTGCAAAAGATGTCCTGACAGCTTTGGGAACTCAATGGAAATATCACACCCCATGGCATCCACAGAGCTCGGGAGGGTGGAAAGGATGAATGGAGAAATAAAAAAACAACTCACAAAGTTAATGCTGGAAACAAAAATGTCATGGGTTAAGTGCCTACCTCTTGCCTTATTGAACATTCGAACTCAACCCCGAACTGATGTGGGAATCTCCCCATTTGAAATGCTATTTGGAATGCCTTATGATATGGAAGCCCCCACAGATCACCCCTGCCTTAAAGATTCTCATATTAAATTTTACATCACCCAAATTATGAGCAGAAGGCAGGAATTGAGAAAGAAAGGAGTGTTGGCACAGAGACCACCTCTGGATATCACAATCCATAAGATAAAACCAGGGGATCAAGTACTTATTAAGTCTTGGAAGGAAGATTCCTTAACTCCATGTGGGGAAGGTCCTTTTCTTGTTTTGCTTACCACAGAAACGGCAGTCAGGACGGCCGAAAAGGGGTGGACTCACGCCAGCCGAGTGAAAGGCCCGGTTGCCACAAATAACCAGTGGAGAGTGACTAGCCAGCCTGGGAACTTGAAAGTGACTCTTAAGAAAAACTAATGAACTCTGTGGACATTATCCAAATCAACCATAAGGGGAAGCAAAGGGATACAATTGCAAACTAGCTAAAGACTATATAGTGATTTGTAATAGGAAAGTTGTGGAGATTGTTATCCTTTTGTGTGCTTTATATGTAAAATTTGCCAAGAACGGTGGTGGGTCCATTGCCAGAGGGGAAGACCACCAATTGGGGTTTGTACTGAGTGCTATAAAACTCAGTGAAAACTAACTGAAACTGTGCTAAGGATAGGAGAATTGGAAAATCGGTGGGTCAGTTTTGGATCTGAGTGGTGGGAAATATTCTTGTTTTCATACTAATGAGCCCACTCCATTTGCTGCTCAGATAATAAAAGGGTGTTGTTGAAAGGAACTGAAGGGGATTCCTTGCAACCCACCTCTGGTCAAAGATAAGAACTGGGAACAGTACAAGGCTAGGCAGGAGCGGAAAAGGGGACGCTCAGGCGAGTCCTGCTGCTGCCGAGAAGATGGTTTACCTCGCGGCTCGAAGCACCCGAGTCGGCGAGCGAGGCAGAGAGGAAAAGGCCAAGCCCCCTCTAAGTGGAACAATGCTGAAATGCTCCAACCACTGCCAGCCGAGTACTAGGATCCCTCAAAGGACCAGTCTAAGTGCCTCCGAAACACCAAGGGAGCAGCAAGCCAAAAAGGGGAAAACAGGATATTACGTAACAAAAACAAGGCTAGGACTCCACCCTTATTGGCAAATTATTAGCTTTCTATTGCTCTGTCCTAGTGGTGTTTCTAGTCAGGACAATGCTGAACACTTTACTTCTAGCCTATGAAGCAGCAAAGCGATTTGATGAACAAAATGGTAAAAGAGAAAATGGGGGATTGTGATAAACTGTGGTAACTTGTTTGTTCGTCAAAAGAATTAGAATATTAAAGGGGGAAATATAAAATTAAAGTATAAGGGACCAGCTTGCTTGTTAGGAGATAGGGGAAGTATCTGTGAAGTTGGGAAACAGGAAGCAACTGCTACAAACCGCAAGGCTATAGACATATTGCAAGGCGCAAGACCACAAATATGATTAATCATCATATAGGGAGCTTTTCTTAGCTTCTTTTGCAGACACAGGCTAAGGATGTTGGGGGATGGCCGGAGCTGATTGTGAAATCAGCGACTACCGGGCGGCGGTCACCGGAGTGGACGGCGTGGGAGTGCTCCGGGTACGCCCATCACTGTCCGGAGCCGATTGTGAAACCAACGATCACCTGCCTCGACACAACGCAGAGACGATGCAGAGAGATGCTCAAGCTACGCCCACCGCTATCGCAAGAGACGCGAATGAAGAAACCTCCAAGAAACTATAAAAGAGACTGAACAAGGGGAGTGGGGTGTGGGGCACTGCAGTGTGGGACACTGCAGGAGGGGCGGTTAGGAGACCCCTACCCACCCAGCGCTGTTTTGCTTGCTACTGCTTGCTGTAATTAATAAAATTCTAATTGACCTTAAAAAGGCTGAATCAAATTATTCGCCTCAATTTATCACAGTGCCACCAGCACCTTTCCTTGGAGCAGCAAGAGGCTGACTCCCTGTGACTGGGACAGTGGCTGGAAACGAGAGGGAAAACACATCCTTCCTGAAAGGCTGCACAGCCATAGGAACAGATTCTGCTAAACTGAGACAGAGCCCTGAGGGAAGCAGGGACATTCCCATGGGGTCCCCAAATCTGGGTGGCCAATCTGCCCACACTGGGAGCCTCCGTGAATGTCCAGCTCGTTCTCCTTGGGCTGTCAGCACGGGGTCCATTGCCATCCGCTTCCATCCCCCTGACTGGCACTGATCTCCAAGGAAGCCTGGACCAAAGTTCAGCCAAAGCCTCAGCCAAAGTTCCCCAATTAGGACACTGCGGAGTCTTGCACAATTCCTTTTCAAGATGATGTCAGCACATCAATGAGATCATAGCACTTGTCCATCTAGTCAAGAATCCCCCACGGGGACACTCTGCTCTCTCATCAATGGAGCACAAAGCAGCAACATTCCAGAGGAAAATCTTTGCCCATGGGCAAGTTCCAGAGCAAACAGTCAAGGCAGTGGCCTGAAATGTTTTCCCAGCTGGGTCACCAGAGATCCCAGATGCATCCACAGTGTCCCTGTGGAAAGAGAGAAGCAGGAGCCTTTCACTAATTTCACTTATGTCAAACAGGAATCGCAGCCATGGACATGTCTCAAGAACCACTTCTCCACTTCTTTTTTCCTACTTGGAACCTGGGGCAAACATCTGGTTAGTCCTGGGGGAAAAAAATAACAAACACGGACACTGGGATTCTCTGTGACTCAGGCAAGGCTCCCACAGGCTTCAGCACCCAAACCTTTGACCCCCACTGTGGTTCTCCTGAAAAATATGAGTGTGAATTCCCAAACAGGGCCACAGGAAGGTTTTATGGCCGGGCAGAAGTTAGAGGAGTGGCATGTGGTGAACAGTTGAAAAAGCAGAAGTTTCCAAGTCCTTGAACTTCAGCGGCTACAAGGAGAAAGCTTGAAGTTTTTATGGTCCATTAATCTCTGTCTTCCCTCTGTTCATCTGGCACATTCCAAGTCCAGAGCAGATTATGGGAAGCAGACCTGCAGGAAGAGTTGAAGGCTCATTGCCAGAGAGAGGAAGAAAAGGGGAAGGAGGGAAAAGAATTCCAATTGCTTTTTCAGCACTAGGACCACAAAAAGCTCTTCACCCATTGTCAGCATCGCATGGGTGAGGCACGTTCCTTGTTTCTTACGCTAAAGTGCAGTAATTTGGAAATTGTGCCTGGATTAGAACAAAACCACAGGCCAATAACTGACCCACTTTGGTTCCCAAATCAGAAATCATGCAACTTCTCCCCAGATGTGTTTCCCTGCAGTAAAGAAGGCAGTTTGAAAAATTTTGTCCCAAGTTCCTTCTAAGTTCATGACTTCAGACAAATTGGAACCGTCCTGGCAGCACAAAAGCAGCCACAATGAGCAGGATCAAACCCCCAGGTCATCCTTCAATGCACTCGATCCACACCTTCCACAGCCCAGCAGCAATTCCTGCCTCTGCCCCCCGCGCTGGGTCAGCCTGAAGGGATCGCTCTGTTGTGCGGGGCCGGCTCCTGCAGCGCTCGGAGCCGCTCTGTGTCCCACAGCTCCAGAGCTGCGGGGCCTGTGCCACCTCTATTCCATGGCTGTAGTTCCTGTTCCACCACTGTTCCACCTTTTCCATGCTCACTCCACTGCTGCTCAAAAGCTGTGTTGTGCTGTTTCAGCACACTTGCTCTGCTCCTCCACCACTGCTCCACTGCTGCTCCAACACTGCTCATCCACCACTGTTCCACTGCTCCTTCTCTGCTCCTCCCCTGCTCCCCTGTTGTTCCACGGCTGCTGCTTCTGATCGAGTGCTGCTGCCACAGCTGTGGTGTCACAGAGAGGGGAAGGTTGGGGTTGCCACTGCTCTGGTGTCACCAAGACAGGGACAATGGGACTGCCACTGCTCGGGTGTCACAGAAAGGGAAACACTGGGGTTGCCACGGCTGTGGTGTCACAGACAGGGGAACTCAGCAGCTGCCAGGGCTGTGGTGTCACAGAGAGGGGAATGTTGGGGCTGTCTCACAGCGGTATCACACACATGGGAATGCTGGGGCTGCCACTGCTCTGTTGTCATACAGAGGAGAACGTTGGGGCTGCCAATGCTGTGATGTCATAGAGAGGAGGATACTGGGGCTGCCTCTACCGTGGAGTGATAGAGAGGGGAATGTTGTGGCTGCCAAAGCTGCGGTGTCACAGACAGGGGACGCTGGGTCTTCCACTGCTGTGGTGTCACAGAGAGGGGCACTTGGGGCTGCCACATTTATGGTGTCACAGAGAGGAAAATGTTGAGGCTGACACTGCTCTGGTTCCACAGACAGGGGAACGCTGGGGCTGTCATGGCTGTGATGTCATAGAGAGGGGAATGCTGGAGCTGCCATCCTTGTGGGGTCAAAGACAGGAGAACATTTGGGGCTGCCACCCCTGTGGTGTAATAAAGAGGGGAATGTTGGGGTTGCCACTGCGGTGCTTGTGGCAGCAGCTCTCTGGCCACAGAAAGCAGGCACAGACTTTCCCAGGCATTTTCCTGGGGAAGGCTGGGAGAAGATCAGAGAAAAAAATGAGAAACAATTCTCATCTCCACTTGTTGCACCTGCTGTTGTGCACATGTGGAATGTGTCATGGAGATTTGTTTACCAAAGGGTGATTTTCTAATTGGACACTGGGTGGTGTTTGGATGGATTGACCAATTAGGTCCCATCTGTATCGGACTGGCTGTAAGGGTTGCTGAGTTTCTTAAGAAGTATAGTATAATAGAGTATAAGATGATATAATAAAGCAATTGATCAGCCTTCTGCAGTCATGGAGTCAATGCTAATTATTCCCCAGCTGGGGCACTGTGGCAACAGGTGTCTACCTGGAAAGCGGCACAGGATTTAATACCTGTTAGTTTCATAAGAGATAAGCACATCTTTATTATCTGGGTCACTTGAGTACTTTGAAGAAATGGCAAAGTTTTCCCACCAGGAACAGGAATTTCCTGGCCCTACTGTTTACTTCTGCTGATGGCAGGAGAAGAAATACTGATCTTCCCCTCTACCGATGCCACCAACATTCAGTCTAATATTTCATGACCTTCTTCCTTCAGGTGTTACCAGCTCTCCTGGTTAAATGGCCATGTCTAAGGACGTCTCTTCATTTACAGCAGCTGCATCTATGTCCTTCCCATTGCTCCCAGATTTCCTCCTGCAGCTGGTCTCTTCTCATTCCAATGTGTCTCCCTTGACTGGCTTCATGCTTTGAGCATCAGGGAGTTTCCCAGTTTTTCAGAAGTTTAAATAACTCCTTACTCAGCAACTTAGTTGTAGTTTTATCTTTTATATCTCCTCTTCTTATGCCTTTGACTAAAATCCTTCCTGTATGGCAATGCCTTGTGGATGATGTCAGACATGTCAGATGCTGCTGAAATGTCACAAGGAGCTGAGAGAAAGGTTGTGATCTGTATTAAATTAAAACACAGCCACATTTTTGCTGTTGGCCATGAAGAGAAAGCTTTCTGTGCCTCTGAGTCTCAGCAGTTCCTGGGCCCTCAAAGGACACAAACCTGATGAGTTGGTGTTGCCACTCCAGTGGCTGCACTTGGACCTCCCTCCACAGCCCGAGCAGAGCTCCCTTGTCCCAGAAAGTCCCTGGCACTGGAGGGATGAAGGAAACAGGACAGGCTGTGGGGATCAGGGGCAGGGCAGAGCCAGGCAGAAGAAGGACTTTTGCATTTGGTGGAGCTGTGCCTTCCCTTGGCTTTGTTGGCTGACAAGAAATGAACATCCCTCTGTGTCTCGGGCTGCTCCTTCTCCAAGGAAAGCAGGTGGGAGTTGGAGCCAAGGAGCTGAAACCGGCAGGTGCAGCCTGGGCTGCAGGGAGCTCAGATTTGCACAAGGCTGCTCTGAGTGCCAGGGCTTGGATGGGGGAAATGCTGGGGTGGGAGCAGGGACAGAGTCAGATTGATTGTCAGCCATGAAGGGTCTTGATTTTCATATCTATTCTAACTGCAGGAGGAGGTACTTGGATTCAGTGTCAATTGGAGATTGCACATAGCCATGTATTAACAGGGAAAAAAACCTAAACAGGACCTAAAACATGTTTTCTCATTGTCTTTTGAAATATGATGTATTCAGTTTGAATACACTTCAAGCCTCTGGAGCAGGAAAATTCAGCAGCAGCCTCCAAGTTGCTGAGGATGGCAGCAGCCCCCACTGAGGCCATCCCTGCCCAGAGACCCTGGGGGAATGGGCAGACAAGGAGAGCGTCCCTGGGGCTGGGCAAGCAGAACTCAGAGGCACCAATGGCACCAACAGCTGGGAAATGGAGTGTGGAATGTGGCTGTGAAAGCCCTGCCTGGGCTGTGCCAAGCAGGACAGACAAGCCCTGACTGCCATCCCCCAAACAATTTTCTCAAGAAAACATGTAAAAGGAGTTACAATCATTTGTGTCCTCTGAGTTGTGTCCTGCAGAAATACCAACAAGAGATTCTCAGGAGCTCAAAACAAACCAAACAGCCTTTAGTGGCCACTTGAGAAAATCAGAGAAAATTTGGCAGAACGTTTAATATGACATTCAATCAACAAAAAACACTTCTCAGAGCATTAACTTGGCCCATTCAACTTCACAAACTCTAAGCCCATTCAATTTTAAGTTAATCAAAATTTGCAAAAGGAGATAATTAGAAGAAGACACAAAAAGAGAGAAAGACAAATAAGATATGGAGAAGCACAGACAGAGCTACCAGCTACTGGATTCCAGCATTGTTGAGATGGAAATTCCAAGAGGACCTAGGGTCAAGATGTGTGCTTGCCTTGTGGTCAGCCTTGAATACCCCTTGGTCTTCCTGGGCCCTTCCCCCAGCTGGGACTTGGGGTCATTTGGTCACTCAGGAGCTGGGCTGGGGGCTCCAGAGGTGGCTGTGGAGCATTGCCTGTGCTGTGCCAGGGAGTGGCAGACACTGCTGGGCTGGGATAGAGGCTCTGGGGGGATTGGGGTTCCAGGGCAGGGCAGTGCTGGGGTGACAGGGCAGGGCAAGGCTGGACCTGCCCCTTCCTCCCCCCCACACAAAATGATTCAAGCCAACAATCTCCTCCAGTCGGTCACAATAGGGATTATTGGAGGTGGAACCCAAATGTGGCCATGGGCACCTGGCCGAGAAGGACAGCTCTTTTCCATGGGAAGGAAAGCACGGAGCCTTCGCCAGGGTTTTGGGGAGAGATGAGAGGTGACCCTTGTGTCACAATGGCCCCTTGGTTCCATGACACCCCAAAGTGTCATAATGGTCTCCACAGTTCCATGAGGCCCCGGTGTGTCACAAGGGGCCCTTGGTTGGATGGGGGCTCTCAGTGTCACAATGATGCCTCCATTGCATGGAGCCACACAGCATCAGTACGGTCTCCTTTGCTTCCATGAGCTCCAGCAATACCACAGTGTTCTTCATGATTCCATGAGGCCTCAGAAGTCTCTTCATGATTCCAGGGTCCCTTGGTCCCACAAGGCCCCACAGTGTCACAATGGTCCCTTGGTTCCATGGGCCCTGTGCTGGTGCATTCCCCCCACCCCTTCTCAGCCCGCCCTGCCAGCTGAGAAATGCAGACCCGGGGGGGTCCCGGGTGTTTTCGGTGTTGAGGAAAGCAGGGGCTGGGTGCTGGGAAAGGCAGGAATAGGAGTCCAGGGGGTCTGTGGGCGAAGGAAAAGGGGGCTCTGGGGGCTGAGAGAGGCGGGATGGCCGGGAAGGGGGTGCAGGGGTTGTTGGTGCCGGATAAGGGGGTGCAGGGTGGAACCCATGCCGGGAATGGGGGTGCGGGGGGATGGCGGCGCCCAGGAATGGGGGTTCTGGGGCCCCTCGGTGCTCCGGAACGGGCGATCAAAGAGTCCCGGTGCCGGGGGTCCCTCTCACCTCTCGCCGCCCCCCCCCGGAGCCCCAGGAGCGCCCCCAGCCCCAGCGCTGGAGCCATCGCTCTGCTCCGCTGCGGCCCCGCCCCCAGAGCCGCCTCCGGCCCCGCCATTGGCGCCGCTCTTTGCTGCCCGCCAATGGCAGCCCGAGGCTTCGATGACGTCACCGGTCACCGGGCAGATCCCGGCGGCGCAGGGCGGGAAAGGCCGAAGCAAAAGTGCCCGAGGGAGCGAGGGGGGAGGGGACGGGGCAATTCCAGAGAATTCCCCGGGATCCCCTCCTGGCATCCCCCGGCAGCTCCTCGGCCGCTCCCTGCGGGACCCCCGGGCCGGGCTGGGCTCAGCTGCCGGGCCCTGCGCTCCAAGCCTGCCTGGAACCCGCCGGCTTCGGCCCGAAGCGGGGCAAGCGCCGCCATCCGCGGATCCATTTTTTCCTGCGGCTGCGGCTCCCAGCCCCGGCGGAGCAGGAGCGGGCGCTGGGACTGCGATCCCTGACTGGCGATCCCCTTCTGTGCCTCTCGCTCTTCTCTCCCTTTCCTTGGGGCGATCACAGGTCCCAGAGCGGCTGCAGAGCCCCGTGCCCAGGCCGGGTTTCCCAGCAAAGGGAGGCCTGGGGGTGAGGTGCCCCGGGCTGGCCGGGAATGGGGGTCCGGGGGTGGCCGGTGTCAGGGAAACGGGGGATCCAGGGGCTGCCAGAGGAGGAGAGCCGGCAAAGGGAGTGCAGGGGATGTCAGGGCAGGATAAGGGGGTACAGGGGGTCCTGGAAGTGGGGAAGGAGCTGCGGGGGGGTCCCGCAGGACCCCAGGAATGGGGATTCCAACGGGGTCCCAGGGGGGCTCCCCGAAGCCGCTCCCAGAGGGGAGCAGGAGCTGGGGCAGGACTCTGGGGAGAGAAAAGGGGGTGACCCCGGCATGGGGGGACATGGGGGAGTCAGACGCACTCCCAGGGGGGACACGACCCCCGGACCCTCCTCCCCTTCTCCCGCAGGGGAAGCTGAGCCCCAGCCCAGCAGACGAAGCCCAACACGAAGCCCCCGAGCCCCGGCAGCATCTTGGGGGGCGTCTGGCTGCAGCTCCGGGGGCGGGAGGGGCAGGATCTGGGAAATGGCAGCGGCTGCCGGGAGGGACCGGTGTGGACTGGGACAGGCTGGGATGGACTGGGACACCGGGATACAGCGGGACACACCGCACCCAGGACTGGGACCCACAGGGAGCAGGATCAGAGCACACTGGGACCCAGCAGGACCAGAACTGGGGCAACAGGGATCATAGTGGCACCAACCGGGATTGACTGGGAGTGGCTGAGAGTGATTGGGATCATACTGCTGGAAACTGGAACCTTACTGGGCTGAGTGGATGTGACTGGGAATGACTAGGAGTATGCTGAGGTCATCTGGGATGTACTGGGAGTGTCTGTAACTGTACTGGGAGTGACTGGGAACACACTGAGAGCAACTGGGAGTGACTGAGTCTACACTGGGGGCAACTGGGATTGATTGGGACCATGCTGGGGAAGACTGGGATCATAGTGGGCTCATACTGGGATCATACTTGGAGTGACTGGGTCTATGCTAGGGGCCGCTGAGAGCAACTGGAATCATACTGGGAGTGACCAGGATGATACTGGGAACATAGTGAGTGTAACTGAAAGTGGCTGGGAGTGACCTGGGGGGAACTGGGGGAACTGGCTGAGCTGGGGCTCAGGGCTGTTCTCCCCCAGGGCTGCCCCGGGTCCTGCTGCCACCCCCAGCCCACAGAGCCGAGGGACAGGGGACAGGGACAGGGCACAGCCGAGGGACAGGGCACAGGCGAGGGACAGGGGCGTCTCAGAGCCGGCCGGGCAAAGGGGTAAAAGGACGTCTCAGTTCTCAGGAATGGGAGTGCAGGGGGGTCTCAGGGTCACAGAAATGGGGGGGCAGGGATGTGGAGAGGTAGAAGGGAGTTGTAGGGAGTTGTGGAAGAGGGGACAGTGGGAGCCACGCCGCTCCAGCGCCTCCTGAACTCGCAGCACCCTCCTGTCCCCTCCTGTCAGGGAGTAATGCAGAGCTAGAAGGTCCCCCCTGAGCCTCCTTTTTCCCAGGCTGAGGCCCTTTCCCAGCTCCCTCAGCCCCTCCTGGTGTTCCAGCCAGGGTAGAATACTAGTGCTACCCCAAGAGCAATGGATAGGCCTGCCAGGGGTGCCTTTATCACCACATTTGAAGCTTTCCTAATACTTGGAGAAATACTTGGAAAGTATTGAAATACTTGAAAGCTCTCCAATACTTGGAGAAAACTCTTCAGAAAGCACCAAAGTCAAGTCAGTAGCTCAAGTGAGGATCGCCTTTGAAAATCGCTGCGGCTCGGCCCGGCCCCGCCCGGCCCGGCCCCGCCCGGCCCCGACGATCGGGTGCCGTGGGTGCCTGGTAACCGCGAACGCGGCGGCGGCGGCGGCTGTGACGTGCGGGGCTGCTGTGCTGCGGAACAGCTCAGTGGCCACAGACCGCGCTCCTGGCTGCTTGTGCCAGCCTGGGCTCGTGCAGGCGGCTACACTCGCCATTCACAAGCGAATTGTTCGCAGAGCATTGGTCTCTGCAAAGGATTCCTCAAAACGCAGAGCATTGGTCTCTGCAAGGGATTCCTCAAAACGCAGAGCATTGGTCTCTGCAAAGGATTCCTCAAAACGCAGAGCATTGGTGTCTGCACAGGATTCCTGAACACGCAGAGCATTTGTCTCTGCAAAGGATTCCTGAACACGCAGAGCATTGGTCTCTTCAAAGGATTCCTGAACACGCAGAGCATTGGTCTCTGCAAAGGATTCCTCAAAACGCAGAGCATTGGTCTCTGCACAGGAGTCCTGAGAGCTTGGTCTCTTCTAACTATTATTAATGTTCAGATTTTTAGCTCCTGGTTTCAGTAGGATCCATCTCTGAATTGCACAACATAGCCATATAGTTCAAGTAAAGCCCAACTAGAGGCCTGACAATACTAGCTACTTACACCAAACAAGCATTTAGCTACTTTCAAATGCTATAAAATTTTTAGCACCAGTATATGCCTTGAATCTGCCAGGAATTGGGTTCTGGATTTTGAGAGTTCCATTGTTGCTCCTTCCAGTTTTGTTGAGGCTTTGTCGCTCATCTGGGATATCCTCCCTTCAAAATGGCTTCTGGATTCCCAAAAAAGACACCGACACCTTGTCCTTGGTCCAGGGAAATGCTGAAGTCTTTTACTGTAAGTAGCCACTGGGGCTGTGTTAAGGCTGGAAACTCCCCTCGCGTCCCTCCTCTCCCTGCCCCTGTTGTCCAGCAGCGCTGTGAAGCTGCAGACCCCCTCCCCACCTCTTTGTGCCCTGCTCCTGTTGGTGGGGGCTGTCCTGGTGCAGTAGGGAACGCCGTGTGTTGCCTCAGGCTCTTGCCGGGCTGTGCCACCGGAGCCAAGTTAAAGCAATGTGCAGCTGAAGCCCGGAGCGTGTGTTCTCTCCCTTTCCCTTTGCCACAGCAATTCCTTCTGTCAGGCTGGGCACTCACCTGTGCTGCTCTCACCAACCTGCCCTTGGGCACCTGGGCATGTTGGTGGGAGGAAGCTCAAGCTCTGCCCAAAGCCTTGAGAGACACGGCTGGTCCCAGCTAGAAGAGGTTCCAAGCCAGCTGTTCTCTCTCGTCTCCTGTATGGGCGCAGATCCAGCCTTGCAGGCAGCGCTGGAGTCAGGGCCACAAAGGTCCCTTGGGGTCTGGAGCTCACTGGACTGAAGATGCCCCACTGCTGAGGCTCTGTCAAGGAGATCCCTCGGTTTTCTTCTGTGGAGGGGCCTGTGAGCCCAGACAGAGAAAACAAATGCTGATGAACAGAGAGAAGGAAAACTTGGACACATTCCTGTGCACCTCACTCTTGCTACAACGTTCCTTTCTTGCCTCTCTTGGACTCACACAGCAGGGACATCTCCTTGCTGGGAGTTCTGAGTGTTGTGCAGGGATGGGGTTAGGGGAGTTGTGAGAGCTCCTCCCCACTCTCTGAAAAGGTCACTGCCTCAATCCAATGAAACTGAAGAGGAAACAAATGCCCAAAGAGCAGGTGGGAGTTCACAGGACAAACACTCTCTGTCATTCAGGATAATTTGAGCAAGTCTGGCCCTATCTAGATGGTACAGATCTTGGAAGCAAAAATAATGACCTTTCTTAAGTGATCTTCTTTTTCATCTACTTTTGAAAAGGTCTTCTTGGTCCTTTTTCCTGGCTCCCCATTTTTCTCTTCTCTTGGCTTGCTGTTCTTCTCTGGCTTCTTGATTCAAGGCATCAGAAGCAGTCCTGCACTGATTGCTTGATTGCTGATTTGTTGTATTGTGTTTTATTATGTTTGGTTATACTGTTGTTGTTGCCTATGTTCTAAGAATGGTTCGTCCCTGTTACTCCCCCATATCCCTTTGGTTCAACCCCTGTCACTCCTCCCTAAGCCTGCCCCTTGACTCAGCAGAACTGCTGAGTCATTCCTGAGTCCCCTCCCTGGTGCCCTGTCCATCACTCGGCAGCCCATTCCCACCACCCAGAAACTTCCATCAGGAGCGTCGAGTGATTGGATCAGTACCAGGGACCCCTCCCCTACTTTCCCCTAATAGGTTGTTATCCCTATCCATCCCCTTGAAAGCCACTCCCCAGTTCTACCCCATTGGTTGTTCTCCCCTTCCGCTCCCCCCTTTATAAACTGTTGCAGAGTCCCTCTCGGGGCTCTCGTTGGTTGGCTTCTGTTGAGTTTTGATGGAGCTCCTGGAATTTCTAATAAAACCCCGACGTTCACCCCCAAAGAGAGTCAGCCTCATCCTTCAGTGGGTTAGCCGTCCGGTCACTCCTCTGGAGGCACTCCTGGAAAACCCTGCGGGGAACCGAAGGCAGTGATTTCCACCGTCGTCGTGTCACCTGGCCAGGTCACTCGAGCGGTTGCCGAGTGGACACGACGGCATGAAAGAGCTCGTGTAGGTCAGGCGCAACCTGCAGGCAGAGCTGTGAGCCCAGAGCAGTGACACTGCTGTGCCTCTGTCTTCATGCCTGTCACTCTGGTGGCTCTGTCACCTGGCAGCCGTTCCCTGCCAAAGGTGCTTTTGTGTGGAGGTTTGAACAGCGGTGCTGGGGCCCTGGCAAGTGCGATCTCAGTGCTGTGATCCGGAGGCTTGTTCATACAGAAGGGTTTAGGACATGGCATGGAAGGGAGGAAGCCTTGCAGGAAAACAGAGGCTCTTTCCAACAGCATGCTGCCACCTCTTAGCGCTGTTCTTCTCCTGACTCGGTTGGAGAGGCAAAGGTAGAGGGCAGTTCTGAGCCAACTGATGTTTCTACACCAGGCCAGAGGTGCAGGAGCTTTTTGGGTGCAGCTGTTTCCTCATCTTCTTTTTGCTGCTTAGAGTCAGTTTAACACTTTGTCCTATTCTCAAACAGTGGGAATATAGAAACCTAAAGAGGAATGTCCTGAGTTCCCTAGCTCCATGTTCCTTAGAAGGGACTTAGGAATTATTTAACATCATTAAAATTTAGAGTAAAAATTATGGTGGCCTAGGGCAGTTCTCTGGATGACCCAAGTGACACAAGAGCTTAATGCCACTGAGATAGGTTTTGCAAAGTGCACTGGTGCCTTTAAAATGCGACATATTAGTAGAAGTTACTGTTCATTTTAGGGTGGAATAGGTAAACTGATGCCCTTGAAGGGTTATAGGAAACGGTTTTTCTTCTGCCATGGGGATGGCACTAAATGTCCTGTGCTGAGCTAGTTTCTTTTCCTGCAGGATTATTCCCACCAGCTCGTCTGCATGACTGAAAGTGAAAGGATAGTTGTGCCAATTCGGGCCATTGGTGGCCGAACTATCCTGACCTTCCCTGAGCAGCTGGACTTCTCGGCCTGTCCGGTCAAGTACAGCACCCAGAAGACTCTGCTGGTTCGCAATGTCGGTAACCGGGCAGCTCATTACCAGCTGAGCACCCAGAGGTGAGGATCTGTCCTTGTGCAAAACACCTTTGGGTGATAACAGGGCTGGGAAAGAGCAACAAAAGGAAGCAGAGCGTGGCAGCTGCTGCCCTCTCTTTGTGTTGCAGTCCTTTCTCCGTGGTTCCGACCACGGGAACTCTGGGCGCTGGCGACAGCATGCGGGTGACAGTGGGATTTCACCCGCTGACGACCGGTGACCATTCCGGGTGGCTGTGCTGCAACACCGGTGAGTGCTGGGCCCTGCACGGGGCACAGGACACTTCTCCACCATTGCTCCCTGTTGTCCCATCCCATGGGGATTGTCCCATCCCCCTCCATTCCCTCCAGAGGTCCCTCCCCTGTTCCAGCTTTACCCCAAAGAAAACAGAGTTTTCTGTTGTGTTAGCAACTGTTGTGTTGATAACTGTTTTCTGTTGTGTGATCAACTGTTCTGTTGTGTTTATCAAGCCCCTTGGTGTTTAGGGGCTTGATAAAGTGGATCCCCTCTACCAGGGCTAAGATTTTTGCACTCCTGTTTTGCTGGGAGTTGCTGAGTGGAGGAAGGAGGAACCCTGATTCTGCACGACCGTGAGGCTGTGCCTGGGTGAAGTTTTGTTTTATTCCTGGGCAGTGCTGTATGCGAGGTGTGAGGTTTCCATCAGACTCTCTCCAGTGCAATGTGTTTCTTGCACACCTCTGTCCCGGATGCTGCTTCTCCATTGGCTTGTCGCAGACCCTTTTTCTATGTTGCCCTTCCACATATATTTAGTTTCTGTCTAATAACATTTCCAGGCCCTCGAGTTCCTGTTTGGTGACAAATCAAGACAAATTTTTCCTCGTCCCCATTTCCCAGGCTGTTCAAGCTGTTGCAAACATCTGTCATAATCATCTATCTCACATCTATCTCGCATTTGATTTCTTGACTGAGGAATCCCATTCAGTCTTCATGTAGAAGCTGTTCTGTACTTATTGATCTTTGCTTTGTCCCTTTTTTATTGAATTTGCAATGCTCCAGCTTGGGTTTTGAGATCAGAACAAGATAAAATATTTCACGACTAATGCGGCTGTGGGTTTGGACATGGAGATGATGATGATTTTCACAGTGTTCATTTTGTAGTGGTTTGTCATATTGCAGAGCCAGGCTGGTTGTGTTTCCTCACCTGTGTCCCCTCCTGCTGTGGGCTGTCACTTCGCTTGTTCCTCTGGGCCTCCTTTTGCTGCCCACATGCCCCCAGGCGTATTTGCTGGTCAGGAACAAGGGATGCAAGGGATCAGGAGAGACAGGAGTCTCGTGGGATGCCCAGGGCAGACCCTGGGCAAGCCAGGACTGAACTGGGCTCCTCAGCATCACCTGAAGGACTTTGATGCAGAAATCACGGTGATCTGAGTGGGTCACTGGAGCACATTGACAAATCTCACTGTACATGCTGTCAGCTTGGGGTCAAATATGCACAAACACTCTCAGAAATCAGGTGTTTAAGGAGGTGCCCAGGACATCCTCACGCTGTACGCCCAGAGCTGTCAGGATGTGATAAATGTACTGATCCATGGAACTGCTCATTCAGCTAAAAGCTGTGACACTTTCTTCTGTGACCTGCAGTTTGCTCTGGTCCTTGTGCTTCCATCAGCAACTGAGCTGAGCAAAGACTCCCCTTTGCTTTGTTCCAGGTGAAGAAACTATCCACACAGAGCTCCACGGAGAAGCTGGAGCTGTCCGTGTTGGGTTGAGCACAAATTCTGTGGAGGTTGAGACGACTTTCATCACCATGTCCAACCACGCTACCATGTTCATTAAAAACAGGAGTAACGTCACGGCTCACTTCCAGTGGAAGACTTTTCCTACTGAGGAAGAGGAAAATAAAGAGAAGAGGAGGTTGGTCTGACAGATCCATTTCAGTGAGATACACGGCCCACGGCTAAAACTGACGTGTGGCCTCAGGGGGGTGTTGGTGCTTTTGAGTGCTTTAGGCCAAGGAAACCATGCCTGGCTCTCAGGTGTGTGTCCCTGCTGGCTTCAGGAGCTCAGCACTTAGCATTCCATTCCACTTCTCCAACCAAGGATGGCATTTTGGCAAGGAAAGGTTGGTTGCAATGACTGGATTTCCTCAAGTTCTCATTGGGCTTTTGCCTCTCTGATCTTCTTCCTCCATGGCCTGGCAAGATCCTTCAACAGCTCACCCTCTTTCCAAAGGTGATACACCCTCTTTTTTTCCCTTAGTTCCTTCAGAAGCTCCTTGCCCATCCAGGCTGGTTGTCTTCCCTGTCAGCTCGCCTTTCAGCACACAGGGACAGTCTGTTCCTGTGCCTTCAAGACTTCTTTCTTGAAGTATGTCCATCCTTCCTGGACCCCTTTGTCTTTAAGGGCTGTTTCCCAGGGTTCTCGCCAAATCAGTCTCTTGAACAGGCCAAATCTGCCCTCCAGAAGTCCAGAGTGGAAGTTTTGTTGATGCCCCTCCTTGTTTCACCGAATATTGAGAACTCTGTTCTTTCACGGTCACTGTAGCCCAGACAGTGGTGAACAGATGAAGTTCATTTAGTCATTAGGGAACTTCCTGGTGATATCCCTGCTGTACCTGGACCCCAGGGAGGCAGCAGACTGCCCTGTGGAATGGATCCAGTCGATCTACAGGGCCCTCAGCTCCCCTTAGAAGGGAGTCACCTACTACCACTACCCTTCTTTTCCTCTTAATGCTTGAGGCTGTGATCTGTGTGACAGAGCAAGTGCAGCTGGGAGACTCTCCAGGCAGAATTTTTTCTGTAGTGTCAACTGGCAGAGCCTCTGGAGCCAAGCCTCATACCTATTCTGTCAGGGCACCTGGGTAGGTGGTGGGGGTCAGGACGGAATTTTATGACCTCCCCAGCAGAGACCCATTTCCATTCCCCACTGTCTCCTAGGTCTCCTCCTTCTGCCTGATGCCAAGAAGGGCAGGGCTCCTCTGGCTCCTGCTGCGCTTCTCTCAGGGTTGGACGGCTGTAACTCCACCAGTTTATTTCTGTGACGCTCTCCCTAATGCTCCTCAGCCTTTCCACTTCTTCCTTAAGCTCTGCCACCGGGCAGAGCAGATCATTCAGCTGCCCACACCACACGCAGGTGTCTTTTGCACTTCCTCTGGTATTAACACCAGGCTCAGACCCTCCCTGCAGCCAGGGGCCTGGACAGCTGCGTCCTTCCTGGGGGGTTCTGTTTGACTTACTGCACTCCTGCTGGCAGCAGCAGCAGCAGCAATGGCTTTTCATCATTTGTAAACCATAGCTGGGGCAAATAAGAAAAAGCAGAAAGAAGAAATCCCTGCCCCTGTCCCTGTCCCTGCCCTGCCCCTGTCCCTGCCCCTGTCCCTGTCCCTGCCCCTGTCTGTCGCAGCCGCCCGCCCATCGATGGCTGGGCGCTCCCCGCCCTCCCCCATCGCACTCCCTGCCGCCGCCTGCAGA
Organism: Vidua macroura; assembly: GCF_024509145.1. Classification (NCBI taxonomy): domain Eukaryota; kingdom Metazoa; phylum Chordata; class Aves; order Passeriformes; family Viduidae; genus Vidua; species Vidua macroura. The sequence continues at coordinate 866,579 of NC_071606.1, forward strand.
CTTTTCCCCCCGGCCCAGTCTCTCCTCAGCCAGTTCGCACAGCGGCAGCGGCGGGAGGGCCGGCAGCGGGCCGACACCCAGGCAGCCGGGGCCTTCGGCCGGCAGGGCGAGAGCCCGCTGCAGAGGCAGGGCGGGCACGCTTAGCGCCCTCCCTTTCCCAAGGAGCTTGCTCCTCGGCTCTCGCCGAGCCTTCTGCTTTGCCGGCCTTCCTTCCTTGCTGCTCAGGGCCGGCCCCGGCCGAGCCTGCGGCGGGACGGCAGCGGGGGGAGCGGCTGAAGGGAGGGAGCCACATTCCACACTCCATTTCCCAGCTGTTGGTGCCCTTGGTGCCTCCGAGTTCTGCTTGCCCAGCCCCAGGGACGCTCTCCTGCCCCTGCACGCTCAGCCAGGCTGAGATGGTCACTGATGGTTTCTCTGTCAGCCTCTCCCAGCCCAGCCCAGCTCCCTGCAAGCTCTGCCAGCTGCCCTGAGCTCTGTGCAGCACCAAGGGCCTCTCCCCAGCACAGCCCAGCCGGCTCTGGCCCCACAGCTCTGCTCAGGCCAGGCTGCTCTGGCCACTGGCCCCACGGCCTCAGCCCCTGGCAAGGGCACAGCAGCAGCTGCAGCTCAGCCAGGACTCAGCCCCAGCCATGGGGGAAGGGGCTTGCCCAAGGCACAAGGAGGCTCCCTGGCTGCCCTGCTCCCCTCGGGCTCAGGTGCTGAGAGCTCTGCAGCCCCTGCTGCCATCCCATCTGCCCAGGCCAGCACAAGAGCCCCGGCCTTGGGGCCCTCCAGAGCTGCTCCTGCTCCAGGCCCAGGGCCCATCCCAGAGCTGGGGCAGCCACAAAGCTGTGCCCATTTCTGCTCATTGCTGCTCTGATGAGGATGCATCCTCAGCCACTTGGAGGTTGCTGATGGATTTTACTACTCCACAGGCCTCTTCTTTCTTGAGTTCTTCAATTCAGGACTTCAGTGAGAAAAGCTCAGAAACATTTGTTCAAAACACCCAAACAAGAGAAGCCCATGGGAATAATTCAAGTCTTCAGTTCTTCTGTGGTTAATTAGACAGATTTCAGAAGTCTATTCAGTGTGAATCTAATATATTGAAAACAATGAAGAGAGAATAGTTTTGTCCTGTTAAGTTTTCTCTTCCTGTTTATAGAGTGATAGCAGCAATGTCCAATTGATATTGATCCCCTGCACCTCCTAATGCAGTCTGAACAGATATGAAAATCAAGAGCCTTCATGGCTGACAATCAAAACCACTTTGTCCCTACCCCCACCCACCATTTCCCTCAGCCAAGCCCTGGCAATCAGAGCAGCTGAGGAATGGAGTCACATCCAGGGGTGTCCCCAGAGCTCAGGACTGGGGCCTGGTCATTTAAATCTCTTTATTGCTGATCTGGATAAGGGCATAGAGGGCAGCCTCAGTCAGTTCCCAGGTGACACCAAGCTGGGTGGGAGTGTGGCTGTGCTGGAGGGCAGGAAGCTCTGAATAGGGTAGCAACAAATCTTCTACACTGGAATTAGGAAGGGCAGACTTTGGCCTTTTTAGGGTTCTGATTTGGGGAGTAGTGAATCAGGTACTGATGTTTTTAAGGGAATCAACCCTTAAAAGGAAAGAGGTCCAGGAAGGATGAAGACATTTCAAGAAAGCAATCTGAAGGGGGAAGTCCCAGTGTGCCAAAAGATGAGCTAGTGAGGAAAATTACTGTCCAGGCTGCCCATGCAGCTTTTTTGGGAACACAGGGGAAAAAAAGGACAAGCAACTCAGGAAGTGTTTATGGACTTTGTTTAAGGCTATATGGAAAGAAAATTAGAGAGGTGAAAGCTCAGTTAGAACTAAACCTGGTGGCTTCTGTAAAAAAAATATCTTTTTATAAAAAAAAATTATTATCTTTTTTAAATAAAAAAAAATTAGCAAAACCAGGGAGAAGGAGAATCTCTGTTCTTTATTGGATGCAGTGGAGAATATAACTAAAGATAAAGGGGTCACAAGCTCAGTTCCTACAGAGAGAACTAAAGATTAAGTAACTAAAGAGAAGGAAAAGGCTGAGCTACTTGACACCTTGTTTGTCTCAGTTTTCAACAAGAAGACAGGTTGTCCTCAGGACAAGTGTTCTCCTGAGCTGGTAAATGGGGACAGGGAGCAGAACAGCCCCCTGTAATCCAGGAGGAAGCAGTTGGGACCTGTTGAGCCACTCAGATGCTCACAGGTGTATGGGATTGGATGGGATCCATGCTAGGGGGTTGAGGGAGCTGGTGGATGAGCTCCCCAAGCTGCTCTCCATCATTTATCATCAGTCCTGGCTCAGCAGGGAGGTCCCAGGGGACTGGAGGTGCCAGTGTGAGCCCATCGCCAAGAAGGGCTGGAAGGAGGAGCTGGGGAGCTCCAGGGCTGTCAGCCTGACCTCGGTGCCCAGCAAGGTTATGGAAGAGATCACCTTGAGTGCCATCACAGGGCACCTGCAGGATGGCCGAGGGATCAGAGCCAGCCAGCGTGGATTTGAAGATCTACACTGATGATCTGGATGAGGGGACTGAGTCCACCATCATCAAATTTGCAGATGACACCAAACTGGGTGGGAGTGTGGATCTGCTGGAGGGTAGGAGGGCTCTGCACAGGGCCCTGGACAGGCTGGATCCAGGGGCCAAATCCAACAAGGTGAGGCTGAACAAGTCCAAGTGCCGGGTCCTGCACTTTGGCCACAACAACCCCTGCAGCACTACAGGCTGGGGACAAAGGGGCTGGACAGCTGCCAAGCAGAAAGGGACCTGGGGGACTGATGGACAGCAGGCTGGGCATGAGCCAGCAGTGTGCCCAGGTGGCCAAGAAGGCCAATGGCTCCTGGGCTGGATCAGGAATGCTGTGGCCAGCAGGAGCAGGGCAGTGATTCTTGCCCTGCACTCAGCACTGGTTGGGCAGCACCTCGAGTGCTATGTGCAGTTCTGGGTCTCCAATTTAGGAAGGACATGGAGGGGCTGGAGAGTGTCCAGAGAAGGGCAGCAGGGCTGCTGAGGGGTCTGGAACACAAGTCCTGTGAGGAGAAGCTTGGCCGCCACAAGCCAGTTATCCCTGTGGTAACTTTTCTGACACCTCCTGCTTAAAACCCAAAAAGCCAGAAGGATCGTGAGGCCCCGCTTTCACAGTCTGTATTCGTACTGAAAATCAAGATCAAGCGAGCTTTTGCCCTTCTGCTCCGCGGGAGGTTTCCGTCCTCCCTGAGCTCGCCTTAGGACACCTGCGTTACGCTTTGACAGGTGTACCGCCCCAGTCAAACTCCACACCTGCCGCTGTCCCCGGAGCGGGTCGTGGCCGGCGCGCGCCCAGCCTCCCACTTATTCTACACCTCTCATGTCTCTCCACAGCGCCAGACTAGAGTCAATCTCAACAGGCTCTTCTTTCCCCGCTGATTCCGCCAAGCTCGTTCCCTTGGCTGTGGTTTCACTGGATAGTAGGTGATAGAAATGGGCCAGGAGACCAGCTCCTTTTAAAGGCCTTTATTGAGTGATCAGCTCTGGGTGGGAGCCTGAGGGGTCGCGCACACCGCCGCTGCTCCCTTTGGCGACGCAGAGGAGGAGGTGATCAGTTTTGCTTTGCGGCAGGACTGGGACTCCAGTCCTCGCGGGCGTGCCTAGGAAGACGTCTCCCGGCTCATTGACTAGGGTCCTCATCTCAGTATGATTACCTTTAGATGGTGGTGATCTCCAAAACCTGGTTGATGGTACAGGGGGACTCTTCCCCACTGAGTCTTGTCACTTAATTTTCTAAATCTCCATGTCGGCTCGTTGTTTCCAGGGCCTCTTGTGGAGTCTTCTTCTGCCTAGCTTCATTTGCATATTACCGGAGCTATTTCCGGCCGCCATTTTGGGAGCAGCGGAGGCAATACCCGAGAGACTCAATAAGGGTACCAATAAAGGGATTCAAGAGTGGAGGAAGTAACAAGGGGTACAACTGGAGTATTAACACAAGGGGGTACAACAATTCAACAGTGGGGGAAGTAACGGGGGGGGTATTACAACAAGGGTACAACTGGAGTGAATATGGTGTACAATAAAGGTGTCTAACAATTATCAGCTTATTTCAACTATCTTAACTTTACCGAATTTATTCATGACAGTAGGTAGGGACAGTGGGAATCTCGTTCATCTATTCATGTGCGTCACTAATTAGATGACGAGGCATTTGGCTGTTTTTCGAACACATATATAGAATATATGTTCCTTTTCCGGGTTAAGTAAAGGTGGCCCGTCCACCTTGGACAAGTCCGGTGAAGTGGTCCAATTTGGTTGTAAATTGACACGTTATGAAATAATAGGTTCTGTCCCTACTCACTATCAGCTACCTAACTGACTTGTGGCTGCCCTACGTCCCTAGCTGTGGTCTAACTTATTAAAAAAAATATAAGACAGTACAAAAAAAAGAGCACTATATAACAATACAAAATTAACATAATAAAAACCAACAAAAGGCAGTAAAAAGGAAACAACACTACACCTACTCTGGGTTATGCAGTTTTCTGGCCCTACTGGGGAACATATGTACAATGTCCACAGATGACAGGAGCGCTCTTGTGGAAAAAGTCTCTGCAATTGTCACTTGCCTCGATTTAGAGAGGCCAAGAGTATTCAAAAGTTCAAAGTTCCCTTGGTGGCATTTCCCCCGCGCTCCTAGGGGAAAGCCCATAAAGACAACGTCCTTTGCGTTGGTGAAACTCCCAGCTGATGGGAACAAACTTTCTGACTGACTGCAGAGGCCAGGACAAAGCTGAGTGGTTTCCCTGCCATGCCCCAGCCCTTCCTGGCCTCAGGGGCTGATGGCATTTGTGCTCCCTCAGGTTCATGTCCCCACACCAACAGCATGGCTGTGCTCCCACCAGCTCTGTGCAATGCAAACAGGGGCTCCTGAGCCAGTGCTGCTGTGTCTGTGCCTGCAAGGATGTGGCACCTCTGTGAGCTGGGGAAGAGGCCAGGGCTGCAGAGGGGGGATAATGTTGGCAGCTCCATGAGGACACTCTGGGACACTGCCCTGGGCTGTCCAGCACAGTGGGGAAGGACCAGCCCCTGCTCTGCTGTTCCTTCCCCTCTCCCCTAGGACCCTGGCTGAGCACCAGCCATGCTGTTTGCCCCCAGCCTGCCCACGGCCAGCCTGGGGCTGCTCACGGGGGTTTTTCTCTGTTGAGCATTGGCCTGGCCGTGTTCTTGAGAGAGCCTGGGCAAAGGAGCCTGGAGTCCCCAGACCCTGGCCTGAGGCGTCAGCACTGCCCCAGCAGTGCCCATGGCCTGTCCCTGCTACAGCCCTGGCACTGCCACCCCCAGGACTGTGCCTGGCCCCGAGAGCACTCAGGCCCTGCAGCAACACCAGGGCCACCAGGGCAGCCGGGCAGTGGCACAGGAGCAGCACTGGCACCACCAAGTGCTGCTGCTGCTGGGCACAGCTGCTGTGCCAGCACTGATCTGCCCCCAGCTCTGCACACAGACATTGCTGCTGCAGCTCTAGAGAAGGCAACAAAAGGGGCATCTCTGCAAAAAACTTTGCTGGGAGATCCTTGAGTTCCTTTAAAGCTACCGAGAGTGCAGCCCCTCATTGACACAGTCTGTGGCTACAGGGAAGGTGGAGAGAAACAAAATGAGAAATGCCACAAGGAATGGCTTTCCTTTGTGGACAATACGTGAAAACTAATATAAAGGTAAAAAACCCCCACAACCAAACCAACAAGAAGTATCAAAGATGACTTTTATTCCAAGTGATTTAGAGTTTATTACAATTGATTTGCCAGCACTTGAATGATCCTGAAATCATCCAGTCATCAGTGTCCACACTGCAGCCTTGAGCTCCTGGTTCCTCAGGCTGTAGATGAGGGGGTTCAGGGCTGGAGGCACCACCGAATACAGAACTGACAGTGCCAGATCCATGGATGGGGAGGAGATGGAGAGGGGCTTCAGGCAGACAAATGTGCCAGTGGTGACAAACAGGGAGAGCATGGCCAGGTGAGGGAGGCAGGTGGAAAAGGCTTTGTGCCCTCCCTGCTCAGAGGGGATCCTCAGCACGGCGCTGAGGATCTGCACATCGGAGAAAACAAAGAACACAAATCATATGAGTCCTAAACAGGCACTAACTGCAATGAACCCAAGTTCCCTGAGATAGGATGTGGAGCACGTGAGCTTGAGGATCTGAGGGATTTCACAGAAGAAGTGGCCTAGGGCATTGTCCTGGCACAGGGGCAGGGAAAATGTATTGGCTGGGTGCAGCAGTGAAAAGAGAAAGCCACTGGCCCAGGCAGCTGCTGCCATGTGGGCACAAGCTCTGCTGCCCAGGAGGGTCCCGTAGTGCAGGGCTTTGCAGATGGGCATGTAGCGGTCGTAGCACATGATGGTAAGAAGGGAGAACTCTGCTGAAATGAAAAAGACAAAAAAAAAAATAGTTGGACTGCACATCCTGTATAGGAGCTGGTCCTGGTGTCCCAGAGGGAATTGTGCATGGCTTTGGGGACAGCGGTGCAGATGGAGCCCAGGTGGCTGAGGGCCAGGTTGAGCAGGAAGAAGAACATGGGCATGTGCAGGTGGTGGCCGCAGGCTCCGGCGCTGATGATGAGGCCGTTGCCCAGGAGGGCAGCCAGGGAGATGGCCAGGGAGAGGCAGAAGTGCAGGAGCTGCAGCTGCCACGTGTCTGCCACGTGCCAGCAGGAGGAAGTGGCTGATGGAGCTGCTGTTGGACATTGGCTGTGGCTGGGCATTGGGTTCTGCCCTGTGGAAAAAGACAGTGATGAGTTAGAGGAGATACCTGTAACCAAAATGAAAGCCATTTTTCCACCTCATGACTCAGCAGGAGTTTCTCCAATAAAGAAACAAAGCTTTTGCTGAAGCTCCCACTCTGCCCATGACAGGAACTCCTGTGCCAGTCTGGGACATCCCGGCTCTTTGGCAGCCTGGGGACTCCTGGGATGTCACCGTGGAACCCCCGTGAGTGCCTGTGACAGATCGGTGACTTTGCAACCCAAGGTGCCCTGGGATGTCACCATGGAATGGCTGTGACTGCCTCTGACCACACGGCTCTTTACCATCTCCAGAAGGCCCTGGGAGGTCTCCATGGAGCCCCTGTCTCTGCCTGTGACATTCCAGTTCTTGAACAGCCTGGAGACTCTTGGGAAGTCCCCATGGAACCCCTCTGAGGGCCTGTGGCAACTCGGTTCCTTCCTAGGCAAACATCACCAGCCCCCCTGTTGCTATGGTCAGTTTCCATGGCAACCTTCACCAGCCCCCTGTTCCTATGGTGGGGTGGTTTTGCATGGGAGGCGCTTATGGAAGAAATGCAAAGAGAAGCTGCTAGCAGTTTCCTCCATGTCTGACACAAAAAGCAATCAGTAATTAGCTTTGAGAATTGACAATCTGTTAAAGCCCTGAGAAAGCTGATAAGCCTCTGTGAACATGCATGTAAAAAAGGAAAAATCCTGGGAGATCCCTCTTTCTTTTCCAGGAGGATGGCCTGGCAAAAGAGTCAGAAAATACAGATATTGAGATGAGAACAAGATTTGAAATACCAAACCTTAATTACTGAGCATCTCGAAAGCAATAATACAGCCAAGCTGAAAGCAATCCCCCCTTCTGATTAAACAATGCCCTTTACTTACAGATAGATCCAAAGGTCAAATGGAATGTTCTGTCTCACCCCCCAATGTATGGTTCATCCCTCACCTGTAACCCTCCCCTGAAGTATCAGGTGTCTCTAACCCCATTGGCCCAAGTCCTGTTCCAGCCCACCTTGAAGCCCCCTGATAAGATGTGGCCGAGGGACCGGACGCTCTCTTGGACCTTCCTCTTGGGACGCTCACCCTCTCTCTCTCTCTCACCCCCCGCTCTCCCTGGGCCTGCCACGAGTTGCGGCTAGCAACTCCAAGCAGGGCCCTTCACCCCTTAGAATAAATCAAATGTTCTAAAGACCTGGCTTCAGAGATCCTTCATCACCCCCCATCCAAACCGTCCTGGAGCCCAGCAGTCCCCGCAGTCCCCAAAGCTGGGGGGCCAATCTGCCCACACTGGGAGCCTCCATGAATGTCCAGCTCCTTCTCCTGGGGCTGTCAGCACGGGGTCCATTGCCATCCGGTTCCATCCCCCTGACTGGCACTGATCTCCAAGGAAGCCTGGCCCAAAGTTCAGCCAAAGCCTCAGCCAAAGTTCCCCAATTAGGACACTGCGGAGTCTTGCACAATTCCTTTTCAAGATGATGTCAGCACATCAATGAGATCATAGCACTTGTCCATCTAGTCAAGAATCCCCCACGGGGACACTCTGCTCTCTCATCAATGGAGCACAAAGCAGCAACATTCCAGAGGAAAATCTTTGCCCATGGGCACTGCGGCTCCTTGGGCAAGTTCCAGAGCAAACAGTCAAGGCAGTGGCCTGAAATGTTTTCCCAGCTGGGTCACCAGAGATCCCAGATGCATCCACAGTGTCCCTGTGGAAAGAGAGAAGCAGGAGCCTTTCACTAATTTCACTTATGTCAAACAGGAATCGCAGCCATGGACATGTCTTGGGAACCACTTCTCCACTTCTTTTTTCCTTCTTGGAACCTGGGACAAATATCTGGATACTCCTGGGAAAAAAAACCAGGGACACTGGGATTCTCTGTGACTCAGGCAAGGCTCCCACAGGCTTCAGCACCCAAACCTTTGACCCCCACTGTGGTTCTCCTGAAAAATATGAGTGGCAATTCCCAAACAGGGCCACAGGAAGGTTTTATGGCCGGGCAGAAGTTAGAGGAGTGGCATGTGGTGAACAGTTGAAAAAGCAGAAGTTTCCAAGTCCTTGAACTTCAGAGGCTACAAGGAGAAAGCTTGAAGTTTTTATGGTCCATTAATCTCTGTCTTCCCTCTGTTCATTTGGCACATTCCAAGTCCAGAGCAGATTATGGGAAGCTGTCGCCTTCTGCTGAGAAGGCGGGCGACCTGGTTTCAAGACACAGCACGGCGACCCGGCCTCCCCCAGGTCACTCGGGCCACAGACATGCACAGACACCAATGTGGTGGATGGTCAAATGGCGTTTATTATCTCATCTCGTGAGGTTAAATAGTCAAGGGGGCTTTACTACGTCAAAGGGGGGATGGTGGGTCTGGCTAGGGTTAGTAAGGAGTGGAAAACTACTGGGGTTAGGAGGGGCTGCATGCTTCAGGGGTGATTGATCACTTATAGCAGGATGAGGGGGGAAGGGTCTTGCTTTCTGTCACATCCCGAGATTTTCCGTTCGCCTGTCCCTATCTACCACATCTCCCCCCCCCCTTTTTTACTAATGAATGAGGTAGTTATAAACATAGGCACTAAGGTGAGGTATAAAGTTATAATTTGATAAGGGAAAAGGGGTTTTGGTAAACCTGAGTAATCTTCGCAAGGGAAGTTTAGAGAACCTTTGTGACTGGCAGTGTCCTCTGTTTTTGGTTCACAGCATTTGTTGCTGGCCTATAAACAGGATGTTGGCCCGTTCTAGGCGAGCTTGAACAAATGAGACCAGCTTGTTTAGCAGGCATGGTCCAAATGTAAGGGTTAAAAGCAGTATTGCTAGCGGACCTATCAGGGTGGAAATTAGAGTGGTGAGCCATGGCGATTGATTGAACCAGGACTCGAACCAGCTCTGTTGGGTTTCCCTGTCTTTCTTTCTTTGAGCCAGTCTATCTCGGAGTTCTGCCATGGAGTCTTTAACGACTCCTGTGTGGTCCGCATAGAAGCAGCATTCCTCCTTCAAGGCGGCACACAGACCTCCTTGCTGCATGAACAAGAGGTCCAGTCCTCGCCTGTTCTGTAAGACCACTTCCAAAAGCGAGGAAACTGATTTCTCTAGAAAGGAGATGGATTTCTCGATCCTCTGCAGGTCCTCATAGATGGTCATCTGCAGCTGAGCAAGCCCTTGGTGTTGGGTCGCGAGGGCTGAGACACCCGTGGCTGTGCCAGCTGCTCCCAGGCCGAGCAGCATTGCGATAGTCACTCCCGTTATTATTTCTCTTTTGTGGAGTCGGCCGGGCTCCTCAAAGAGGTGGTATACCTCTTCGTCTGAGTGGTACAGGACCCTAGGAACAATCAGAACTTGGACACAGAAGTCGATAGCGTCATTGAACTTGGCAAGGAACATGCAAGGACTCACCCCAGATCTCTGACAAACCCACATCCCCGATGCGGATGGGACCGCCCACTTGTTGATCTTTCTGTTGGGCTTGACAACTTCGGTGCAGAAGTTGCCTTTCTGCTTTGCCAAGGCTGCATTGCCAAAGCATTTGCCCTGGCCTGTGACTTGACTCAGGGTGATTCCCCTATGGGGAGTGTCCCACCTGCACTGGTGGGGGGCTTCGGCTGTGGAGTAACTGAAGGGGGTGTTTAGAGCAACTCCTTCGTAGAAAGGAGGTTTGACATCGTAACAAAGCCAGCAGGAGTTGGTTAGGTTTGGGTTGGATTCATTCAAGGATAGAAAGGCAGCCTCTAGCATGCGGAAGATTGGGTCTGAGTCCGACTCGGCTAAGCGGCCTATTTGGAAGGCATCTGCATGGCCGGTCGGGATATCAGTGGCCTTTGTGGGTAAGGTTTTGGGATGGGTTATGTTTCTCCCTTTCAGCACGTCCTTAATGACCTTATTGGGTCTTACCGGTCGGGGTGCCGGTGGTTGGAGCCTGATAATTCGCACATTCACCCACTCTTTTGGCCCTTTGAGGACTACTGTCCACGTTCTGCCTGTGGCCCAACTAGGGTGTTCTGGCTGCAGAACTGTCATGTTATAGTCTGTGCACTTCCGATATTTGGGCTGTGTATAATGGTTGTTATAGACCCCTTTCGCGATGGCGGGCTTTTTACAGCCGGTAGGTGCCCAGGTGAACTGTAAAAATCTATCGGGCTCCTGTGGTTCCCACCCCTCTCCTGATGGTCTGGCATCTGTGACAATGGTTTCACAGCCCCAGTGTCCGCAATATCCCCACCCCGGGTAGTTACAGTACTTCTTCCCAGGGTTGGAGGCCGGACACCAGTAGGACAGGTACATGTACATGACGTGTGGGTGCTGGGGTCGTATTTTTGGTCGTCCTGGAAACAGGTCGGCGATATGGAACACGAAGGATGGGGTGCCTGCCGTGGTGATTTCTTTGAATACCTTGTCACTTGAAAGATGCTGCATGACCCACCTGAATGGCTGATGGGGGTAATAGTCTGGATTAGCTCGCCCCTTGGCGATGAGCCCTAATAACAAGATCACACAAAGCCACCGTTGCTGTCTGGGTCTCACCAGTGTAGGACTCTTGGGCGCTGTCTGGCGTTTTGGTGGTTCGTCGTTTTCCTCTGGAACCGGGATGTACGCGTTACGGGGACGGCCCACGAGCATGTCCTGTAAACAGAAACTCGCAATTCTCGTTAGTCTCCTGGGTTGTGGCTGTATTGAAAAGAAGCAGTCCTTGATGTCCAGCACTGCGCATGGCTGTCCTTTGGGGATGGCTGAGTTCGTGGGCAGCAGTGTCTGAACTGGACCCATGGGTTAGATCGTCCTGTTCACCTCCCTCAGGTCGTGGATGAGGCGATAACCCTCTCTGGACCTTTTGGGGATTACAAATACAGGGGTGTTCCATGGGCTGGTGGAGGGTTCTATGTGACCCTTCTGCAGCTCGCGCTGACTAGTTCCAGCAAGGCTGCCATTCGAGGCTTTGACAGGGGCCACTGCTCGACCCAAATGGGGTCTGACGATTTCCAAGTCAGTCTGATTGGCAGCGGTGGGTGTACGGCAGTGGCCCTCAGGATAAATTTGTGATCCTGACTCCTAACATAGCGAGGACATCCCTTCCTATCAAGGGTGGAGAGCTTTGTAGAATGTAGGGGTAGATTGCCACCGTCTGTTCCGGTCCCTTTTTCGTGTGGAGTGTTATAGCCACCAACTGGGTGCTTTTCCACACCCGGGATGGCCCTCCCACTCCGTTCACTGGGGGACCTCTTTACATTGCCAATGCTGAGGCCAAAGCGCTTGGGGAAAAACCGAGCAGTCTGATCCCGTGTCCGCCCAGAACTGAAGCCCTATGACGTGGGGATCCTGACTGCCATAAAGGTGGCATGTCCCCCACCTCTTCAGGGGCTCCTTCCCTATTTTCATGGCCAAGGCCACCCAGGGGTCCCGCTCTGGGGCGTCCCCTGCTGGCCCTGTGGCACAGGCGCGGCTTGTGGCGGTGGTGGACACAAAGGCGCCACTGGCGGCGCTGCAAAACTCTGCGATTGTGTCGCTGGTGGGGGTGCGAAGCTGGCTGCCTCCTGTGGGGGCATGGGGTATGAGGGCCCCCCGCCCCACTGGGGGTTGACATAAATGGGCCACTTCGCATTCGCAGCGGGAGGAGGCTGAGTGCGGCCAGTGCGCCCCCTCCCTTTCCCGTTTCCCTGAGGCTGGGACCTGCAGTCCTTAGCGAAATGCCCCTTCTTCCCACAGCTCCAGCAGGGCCCTCTCGGGCGTGCTTGAGGTGGGGGCACCGCCGCGGACTGCTGTGCCGGCTGGGGACAGCTCACGGCGATGTGGCCTGCCTGACCACATTTGAAGCACGCCATTGTACTGCTTAGGGTGTGGACGGCTGCTTGAATGGGTGTTAGGTGTTCCTCTCTTACGACGTGCCTGATCATGTTGGCTAGGCTGGCTCCGGCTGGCAGGGAGCGCAGGATGTCCTTGGTGACGGAGTTGCATTGCTGGCGCAAGCAGTCCGCCACCACAGGGCCCTTTGCCTCCGCAGGCAGGGTAGAGGAGTCTACTGCTGCCTGCAGGCGGTCTACGAACTGCGTGAAGCTTTCGCTCTCTGCCTGCCTTATGGTGGACCACGGTGACGGCTTGGCCACAACCAGAGAGGCAGCCCGAATAGCCTCCCTAGCAGCTCGAGTGGTGGCCCTGACTTCCTCGGCCCGCATCTGTGCGGCTTGTTGCTGAGGTGTTACCATCTCGTCATGTTTCCCTAGCAGCCTGGATAGGCTCGACCCATGCAGTGGCTGCCCTGCCCCAGAAGCCTGGGCTAGCACTTTTGTACAATTATTTTCCCATTCCTGCTTAAACACGATCATTCCCGCACCGCCGAGTATCATGCGACCTATTTGTTTGATGTCAAAGGGGAGCAAGTCGTCATTGCCAAAAAGGCCGTCCACGAGGGTGGAGACCATAGCCGAGTTGATCCCCTTCTCTGAGATCGCTTTGACAATTGCCTGTATGTCTTTGGGGTTTACCGGATTATATATCCTTTGCTGATTCCCCTCTGGCCCGGTGATCCTAACCGGGAAGACTTGGACCGCGGCTGAAGGGGTCCATTCTGCACAGGCTATTTTTATTTTTCCCCAGTCGGTAAACTGGGCTGGTTCGCATTGCGATTGCCTTTCGATGTGGCTTAAGGCTTTATTCGTTTTTGTTTTAAACCGCGTTAGCTCCGCTTTTTCCGTTTCTGAGTCCCAGTCGGCTTCCGTCAGCTCTCCTGAGCTGTTGGAGCTGCTGTCGCCGGACTCAGAGCCGGAAGTCGAATGCCAGCGCACTTCCGGGTTCCGGTGCCTTTTTGTGCGGCTCCGGCCCCGTCCCTCCCTTCGGGGCTGGTGCCGCTCCCGCCCCTGGGCTTGCCCTGCCGCCTGCAGTGGGAGGTCTCTCCCTTAAATGGTAGCAGCGTTGAGCGCGGCTCCCGATTGGGCGTGCGCTCTCTGCCGCCCCCCTCCTCCTCTTTTCCTCGCGGATGCGCACTAGCAAGAACTCGCGACTCTGGGCTCTTCCTGCCGAGAGCCTCCGCGCCCCGCCCATCCCCTCGGTCGCCGGCGCCCTGTTCGGCTGGATAGGGTGGCGGCGCCGCCCGCGTCTCCTTGTGAGCCGCGTTCTCCGCGTCTCTGGCTTCCCTTGCCAGTTCCTCCCAAAAGGACTGCACGCGCTGCCGCGCCCCCGGCGCCGAATCGCTGATCCGTGGTGAAAGGATGGATGGGGAACCCGCAGGTTTTCAGGAGGTTCCGCGGGGGGGTTTGGGCTCGGGGAGGGGGGGAACGCGCCCGGCCCCCCCCGATCTCCGCTCCTGGGTAGATCGCTTTCGGGGGCGGTTTGCGTTGCCGCTCCTACCCCCAGCTTGGGTGTAGCTAATAAACATGTGCGTGCGGCGCTCCATGTTTCCTGTTACTCTAGCGCCCGGCGCAGGGCTTGTTCAACTTTTCCCCACGCCTTGAGGCTTTTGCCGCTGCCTGAGGACTTTGTATCCTCAGCTAGCGCGGCCGTGCATTTCTCCCACACCTCCGGGTGTAATATTTCCGCGGGATGTTCAATCGCCCCAAGCTCTAAGAGTCTCGCAATAGCGAGATAAAAATCCTTGAGCCTGCATTTAATTCCCCACTGCTTATAAACTGAACTCACGACCTTCGCGATGGCTTCCATGTCAATCGCTGGTCCGGGGACATCTCCCCCGCCGAGAGTCGATCCAGCCGCTCCGGCCGCTGCTCTTGTCCAGGCAATACCCGCTACCCAAGAGAGTTTCTCTTTTCCCCTTTTCCCGGGTTTCGGCAGCACTATGTCACCTTCTGCTGAGAAGGCGGGCGACCTGGTATCAAGACACAGCACGGCAACCCGGCCTTGCCCGGGTCACTCGGTCCACTGACATGCACAGACACCAATGTGGTGGATGGTCAAATGGCGTTTATTATCTCATCTCGTGAGGTTAAATAGTCAAGGGGGTTCTACTACGTCAAAGGGGGGATGGTGGGTCTGGCTAGGGTTAGTAAGGAGTGGAAAACTACTAGGGTTAGGAGGGGCTGCATGCTTCAGGGGTGATTGATCATCTATAGCAGGATGAGGGGGGAAGGGTCTTGCTTTCCGTCACATCCCGAGATTTTCCGTTCGCCTGTCCCTATCTACCACATCTGGCCCAGGAGCGGGGGTTTTACACATCTCTTTCAAGTTCTTTTCCACCTCTTTCTCGGTAATCAGGGCCCGAAACATGTTATTATCCGCCTCCGCATACGGTGGAAAATCCTTGAGACCCCCAAATTCAACGGATGTTACCCATCTCGATTTAAAGGCATCATGGACAATACCAGATGGTATTTGGCATTGTAGGGCCTCCGTGCTATCCAAAATAAGCCGAGCCAACCTCCTTCTATGTAAATGAAAGAGCCTCTGAAATCTAAGATATTTCCCTCTTTTTACAGCTCTTTTTCGCGTCCAACTAGTTGCCGTTTTGGATGCTGATTCACCACTTGTACTTTGTACCTTCTGACCCTTGGTCACTTTTGTACTCTGACCCGGCCCTTCTAGATCAATCAGGAATTCCTCATAAACTTTATTCACCACTTTCTGTGAATCTTGCCCACTTAAAATTTTTTCGACCGCCCCCTGGTGTCTGGTGAATTTACTTGCCGATAGCTCCTTTTTGATGGCCTCATGATATTGGAGCTTTAATTGTCCCTCCTTTACCACTCCAGCAGACCCAGAATGATATACTTTCCTCCCTCTACCCTCTGGTCCAGATGGAACTTCTGCGGAGGAACCCTAAAAGGAGGCGCCTTTTATCACTGATCTGCTTTGCCGTCTTAGATGGAATATGCTCCGCAATTAATTGGTTTATATTTCTGCTACCGGCAAATCTCTCCACCAAATGTACCAGAAGAGCCTCCTCCTCCTCAGTCCATACTTTCTTGTGGCCCCCCCTAGCAGATGGCACCTTAGGTTGGGAGGCAACAATCCGTTCCACATTTCTCACAAGAGCATGCTTTAACCTCTTGTGTTGGCCCAAGCCAATCTTGGTGGTAAACCCCTTTTGGCACACCTCACATACCCACTCACCTGTTGAGGCCACATTTACTGTCCCTTTGCATTGTGGGACATGACAAGCAATACTGTGGTAATTCAGATTTTGTTTACCACATTTTGAGCATTTAAAGAAGACCTTTTTCTGCCCGTGGGTCCTCTTAAGGTGGTCTATCAGCCCCGATATCCGAGTAAACCGGGTTGCACAGCGTGGACAAGCTGGCTTTTTGTCCGGGACAGACACAACAGGAGTCCTGATCTTTGAACTGCCCTCGCTAATCCTGGCAGGTGCCTCAGGTGTTTTAGGCCTCTCATCACCTCTGCCAGCACACTCAGTATCCTCCTGGGCCAGGCCAGATGGTAAAGGCTCATATGGCTCTGGAAGTTTTGCCAAGCCCTCCCAAACCACACCGTGATGGATTCCCCCATCATGAACAAACGTGGAGTTATTAAATTCCAAACACACCAGTTGGAAACCCTCTTTCCTGGGCAGAGAGGGTAAAGATGGAGTTTTGGCCTCACTGACCCTTAGAATATCCAAAAGGTCAGTCTGAGTGGCTATCGATACAAGTCGCAAAACCCATGATTGCGCCATCTCAATAGAAAATCCGATTGAATTGAGGGTACCAAAAGTTAGCAGCTGGCTCTCACCCAAGCTGCCAACTTTGTCCAACTTTGCCTGTGGGCAAGGCTTTGGGCATCAGATTTTTACTAGTGCCAAACTTTTGGTTTCAGCAAATTGCGAGGCTACCACTGGGTGGTGAGTCCAGCGATAGGGAGGGCGAATATTCACCCTCGCTCACACTGGGGGAGAAGTCGACTTAGTTACCACAAGGGTATCCAGCGGGGCCACGAGGAGGCGCGACTTCCCCAGCTAAGCCCAGTTAGTAACTATGACATCTCGAGCTGCTAAGAGAGTCATAGTTACTCCCGCCGTTTACCCGCGCTTCATTGAATTTCTTCACTTTGACATTCAGAGCACTGGGCAGAAATCACATCACGTCAACACCCGCCTTGGGCCTTCGCGATGCTTTGTTTTAATTAAACAGTCGGATTCCCCTGGTCCGCACCAGTTCTAAGCTGGGTGCTAGGCGCCGGCCGAGGTGGGGCGCCAGCCTGGGGACCCTCCCCGGGGACCCTCCCCCGCGAGAACCGCTCGGCCGACGCTTATCATGGCCCCGTTTCCGAAAACCAACAAAATAGAACCGGAGTCCTATTCCATTATTCCTAGCTGCAGTATGCCGGCGGCCGGCCTGCTTTGAACACTCTAATTTTCTCAAAGTAAACGCTTCGGGCCCCGCGGGACACTCAGCTAAGAGCATCGAGGGGGCGCCGAGAGGCAGGGGCTGGGACAGGCGGTGGCTCGCCTCGCGGCGGACCGCCAGCTCGATCCCAAGATCCAACTACGAGCTTTTTAACTGCAGCAACTTTAAGATACGCTATTGGAGCTGGAATTACCGCGGCTGCTGGCACCAGACTTGCCCTCCAATGGATCCTCGTTCAAGGATTTAAAGTGCGCTCATTCCAATTACAGGGCCTCGAAAGAGTCCTGTATTGTTATTTTTCGTCAGCATGGCAGCCCTGTCCCCTGGGCCTGGCTCTCCCCTTTCCTCTGCCCCTGCCTTGTCTCTGCTGCCATGAAGACTCTTTTCATTAAGATCTTGTCCCCAAGGTGCTGGGGCCAATGGCTTCCCAGTCAGGCTCCTGGAGCACAAGTGGCTTTCCAGAGCCCAGCCAGAAATGAGTCCTGAAGCAGCAGCTCTGCAGTGCTGGCCACCAGGCTGGGTTGCCAAGGGAGGCTTCTGGCCATGCCCTGCAAGCAGCTGCTGCTGCCAAGGTGCCTTTGGTGCCTCAGGCTCTCCCTGGCACAGCTCCCAGCACGGCACTCTGCACTTGTGCCCGAGGCCTTCCCTGTGTTGGGGCTGGCCTGGGGCTTTTCCTGCAGCGGGACCTGCCCTGCTCATGGCACAGGAAAGGCAGTTCCTGCTGGAGCAGGAGGCTCTGCCTGCAATGGGCCCAAACAACTCCAGCAAGGCCCTGTTGACTTCAGAGTTGCTTCCTAGAGCAGTTCTAAGAACTGTTATAGCTCCTATGCTGTAGAGTAAATAACGCTGATTGAGATCTTTCTGTCTAATCATGATCAGAATCAATCAGAGCTGTATTTACATAAATCTCTCTGGTATTCCATCCTTAATCCTATGGGACAAAAGGCATTAAAGTTCAATTCCACCTGTCCAATTTTTTACACCTTGGACAAAGTCTGGGGCTGCAATTGGATCCAGCCATTCACAGTCTCATCTCTTAGAAGGAATTGTAGAAGTCTAGGGGTCCTTGAAGCTTTTGGGGTTCTATGGTGGCTGCTGGGTGTCATTTCTCCACCTCATGACTCAGCAGGAGTTCCTCTAATAAAGAAACAAAGCTTTTGCCCGAAGCTCCCACTCTGCCCATGACAGGATCTCCTGTGCCTGTCTGGGACATCCCGGCTCTTTGGCAGCCTGGGGACTCCTGGGATGTCACCGTGGAGCCCCTGTGAGTGCCTGTGACAGATCAGTGCCTTTGCACCTCAAGGTGCCCTGGGATGTCACCATACAATGGCTGTGACTGCCTCTGACCACACACAGCTCTTTACCATCCCCCAAAAGCCCTGGGAGCTCCCTCCACTCCTGTCCCTGGGCACCAGAGTGAAGAGGTTCCCACAGCTCCCAGCCAGGGACCCGCTCCCAAGGCTGCTGCCATGGCCACCAGGGCTGGCACCAGCTGGGATGCTCAGTCTCCACCAGCCAGGGTTTAGGAATGGGATTCCCCAATTTCCTGCTCCTGCTAAAACCGCCCTGCTACTCGCTGCCCTCCCGCCCCCCATGGAAAGCACAAAAGGCAAAGATCCCTGGCTGGGATAAGAACAATTTATTGGGAACAGCAACCACATAAGGAAGAAATAGGAACACAAACAATATTGAACACAGAAGAGATAAGAAAACTACACCACCACCGACTGGCTCTTCCCAGCCACCTATTCCCTCCTACCTGGAAAGGACACCCTCCTCCTCAGGAGAGAGAGAAAGAGAGTCCCTTTCCTGCCCCTGGCAATGACCTGATGTGGGAGTGAATGTTATGACAGCACCACGGCCAGACCCTCATGTTCTTTGAGCCCACATCATGTCATTGCCAGAGGCAGGAAAAGAGACAGGTTTCTTCCCAGCATGGATCACAGGGAACATGGGTCACCAGGGCTCTTCCCAATGTTGGTCCTCCAATGGGGGATGAAGCAGGAGCAGTGCACAAAGCTCTTCCTGCAGTCAGGCCATTTGCAGGCCTTCCCTTACTGGTGCCTCCGTTGGTGTTCAGTCAAGTGAGAGTTCCTGGAGAAGCTCTTCCCACACTGGGGACACTCATAGGGCTTCTCCCCGGTGTGGATGCGGCGGTGGCTGATGAGGTGTGAGTTTTGCTTGAAGCCCTTCCTGCAGTCGGGGCAGCGGAAGGGCCTCTCATCTGTGTGAATCCGCTGGTGCAGGATCAGATGGGAGCTGATTTGAAACCTCTTCTGACACTCAGGACACTTGTAGGGTCGTTCCCCAGTGTGAATCATCTGGTGGCGGATCAGCTCAGAGCTGCAGCTGAAGCCCTTCCCACATTCCCCACACTTGTAGGGCCATTCCCCAGTGTGGATCATCTGGTGGCGGATCAGGTTGGAGCTCCGGCTGAAGCTCTTCCCACACTCCAAGCACTTGTAGGGCTTCTCCCTGTCATGAAACTGCTCATTCACCAGCAGCTTCGAGCTCTGGCTGAAGCTCTGTCCACCTTCCTGGCACAGACTGGGTCTTTTCTCTTCAGAGCACTCTGGGCTGGGTTTGGAGCCCCTCTTCCTGCAGGATCTCTGGGGCTTTTCCTCCCCATTGGATTCCAGCACTGTGGAACCACTCGAAACGGCCTCTTCCATGAGGCTCTGCTGCGGGGATTTGTCCTCCCTGCTCTCCATCTTCAGCTCCTTGTCTGGGGGAGGAAGAACAAGGACAGGATGGGATTTGCCTCCATGCCAGAGGGAAGGGGAAGGAGATGCCCCCAGTGCATCCCCGGGCGGTCGGCGCTGGCAGTGAGGTTTTCCTGCAGCCGGGGGCAATGCTGGGCTGGGAGATGGAGCAGGAGAGGGGGGGAAAGGGGCAGTGACTTCCTCCTCACCTGCCTGGGTGTCCTGGGGCATTGTCTCGGTTTGAAAAGACAGCTGTCTGCTAAGGAAGGCAGGAGTTTCCCTTGAAATGGAAAATATTAACCCCCTCAGTCCTGCCAAATTATTATTATTTTCAATTTAAGTGTCTCTTAGGCAAAGATAGGGGAATAGGAATAACAGTTCTTTTCTAGAAAATTATTTAAAATACAAATGCTATTGGAGAAACAAAAAAAAAAAAAAAAAACCCTGACTGAGTCAGAATACGACCTGACACCCTGTGGGTCAGGATGCTGGCAGCAGTCCCAGGAAATGGGGGCTGCAGTCCTCCTGCAGTATGACAGGTGTGGTTGTGTTGAAGCAATGATCCTGTAGAAGGGTGAAGTTTTCCTCTGAAGGTCCAGTGGTGGTGTTGTTGGGAATCTTCCTCTGGGAATCCAGTGGAGAAGAAAAGCTGCTCCACTGAGAATGCAGTGGGAAAAGATGCCGATGGCGTTCAAAGTCCGAGATTATAAACAGGCAGGAATGCTTGGCCCCTCCCCCTGGGCGGAGCATCTCACAATGGGATGATGTCATTTTTCTCAGTCCTGCAGGGACATTCAATGGCCCATTAAGAGAAGATATTTCCTGCAGGAAAGATTGGTTGTGGAAGAGATAAAGAAAACTGGTCAATTAACAGAAGATAACTGTATCACTTCTAAGAGATGGGAATTGATTACACACGCCCAGCTCCATCATGTAATTTAGAGATATTGACCCTTGTTCTGCCACTGCAAGATTTGGGAGAAAATACCTTTGACCACTATTTTTCCACTTTCACAGACCTTGGAGAGGACCCAAAAATCTCCAAAGATGGGGTTTGGAGGCCTCATCACACAACCAGCAGGCAGAGGCTGCGGGCTCTGGGCTCAGTGGCATGGAGACTGAGGAGAGAACAGGAGTAGCCTGGGAGGGGCTGAAGGGTGGTTTCAGAGATGGTGGAGCTTTTCTTCCTAGAGGAGATAAGCATGAGAAGGAAATAATGGCCCCAAGGGCAGCTGGGGAGGCCCAGACTGGACAGCAGGAGAAAGGAATTTCTCTCCCAGGGCAGGGCTGTGGTGCAAGATGGCCCCCAGAAGGAGCCTGGAGCAGCCCAAGGCTTTGTGTGGCTTGGCAGCTCCTGTGCACAGCCCAGCAGGGCTGGGCCACTGCCTGCAGCCAGCCCAGGCACAGCCCAGAGGCACAGAGAGCTTCAATCAGTCAGGGCTGGGAAGGTGCTGAGAAGTGCCTGGGGCACAATCACTGCCAGCCCTTGACACAGGAACCTCTGCCTGCAGGACAATGCAGCTGCAGCTCCTGCAGTGTTCTCCTAAGGCTGGAACATCCCAATGCCCACAGACTCTGTGAGTCCATTCTCTGAGGCCAGGGGTGCCCAGGGCTGTCCTGCAGAGCAGGGTCCTGCAGCCCAGGGCGCTGTGCTGGGCCAGGGCCTCTGCTGCCTGCCAGGGACAGCTCTCAGCCAGCCCTGGGTGCTTCTCACAGCACTGGGGGACAAGATCTGGCCAGAAGGAGACAGCTGGTAAGGCTTGGAAGTGTTCTCCTTGTGTGCTGAGGATGCTGCATTGTTCAGGACTGCTCCCAGCACGGCATTGAACTGCAGAACATTTCCAAGTAGATTCTACAGGGAGAACGGCAAGGCAGGGATGGCATAAAAGGGAAAATCCTTCGTTTTTAATCTACTGCTCTGGGATGCCTGGATGAGAAATTGCACATAAATATTCGTCTCAGTTCAGGTGAAGAAAAATAAACAAGTTTTCTCTCAGATCTGAATAAACCAGGCAGTGACAGAAATCAGCACAGGGCCCCTTAGAGGAAGCATCTGTGTTGCTTTTCCAGCCTGCTCAGGGTTGCTCTGACATTGCCATCAGAGGCTGCAGAGCCAGAGCTGCCCCTGGGCAGTGCCTGAGCTGGGAGGGCTCTGTAGGGCAGAGCTGAGCCCCCAGGGCTGGGCTGGGCTCTGGCAGCTCAGGCAGGGCCCAGCCCTGGGCTCAGGAAAGCACCTGCTGGCAGGGACAGCTCCAGGCAGCAGAGTCCTGGGCAGGCAGTGGGGGAAATGTGCCCCTGTGAAAAATCCATATTATATACCTCTATGCACATATTTACTATATGTATTATGCTGAAAGTTATGCTGTATTAACATTTTAATAATATAGTAAATGTAGTTTTGTAATCAAAATTAAGCATTAGTAGTTAAAATAGAAACTATGTGTGTGAGATCTTCTTTTTATTAGAAAAGGAGAAGATAATCAAGGAATTCTTCACACAGAGATAACAATTACAAAACCCCTAAATTTTCCAGAGAAGAGGAATTTATGGTTTTCCTTATCAACAGAAACAAAGTTCTTCAAGCCTGACTTAGACTCGAAGGCACCTGGGGATTAACAGAAACTTTTTGACAAGTACCATATGAATTTCTTGTTTTAAATAAAATATATGCATAATCATGAAGTGTTTTGTATATGCAACAGGTTACCCCTCTAAAGGAGTAAATTCTCTTTTAATGGGGTCCTTTTTTGGCTCGTTTTTGTCCAGAGAGAGGTACCCAGCCCGGGCTGTAACTCTTTGCTGTTATTGTCTCATAAATTGTCCTAACTCTAATTGTCTAACTTTTATTACTATACTTGTATTATTATTTTTATAACCATTTTATTTTTATTAAACTTTAATAAATTTTAAAAGAAGTGATTGGCATTTTTCACACCCCCAAGCTGTGCTGGGATATTCAAAGTCCTCTCAAACCCAACTATTCCAGGATTACTTTTTTTTACAGATGCCCATGCCAAGACAGCACAAATGTCCAACAGCAGCTCCATCAGCCACTTCCTCCTGCTGGCACTGGCAGACACGTGGCAGCTGCAGCTCCTGCACTTCTGCCTCTCCCTGGCCATCTCCCTGGCTGCCCTCCTGGGCAACGGCCTCATCATCAGCGCCGCAGCCTGCGGCCACCACCTGCACACGCCCATGTTCTTCTTCCTGCTCAACCTGGCCCTCAGCCACCTGGGCTCCATCTGCACCGCTGTCCCCAAAGCCATGCACAATTCCCTCTGGGATACCAGCACCATCTCCTACGCAGGATGTGCTGCACAGCTCTTTTTCTTTCTGTTCTTTATAGGAGAAGAGTTTTCCCTCTGGACAGTGAAAAATAGGGTAGAAACTGTTGCAAAATAGTTAATAATATGCTGTTAAAAGGTTTGGTTCTTATATTTTAAAAGGAGTTAAAAGGGTAGTTATAAGAAAAACGGTACTCAACTTACTTTTCTTAAGTGCTCTTCTTTTCAAGCACTTTAGAAAAGGTCTTCCTGGTCCGTTTCCCTGGCTCCCCATTTCTCTCTTCTCTTAGCTTGCTGTTCTTCTCTGCCTTCTTGATTCAAGGCATCAGAAGCATCCTGCACTCATTGCTTGATTGCTGATTGTATCTCCTGGCCATCTAGTAAGTGCTTGAATGCCCCTGGGAAGGTGTGAATTGTCCCACCTGATAGCCATGCACTGAGGGTTCAGAGATAATGGCCCTGCACCTGCCCCTCCCTCTGTCGGTTGGTGTTTCCCAGCTGGTGTTATCCTTATCAGGCTGGTGACTCATCTTGGGATCAGTTTTCCTTCCAGCCCCTGGTCTTTTTTCTTTTTGGCAAGGAGGCACTTGGTTTGAAGCTTGGCCAGAGCCAAGGGTTGTCAGAGCAAGGTGCTCTGGATGCCTTCCAGCCTCACCAGGCCACATGGCATTGGCCAGCACAGGCTGTCCCACACGGCCCCATCCCAGTGCCTGTTGCTCTGCTGCTCTGGACACCCATTTCTCTTTCTCACTCTGCTCTCCTGAGTGCCCTTCTGTGCTTCAGTTCTTTCAGTGCTGCTGTGCCCTCAGCAGATGCTTTTCAAGGCCCAGGATCATCTTCCACTCTCCATTAGGTTTTTGCCCTGGTCAGGTGGGAGTATTCAAGGGTGAGTGAGACTTCTTGAGCAATGCTTTTCTCTCCAGGTGCAGATCAGCTCTTGGAAGGGAACCGGGGAGTCCCAGGGGATGCGATGTTGTCATTTCTGCCCTGTCCCGGCCCCACTGGCCACCTGCTGTTCTTGGACCCACCAGCAACCCCACAAGGGAAGGATTCTGGGGGGGTCCCGGGCAAGACAAACAGCTCTTGAACCTTCTCCATCTCAAGGCATCACTGACAAAAGCGCACGGGCTCCTAAATGGGTCCTGGACATCCCTGCCAAGGATGAATGGAGACTCAGTGACTGTCCCTTTTGGATGCTGGGATGAACATAGGGCCTCTTGCTGCTCAGGGAAGGGATTTGTGGGGTTTGTTCCTGCCAAGCAGAATTGCCTGGAGCAGGTTGGAAAGTCTGAGCAGCCCTTCTGCTCTGCCTCACAGACACTGGAGCAGGAGTTCTCCTGCAGAAATGCTTTGGGGCCTTTGGGCTTCCTTCCAGGATCTGTACCTGAGCTTCCTCACCACAGGGAGGTTCCCCATGCAACCTCCTCATGTCCAAGCCGCCAGTGCTGCAGACAGAACCGGGGGTGACACATGGGCTGTGCCACCAGCACCTTTCCTTGGAGCAGCAAGAGGCTGACTCCCTGTGACTGGGACAGTGGCTGGAAACGAGAGGGAAAACACATCCTTCCTGAAAGGCTGCACAGCCATAGGAACAGATTCTGCAAAACTGAGACAGAGCCCTGAGGGAAGCAGGGACATTCCCATGGGGTCCCCAAAGCTGGGGGGCCAATCTGCCCACACTGGGAGCCTCCGTGAATGTCCAGCTCCTTCTCCTGGGGCTGTCAGCACGGGGTCCATTGCCATCCGGTTCCATCCCCCTGACTGGCACTGATCTCCAAGGAAGCCTGGACCAAAGTTCAGCCAAAGCCTCAGCCAAAGTTCCCCAATTAGGACACTGCGGAGTCTTTCACAATTCCTTTTCAAGATGATGTCAGCATATCAATGAGATCATAGCACTTGTCCATCTAGTCAAGAATCCCCCACGGGGACACTCTGCTCTCTCATCAATGGAGCACAAAGCAGCAACATTCCAGAGGAAAATCTTTGCCCATGGGCAAGTTCCAGATCAAACAGTCAAGGCAGTGGCCTGAAATGTTTTCCCAGCTGGGTCACCAGAGATCCCAGATGCATCCACAGTGTCCCTGTGGAAAGAGAGAAGCAG
The DNA here is from genome assembly GCF_024509145.1 of Vidua macroura. NCBI lineage: Eukaryota > Metazoa > Chordata > Aves > Passeriformes > Viduidae > Vidua > Vidua macroura. The sequence continues at coordinate 891,661 of NC_071606.1, forward strand.
GAGCCTTTCACTAATTTCAGTTATGTCAAACAGGAATTGCAGCCATGGACATGTCTCGGGAACCACTTCTCCACTTCTTTTTTCCTTCTTGGAACCTGGGACAAATATCTGGATACTTCTGGGAAAAAAACCCAGGGACACTGGGATTCTCTGTGACTCAGGCAAGGCTCCCACAGGCTTCAGCACCCAAACCTTTGACCCCCACTGTGGTTCTCCTGAAAAATATGAGTGTCAATTCCCAAACAGGGACACAGGAAGGTTTTATGGCCGGGCAAAAGTTAGAGGCGTGGCATGTGGTGAACAGTTGAAAAAGCAGAAGTTTCCAAGTCCTTGAACTTCAGAGGCTACAAGGAGAAAGCCTGAAGTTTTTATGGTCCATTAATCTCTGTCTTCCCTCTGTTTATCTGGCACATTCCAAGTCCAGAGCAGATTATGGGAAGCAGACCTGCAGGAAGAGTTGAAGGCTCATTGCCAGAGAGAGGAAGAAAAGGGGAAGGAGGGAAAAGAATTCCAATTGCTTTTTTAGCACTAGGACCACAAAAAGCTCTTCACCCATTATCAACATCGCAAGGGTGAGGCACGTTCCTCGTTTCTTATGCTAAAGTGCAGTAATTTGGAAATTGTGCCTGCATTAGAACAAAACCACAGGCCAATAACTGACCCACTTTGGTTCCCAAATCAAAAATCATGCAACTTCTCCCCAGATGTGTTTCCCTGCAGTAAAGAAGGCAGTTTGATAACTTTTCTCCCAAGTTTCTTCTGAGTTCATGACTTCAGACGAACTGGAACCGTCCCGGCAGCACAAAAGCAGCCACAATGAGCAGGATCAAACCCCCAGGTCATCCTTCAATGCACTCGATCCACACCTTCCACAGCCCAGCAGCAATTCCTCCCTCTGCCCCCCGCGCTGGGTCAGCCTGAAGGGATCGCTCTGTTGTGCGGGGCCGGCTCCTGCAGCGCTCAGAGCCGCTCTGTGTCCCGCAGCTCCACAGCTGTGGGGCCTGTGTCACCTCTATTCCATGGCTGTAGTTCCTGTTCCACCACTGTTCCACCTTTTCCATGCTCACTCCACTGCTGCTCAAAAGCTGTGTTGTGCTGTTTCAGCACCCTTGCTCTGCTCCTCCACCACTGCTCCACTGCTGCTCCAACACTGCTCATCCACCACTGTTCCACTGCTCCTTCTCTGCTCCTCCCCTGCTCCCCTGTTGTTCCACGGCTGCTGCTTCTGTTCTAGTGCTGCTGCCACAGCTGTGGTGTCACAGAGAGGGGAAGGTTGGGGTTTGCACACCTGTGGTGTCACAGAGTCAGGGACAATGGGACTGCCACTGCTCGGGTGTCACAGAAAGGGAAACACTGGGGTTGCCACGGCTGTGGTGTCACAGACAGGGGAACTCAGCAGCTGCCAGAGCTGTGGTGTCACAGAGGGGGGAATGTTGTGGCTGTCTCACAGCGGTATCACACACATGGGAATGCTGGGGCTGCCACTGCTCTGTTGTCATACAGAGGAGAACGTTGGGGCTGCCAATGCTGTGATGTCATAGAGAGGAGGATACTGGGGCTGCCTCTACCGTGGAGTGACAGAGAGGGGAATGTTGTGGCTGCCAAAGCTGCGGTGTCACAGACAGGGGACGCTGGGTCTTCCACTGCTGTGGTGTCACAGAGAGGGGCACTTGGGGCTGCCACATCTATGGTGTCACAGAGAGGAAAATGTTGAGGCTGACACTGCTCTGGTTCCACAGACAGGGGAACGCTGGGGCTGTCATGGCTGTGATGTCATAGAGAGGGGAATGTTGCAGCTGCCATCCTTGTGGGGTCAAAGACAGGGGAACCTCAGGTTTGCTACCCCTGTTTTGTCATAGAGAGGGTAATCTTGGGACTGCCAGCGCCGTGGTGTCACAGACAGGGGAACATTTGGGGCTGCCACCCCTGCGGTGTAATGAAGAGGGGAATGTTGGGGCTGCCACTGCGGTGCTTGTGGCAGCAGCTCTCTGGCCACAGAGAGCAGGCACAGACTTTCCCAGGCATTTTCCTGGGGAAGGCTGGGAGAAGATCAGAGAAAAGAAGGAGAAACAATTCTTATCTCCACTTGTTGCACCTGCTGTTGTGCACATGTGGAATGTGTCATGGAGATTTGTTTACCAAAGGGTGATTTTGTAATTGGACACTGGGTGGTGTTTGGGTGGATTGACCAGTTAGGTCCCAGCTGTATCGGACTGGCTGTAAGGGTTGCTGAGTTTCTTAAGTACAGTATAATACAGTATAAGATGATATAATAAAGCAATTGATCAGCCTTCTGCAGTCATGGAGTCAATGCTAATTATTCCCCAGCTGGGGCCCTGCGGTGACAGGTGTCTACCTGGAAAGGGGCAGAGGATTTATTACCTGTTAGTTTCATAAGAGATAAGCACATCTTTATTATCTGGGTCACTTGAGTACTTTGAAGAAATGGCAAAGTTTTCCCACCAGGAACAGGAATTTCCTGCCTCTACTGTTTTCTTCTGCTGATGGCAGGAGAAGAAATACTGATCTTCCCCTCTACCGATGCCACCAACATTCAGTCTAATATTTCATGACCCTCTTCCTTCAGGTGTTTCCAGCTCTCCTGGTTAACTGGCCATGTCTAAGGACATCTCTTCATTGACAGCAGCTGCATCTATGACCTTCCTGTTGCTCCTGGATTTCCTCCTGCAGCTGGTCTCTGCTCATTCCAATGCATCTCCCTTGACTGGCTTCATGCTTTGAGCATCAGGGAGTTTCCCAGTTTTTCGGAAGTTTAAATAACTCCTTACTCAGCATCTTAGTTGTAGTTTTATCTTTTATATCACCTCTTCTTATGCCTTTGCCTAAAATGCTTCCTGTATGGCAATCCCTTGTAGACAAGGGACATGTCAGATGCTGCTGGAATGTCACAAAGAGCAGAGAGAAAGGTTTTGATGTTTATTAAAATTTATCGTGTTCAGATTTTTGCTGTTGGCCATGAAGAGAAACCTTTCTGTGCCTCTGAGTCTCCTAGGCCCTCAAAGGACACAAACGTGATGAGTTGTGGTTGCCACTCCAGTGGCTGCACTTGGACCTCCCTCCATAGCCAGAGCAGAGCTCCCTTGTCCCACAAAGTCCCTGGCACTGGAGGGATGAAGGAAACAGGACAGGCTGTGGAGATCAGGGGCAGGGCAGAGCCAGGCAGAAGAAGGACTTTTGCATTTGGTGGAGCTGTGCCTTCCCTTGGCTTTGTTGGCTGACAAGAAATGAACATCCCTCTGTGTCTCGGGCTGCTCCTTCTCCAAGGAAAGCAGGTGGGAGTTGGAGCCAAGGAGCTGAAACCTGCAGGTGCAGCCTGGGCTGCAGGGAGCTCAGATTTGCACAAGGCTGCTCTGAGTGCCAGGGCTTGGATGGGGGAATTGCTGGGGTGGGAGCAGGGACAGAGTCAGATTGATTGTCAGCCATGAAGGGTCTTGATTTTCCTATCTATTCCAACTGCAGGAGGAGGTACTTGGATTCAGTGTCAATTGGAGATTGCACATAGCCATGTATTAACAGGGAAAAAAACCTAAACAGGACCTAAAACATGTTGTCTCACTGTCTTTTGAAATATGATCTATTCAGTTTGAATACACTTCAAGGCTCTGGAGCAGGAAAATTCAGCAGCAGCCTCCAAGTTGCTGAGAAGGTCAGCAGCCCCCACTGAGGCCATTCCTGCCCAGAGACCCTGGGGGAATGGGCAGACAAGGAGAGCGTCCCTGGGGCTGGGCAAGCAGAACTCAGAGGCACCAACGGCACCAACAGCTGGGAAATGGAGTGTGGAATGTGGCTGTGAAAGCCCTGCCTGGGCTGTGCCAAGCAGGACAGACAAGCCCTGACTGCCATCCCCCAAACCATTTTCTCAAGAAGACATTTAAAAGGAGTGACAATCATTTGTGTCCTCTGAGTTGGATGTCCTGCAGAAATACCAACAAAAGATTCTCAGGAGCTAAGAACAACCAAACAGCCTTTAGTGGCAACTTGAGAATATCAGAGAAACTTTGGCAGAAGGTTTAATATGACATTCAATCAACAAAAAAACACTTCTCAGTGCATTAACTTGGGCCATTCAACTTCACAAGCTCTAAGCCCGTTCAGTTTTAAGTTAATTATAATTTGCAAAAGGAGAGAATTAGAAGAAGACACAGAAAGAGAGAAAGACAAATAAGATATGGAGAAGCACAGACAGAGCTCACAGCTAATGATTCAAGCCAGCCAGGGCTTCTCCAGTCTGTCACAATAGGGATTATTGGAGGTGGAACCCAAATTTGGCCATGGGCACCTGGCCGAGAAGGACAGCTCTTTTCCATGGGAAGGAAAGCACGGAGCCTTCGCCAGGGCTTTGGGGACAGATGAGAGGTGACCCTTGTGACACCACTGCCCGACAGACTTGTCCTGGCGATATCCCTATGGGAACAATCCCTGTGTGAAAAATGCCAATCACTAGCTTTTTAAAATTTTAAAAGTTTAATAATATTAAAATGGTTATAAAAATAGTAATACAATTAGAGTAATAAAAATTTAGAGTTAGTGCGATTGCAAGAGAATAAAAAGCAAAGTCCTATGGACGTCCGGATGCTCTCGGGCACTTAAGCCACGACAGGCATACCTTGTGAACAAAGGAATAACCCTTAAAAACCATATACTGTTCCATATTCATACATACTTCATGGTTATGCATACCTTCTCTTTAAAATAAGAAACTCTGTCTGGAATATGTCAACACCTTCTTCTAATCCCCACAGTGTCTTCAAGTCTGAGCAAGGCCTGAAGAAATTAGCTTCTTCTGGTAAGAGAACCATAATTTCCTCTTCTCTGGAAGATTTAGGTGTTCTGGGACTGTTACCTCAAAGCGAGTATCTCATTCCCTTAGAAAAACCCCACATACATAGTTTCTCTTTTAACATTCTCTTAAAATCTAAAACTATATTTAACACACTACTGAAGAGAATAAATATAGCATAACTTTCTAACATTACACATATAATATTCATTTTAATATTTGCTAAAAGCCAATCATAAAAGATGCATTTTTCACACCTGGATATAAGGAAATGTGGTGGTGAAATCCAAGTTCTGGCCATGGGTGCCTAGAGGAGAAGGACAGTTCTTTTCTATAGGAAGGAAAGCACGGAGCCCCAGAGTTTCAACAGCAGATGAGAAGAGTCCCTCAACATGCCAAGGTCAGCTGGACCAGTCAGGTGGCCCCTGGGAGGCCAAACCAGCCAGACCTGTTCTGTGTGCCCTTGGCTTTATGGGGCCCTGCAGTGTCACAATGGACCCTTAGCTGGAAGGAGTCCCAGAGTGTCACCATGGCTGCTAGGTTCCAGAAGGCTCCGCAGTTTCCCAATGGTCCCAACAATTCCACGAAGCCTTGCAGTGTCACAATGGTCTCCGTGGTTCTACAGTCCCCACAGTGTCACGGGACTCCTCTCCTCCATGAGGCCTGCAAGGTCACAATGGACCTTTGGACCATGGGGGGTTGCGGTGTCACAACAGTCTCCTTTGGCTCCCCAGTGTCCCAATGGACCATGGATTACAGGCAGCTTCTCTGTGTCCCCCTGGAGCTTTGTTTCCATGGGGTCTCACAGTGTCACAATGGCTCCTTGCTTCCATGACACCCCAAAGTGTCATAATGGTCTCCACAGTTCCATGAGGCCCCAGTGTGTCACAAGGGACCCTTGGTTGGATGGGCCTCTCAGTGTCACAATGATGCCTCCATTGCATGGAGCCACACAGCATCAGTACGGTCTCCTTTGTTTCCATGAGCTCCAGCAATGTCACAGTGGTCTTCATGATTCCATGAGGTCCCACAGTGTCACAATGGTCCCTTGGTTCCATGGGCCCTGTGCTGGTGCATTCCCCCCACCCCTTCTCAGCCCCGCCTGCCAGCTGAAAATGCTCCTTGGGCCTCAGCCTTGGCCAACAGCCCCTGGGCTCAGCTCCTCTGGAGCTCATCACAAACACTGTCTGCTCCAGGCACTGCTGCTGCCCTACGAGCTCCTGGTTTCTTTAGGAGCAGCCCTGGGAACTGTTTTTGTTCCCTCAGTGGCACAACATCCCTGTTCTGACACTGCCAAAGAAAGCTGTTGATGCCAAGTGCAGCCAGGATGAAGCATTGCTGGGACTGAAGCCCCTCTCTTGGGGCCCTACGAACTGCGCTCCAAAAGGAGCCCCTTGGAGCTCTCCTGGGCCAGCCACCTCCCTCTGGTTGGGGCGTCTCCGATCCGGGAACTCTCCCGTTTGCTGCACTCGGGGGATCCCCCAACAACGACGGAGCCTGGGCCGATCCCCCCACTCCTCCAGGCTCAACCCTTTGCCCGCTGGGGAGATGCCACAGCCTCGGCAGGGAGCATTTCCCTGCCCTCAGGGGAATTTCTCACAGGTGCCTTGCACTGACTCTTTGTGTCTGTGTGCACACACCAGTGCATGTGCTGGGGAAATGTGGCAGAAATGCTGCTCTCTGAGGGGCTTGAGTGCCTTGGGTAGTTGAGTCAGTCAGGCCTGTAAGGAAGGTTAAGTCACAAGCTGTAAGCTAAGTTAAATGCTGCTGAGAGTTGTTAAGTTTCAAATTAGTTATAATCTAAGTCAAATATTGTTAAGTGTTATTCCATTGCCAAATTATGAAGTTCTGGGTTATAAGTAAGGTTAAATACTGTTATGTGCTGTTCTTTTGCTAAATGCTGAAGTCTAAGGTATCAGTCAAGTCCTGTTAAGTTTGAGCTCTGTTAAGCTTTTAGGCCGTATTCCTTTTATCCTTGCCCTCACTGTCCTTTTGTCACACACACCCACACACACACACCCACACACACACAGGGACAGTTCTTGGCTCATTTCTGGTTTAATTGCCTGGATTTTGTTTGGTTTACTTGTTGCTGTATTTCCTTGGTGTGCCTGAAGTGTCCAGTCAGGAGCAGAGTGACTCTTGCCAAAGAAACTCTGTGGTGCTGTCGCTTAATAGTATATCTGGTTTTTACTGATCCCATGCCAGGGATTTTTTAAGTGCTCTCAAACCCTGATTCATAACAGGGTGAAGAAGCCCTGGCCCAAGCTCTGGCCCTGGGGGACACAGGGACGCTGCCAGGGGTCCTCGTCCCCCTGTCCCACCCCTCACAGCCCTGACCCCCCATCCCCGTGTCAGGCTCTGGGGTCGATCTCGTGGAACATCCTCTGGGGGAGGCTGCGGTGCCAGGGGTGGGGGGACCGGGTGGGACAGGGGACCCTGCTGTGCACGAGCAGCGTTGGACTTCTCTGGGGGGAACTGTGAGGGGGGCAGAGGTGTAGTGACCTCCCCAGTGACCTCATACATCCCCTGTGATGTCACACAGCCCCCTATGATGTCACACAACATATTGTGATTTCACACCGCCTCCTGCGATGTCTCAGCTCACCCTGGGATGTCACAAACCCCCTTGTGATGTCACAGAGCCAACCCTGGGAGATCTCTGTGATATCATACAGCTGTGCTGTGATGTCACAGGAGACTCTGTGACACCACAAAGTCACTCTGTGATGCCACTGTCTGTTCTGTCATGTCACAGCCTGCTCTGTGATGTTACTCAGATGCCCAATGATGTCACAACCCACACTCTTGGAAAGTCCCCATGGAACCCCTCTGAGTGTGTGTGACAAATCTGATCCTAAGCAGACAGTCATCACCAGAAGCCTTTGCTATGGTCAGCTTCCAGTGTGACCATCACCACCCCCTGTTGCTATGGTCCATCACTTGGCAGCTCCATGGAGACCCCATGCCAGGGGTGGCTGCTGATTTATTAAGGAAATATGGATATGGATCTAGCACCAATATCCAGCTGTGACGGACAAAAACTCTCTAACAGTTTAAAGTTAGGAAGTGTATGCTTATTGCGACGCCGGGCAGCGTGCGGGATAGCTCCCAAATACACACCGCTCCTTTCAGATGATTACAGAGTCCTTTTATCCACACAAGTGTTGAATACCCAAAATACAAATACATATTCATACTTTTGGTACATCCCATTCCTCGCTTCATATGCTAATAATTTCAAAAGCTATTAAGCATGCGTAGTTTGTTCCTTGAAATGGGTTGGTGGTCCCTTTCATGGGGAGGGGTCCCAAAATGAGGAAGTAAATGAAGTCTTCCTCATTCTGACCTTTCTACATTTTCAATGCTAATATGACAAATGAACCTTGGTAGAACTCCCATTCCCTGTCTTCAACTGGTTTCAGAACACAGGAGGCCCACAATTGTCTTATGTTGCTAAAAGCTATTTGTCAGTTTCTACATTCTTCATTACAAACCCAGCAAACTAAACATGGTGTTGACAAGCAATCAATTATTAG